>NW_028248454.1:0-530789 GCF_964263255.1 Lissotriton vulgaris
AAAAGGCATTAAGAAAATAAATAAAATGTGATTTCTACAACCAACAATGATATTGGTAATTAAACTACTTACTTATAACAGCTGATCATTAGCACAGCGTTATAACATCCAAAAAAGTGCCTCTCAATGTTTTCAGTCGACCCCCTCTAAAAACCGGGACCTGAGCAAAAATTACTGAAATCTGCTGGGACAGCTGGTGAAAAACCGGGCAAATCCAGGACGTCTGGTCACCCTAAGGGTGGGGGGTGATAAACACTGGAATCTGGATGATTGCAGGTAAGTAAACATTTAAATTAATAAAACGAATTTAGTAGCACACCCTGCATCACAAAATGTGATGCAGGGCAAGGAACGACATTCGTTTTATTAATTTAATTATTGACTTACCTGCAATCATCCAGATTCCAGTGTTTATTACCTCCACCCTGCCCCTCCCCGCCCCGCCTGCCTGCCCCACCGCAACTCCCTCACGGGCCGCGGCTGCTGTTTATTGATAGGATGTAGGATCCCTCCGAAGAGCACCGGGAGGAGGCTGACCATCTACAGAGTGCCAACTTTGACGAAAACACTCACATTTAAAAAGCTTAACATGAAAAACAAAATTGGGTGATGATTGCATGGTTAAGCCAATGTCTTCACTTCTGCCCCTACCAGTGAGAATACAAGAAGCGTAGTGCACTCGACCTATCACCTAAAGACACGAGCGAAACGTGCAAATGAACGGATGTGGGTTTCACTCTGACATTTGCGCTCCTTTCTCAGAAACGATCACACGTGCTCTGAGGTTTCCTCCTACGTGTCTCATTCGCAGAACTCTCGGAGCTCAGCTTTCCCCCTACGTGCCTCAGAGTTAACGTGGCTGGATCAGTAGTTACATTTTCATTTTAACTCTTTCCAGTCACCTCCTACGACCACCGAGGCGGAAATTCCACACACACACACGTAATGAACATTTCCCTCAAGTCTCTTTCTTTCACCTCCTCCAGGGGTTAATCAGCCTATAACTATGTATACTTGGGGCAACCATGTAACCAGAAAGATGCCAAGAACTCCCCGCTGTAAATATCCCCCCCCTGCATAGGTGGCATACAAAGAGCACTTCCCTCCCCCGACCATTACTCCACCCTCTCATAGAAGCACTTGAGTCAATTTTGGTCTTCACAGTGTGTATTTTTATTAGATTACATTTCTGGCCAATTACTCCATTGGCCTCTCTTATTTATTATAGAAATTCTATAAAATACTTTGCTTATAAAACATCATAACATTCAAACAAGCCATCAAATATACGTTGTCATTATATTTACAACCCTCTCTCCAAGGGGTCTTTTGCTTTACCTTCGGGCTGTGCCAGCAGGCCACAACCAAGATAGCCTGCTCTCCTTAAGCTGACCGCCCTCCGGTCAACAGAGCCGCAGGTGAATAATCTGCCACCATTTGTGACAGACCACGGCTTCCAGGGTAGAGCTAGAGAATCCAGAGCCCCCAGCAGGGCAGCCCCAAATCTCTCACCAGCCCGGAACCCCCTGATGATTTCCAAGACCTGTTCTAGGGTAAAAAATGGCACCAACCAAAGGTGTCCCTGTCACACCTCTTGCCCAGGACCCCGCCTGACCTAAATTCTTAACCTCAGGGATGGGTGGATGGGTAACTTCTCGTGCGAGCTCCGACCCCCGGGCAGGCGAGTGGACAAAAGAGGGGTTGCCCACTGGCTTGCTGGCTTTTCAAGCCTCGCGCCACTTAATTACTTACGGGTCGTCGGCCTTGGTTGTCTCCTTAACTTCTGCTTGCGGGTGGTATTCCCTTTCCGGGTCAAGCGACCCGGAAGGGATTCCTACACTTGCCTGGCCCTTTGCTGCCCCTAACATCGCCATGCCCCCTAGGTGGGGTGGCGCCCTGCATAGGTGGCATACAAAGAGCACTTCCCTCCCCCGACCATTACTCCACCCTCTCATAGAAGCACTTGAGTCAATTTTGGTCTTCACAGTGTGTATTTTTATTAGATTACATTTCTGGCCAATTACTCCATTGGCCTCTCTTATTTATTGTAAAAATTCTTTAAAATACTTTGCTTATAAAACATCACAGCATTCAAACAAGCCATCAAATATACGTTGTCATTATATTTACAATCCACTCTCCAAGGGGTCTTTTGCTTTACCTTCGGGCTGTGCCAGCAGGCCACAACCAAGATAGCCTGCTCTCCTTAAGCTGACCGCCCTCCGGTCAGCAGAGCCGCAGGTAAATAATCTGCCACCATTTGTGACAGACCACGGCTTCCAGGGTAGAGCTAGAGAATCCAGAGCCCCCAGCAGGGCAGCCCCAAATCTCTCGCCAGCCCGGAACCCCCTGATGATTTCCAAGACCTGTTCTGGGGTAAAAAATGGCACCGACCAAAGGAGTCCCTGACATACCTCTTGCCCAGGACCCCGCCACAGGGCGAGGCACTTACTGGCGGACTCGACCTCCCCTCCACGCTCAACTGCTTCAGTAATGGCTCCTAGGACAGTCTGTATGAACAAATCATTACCTGCTTCGGACAGATGCACCCCATCCGCAGAGTACAGTTCTAAACTTGAGGTTTGTATCAGCTTGTGCCTAATGGTCCTGATGCTAGATTTCCGTAGGGTCTCCACTACTGATTGATTCAACCTCTTCACTGACTTATTCACTGCCTTCGGAGGCGCTCCCTGCGCCCACACTAGTCTTGGTATGACCTCTGACCATAGCAATATCGTATTAGGCAACATATTCCTGACTGCCCCCAGCACCGAAAACAAAGACTCTTTAACGCCCCTCCTTCCCACCGGGATCATGTTGTTACCTCCTAAGTGTAACACTAATAGATCAGGGGTGGGCATGCCTCCGTTCATGGCCCCCCTTAGATCGTTAGGCATGTCCGCTAGATGTTGACCACCTATTCCTACCCATTGGTGGAAAAATCCTTTCGCCTCCTGACATCCTTCCTCGCGTGAATTCTTGAAGGCCAACCCCGCCCTGCGGATAAAGGAATGGCCGCACCAGCATATTTGGAGCCTCTGAGGCGGGGTACCTAGGGTAATTGAAGATGAAAAAACAATCAACACGGGACGGCGGACGACTGAGGCGGACGCGGCGAGACTTAAACTAGCTGCGGACGGACATAACGCTCGTAACACGCTGACTTCCAACGACCGAGCCGCTTAATAGTTTCCACTGGGAGCCCCAAACCTGCTGCTGTTGTGGCTGCCCCTATACGGAATGAATGGGAAGTGAAATCGGTTGAGTCTACGCTTAGCTTTGTCAAGGCAAGCTTGTACACCCTGGTGAACTGGAATCTGGTGAGGGGCATGCCGTTGCTGTGGAGGAGAACTCTGTTGTCAATTCCCTGCGGCTTGATTTGTAGAAACTCCCTAGCCAGTCTCACCGGGCAATAGGTCATTCCCGCCACTGCTCCTAATTGGAACCATGCTCCCTTACCTAGTGTGTCTGTCTTAGACCTCCTGACCCTGACTTTCAGCATCCCGTCTGACATAATAAAATCTTCACACTGTAATCCCCCTTCCCTATCCGCCTTAGAGGCAGGGAGCAATTCTGAAATCCTAAATGCCCCAAAGAAGGTTAATGCGTACGCTGCTCTCAATAATTGAGTCTCGTAAGGGGAAAAGCATATCTCGGGCAGTATCTCCAGGATGGCCACTAACCTGCTTACATCAATGGGTCTCCTGCTGTCTCTCACCCCAGGAGCTAGACGTTCCCAGCCCTTCACAGCTCTCCTCACCTTCGGATCGTTAGTCGGGTCTGCCACCCCCTTTAAACCCGCATAGAATGCGATTGCTGACAATTGTCTTTTCATCATTGCTACTGACCTTCTGATGTACTATGAACTCCAGGACACTCATTGGTGAGTAGCCCTCAACAATCCTGGCACCATTTAAGTAATCCTGGTATAACTGCCAAGACCTCTCATAGATACTCTTTGTCTTGGGGGCCAGGGACGCTGTTATCAATTCAGGGGCTGTGGGGCACCAAGCTTCCATAGCCCTGCCGGGAAGTTCGTCATCTCTCTGTCTGCTTGCGGCCAGTGGGCACGGAACTCTGCCAACTTAAAACGAGACAAGGCGTCAGCCGCTAAGTTGTCTACCCCTGGTACATGCCTAGCGGTAAAAAATACATTGCGCCTCAAACATTGCAATACCAATTCCTTCAACAGGCGCAACACCCATGAGCATGTCGCTCTCTGATTATTGATCGCCATCACAACGGACATGCTGTCAGACCAGAGTACAATGTGTTTATTTGCCAACATATCCCCCCACAAATGCAGAGCCACAATGATTGGTAACAGTTCCAGAAAAGTGATATTCCTAGTCAAACCGTGCCGTGCCCATTCCTCTGGCCAGTGCTGCATGCACCACTTGTGACCTAATACTGCCCTGAACCCTACACTGCCCGCCGCATCCGTGAACAATTCTAACTCGGCGTTGGAACTACTTGGCATTTGCCACATCACAGAGCCATTAAAATTCTCCAAAAAGTCTTTCCAAATGGACAAGTCATTCCTTACCTCTGCCGACAACCTAATGCGATGGTGTTTGACGCGAAGCCCAGACATTGCCCTTGCGATGCTCCTGGAGAAGGCCCTGCCCATCGGTATCACTCTTAATACGAAGTTCAACTGACCCACGAGCACTTGCAATTGGTGTAGTGTCACCTTCCGTGACCCCAAACAGGAGTCGATGGCTGCCTTGGAGGCAGTCCCCTTTGACCTGGGAAGCCTACATACCCCTTCTCTAGTATCTATTTCGATGCCTAGGAATGTTACGCACGTAGTTGGCCCCTTCGGCTTTTCTGAGGACAGCGGCACGCCCAGTGCTTTTGCAAGGTGCTGGAAGCCCAGCAGGGCCTTCCTGCATGACTGCGATCCTTGGGGGCCCATGAACAAAAAATCATCTAGGTAGTGTAGCACCCCATATGATGAAACTGTTGTTAGGAATTGTTGGATTGCCCACTCCAAGAACCTGGCGAATGTCTCGAACACTGCACAAGCGATTGAACAACCCATGGGCATGCAAAGGTCAATGAAATACTCCCTTCTGAAGGTAAAACCCAAGAGCCTGGTATCATCCGGATGCACTGGCAAGAGTCGAAAGGCTGCTTCAATGTCTGACTTAGCCATTAAGGCTCCCCTGCCCAGCGCCAGTAACTTCTGGATTGCTATGTCAAATTTCGTATAACGCACAGTGCAAAGATCAGGGTTAAGCTTGTCATTGACAGGTAAACCTGGGGGGCGGACAGATTGTGTATCAAACGGAACTTCCCTTCCTCTTTTTAGGTACTAAACCTAGGGGTGAGCACACTAGGTCAGGCTTCAGTGGTTGTTGGAATGGACCCGCCACCCTCCCCAGGGCCACTTCTTTCATGATTTTTTGTTCTGCCACTTCCATGTTCTGCTGCACTGAGTTTTGGTTGCGCGGGGGAGCATTGGCGGGGGTAGCAGAGGACGGGATGCGGAAACCAGAGTTAAAGCCATTTTGTAAGGAGGTGTGTCAGCACATGTAGTTTAATGGGTGTTGGCCGATTTCTCGGATGTTTGGGGGGCCGACCTTTGGCTGATGTATGGGCCGGCTGCTCCCTTGGCCTCCCTGACTTTTTGAAACATCTTATTTCTGGGTGTGATGGTCCCCCACAAAAGGAACAACAGTGCTTGTATCTGCACCCTGTACCCCTAGTGCACTCATGCTTGTTATACAGCCAGCCCAGCAGGCCTGTTTCTTATCTCCTGCTCCCCTGACACCCCGAAAGGACTGATTGTGAGCCGGGTAACTGGTCTTATTCACGGGCACAGGCACCGCTGAGTAAAATACGGCATGCCACACATTCATTTCCCATTGGTCCCAAGCTATCCCCGGGTGCACCGCCTTCATTTGGCGAAAGTTAGTGTCATATTGCAACCACCCGTTCCCTGGAAACTCAGAGGCCGCCCGGTGAATCAGTGAAATATAGCTAATCAACTGGGGTGCCACTGCGGGGTACCTCTCGGCCATAATGGCCGCAAAGATAGCAAAACCTGTGATCCAATTCTTTATTGACCAGTCGACCCACGCCTTCTTCTGTTTGTACTACCCTTCTTTACCTACACTGGCTTTACCCGGGACCACCCCGGCATTAATGAGATCAAATACATCAATATATTCTCCTTTCAAAATCTTCTCTTTGGTTTCCTTAGGCACATGCCATGTTATCTCTGCTGAAGGTGATAAGGCCATGGGCGCTGATCCGTAAATCCAAGTTCCAAGTTTAAATGCTTTATTCGACAACATTGTCATAAAAGCTTTCTTCCCTAAACTAGGCAGAATAAATACTAATCTAATAATAAAAACGTATTAAATACCATACATTTGTACATAGTTGACGAATAAGGATCTTTAAAATTTACACATTCTTTTTAAAAAGAGTATCATCACAGACCAAGGGAAGCTCATGTAGTTCATGGGCGTTTTAAAGTGCGCGTGCGTATTATCCAGGCCCAACCTAGGAATTTAGCCACAGCAATTGCAAGTTGAGGGGCACAATTTGATTTCAGGACCCTAAAAGCCTCAATACATCTCCTTGTGCCCAAGTTTCTGCATGCCGGTTTCAGCCATCTATTCCTTGGGGCACCGTATAGTGGACATGCAAATAAAAAGTGCAAAATATCTTCTACATGGGATTTACAATGGGAGCATGTGTTTACATTATCTGGGGACCACTTAACAGTAAAAGCATTTAGGGGTAAGGTGCCGACTCTGAACTGGAAAAACAATTTCCTATTTAGAGGCTTGGAGATCAAATCCCAATACTGTTCAAACATTGGGGAGGTTTTTAACTCTAGGAACTGGGATGTCAAGGCAGGAGATTGGCTAGAGGTCAGTGCAGCATTATTTATCATGTCCCAGTATAACTTTTTTAAAGTGGTCTTAGAAGGAAAGTCATCTGGGTCTGTTTCGGACCACAAGTGTTCAAGGTGCAGTTTTTGAAGTTATTTCCTCACTTCTTTTAGCCAAACAACTTTATGGAAGATATCAGAGTTATCAACGTCCAATAAGGCAGCAGCATAGTGTCCCAATTCCGGGGTGGATTTTATACGCCTCCAATATAGAAGGGGGCGAAGTCTAATCATGTCCTCAATCCTTTTCCTCCCCAGGTCGTAAAGGAGAGGAGTGGAGCGGGTGCTCTGTGGAACCCCGATTAAGCCCCGCAGGAATTTATTTTCTGCCACTGTTAAAGCATTCAAATTGGTGAAACCCCAAAGTTCTGATCCATAAAGGCATGCACCCAGCACTTTCATGCCATAGATCTCCAATGTTGGCTGTATTGGTTTTGTAAATGATGATTTATACTTTTTGGCTATTGCCCCTGCCAACTGATTTAATTTTAACAATACAAAGTCCATATGGGATCTCCAATTCATATTAGCGTTCAGGGAGATGCCTAGATAGGTGAAGGCATCCACTTCTTCCAAAAAAGCCCCGTTGTAAACCATTTTCCCCTTGAATTTCTTGGAGGGATTCAGATTCATGAATTTTGTCTTCGTTGTATTTATTTCTAAGCCCCGGATCCGGCAGAATTCGCCAAAAGCGTTTATTGTCTTTTGTAGACCACTAGGGGTCCCGAGACCAGCAAGGTATCGTCTGCGAACATTAGTACTGGCACTCGCTTCCCATCTAGTAAAGGAGCATCCGTCGGAACTTGCTTCAGAAAATCCACAATGCCATTAATGTAGAGGGAAAATAACGTGGGGGCCAAGACACAGCCCTGTCTTACACCTCTCTCAACAGGGAAGGTTTCCGTGACCTCACCCTGGACTCCCCACCTAATCCGGGCATAATTGTTCTCGTGGAGTCTTACAAGCAAAGTTAGTAATTCCGGGCTTATTCCTAAATCCCTTAAAACGTTCCAAAGTTTTTGTCGGGGAACTAAATCAAACGCGGACTTTAGGTCAACGAAGACAGCGAACAAAGGACCATTTCGCAGGGTGACATTTTTCCAGTATAAAGTTAAAAAGTGGAACACCTGGTCAACAGAGCTGGTTAAAGGGCGAAATCCCGCTTGATAAGGCGAAAGAATATCCTTGTCAACTATCCAGGCTTGTAACTTGTTTTGAACCAGCCTGCCCATCAATTTTTGGGCACAGTCGATAAGGCTGATTGGCCTGTAGTTGCTTGCTAGAGCCTTATCTCCTTTTTTGTAAACTGGGATTATTTCTGCTCCTTTCCATGTTGTAGGAATCTTTGCCCCCTGAGCGATAGCATTTCCAAGCCATACAAAATATTTGCACCAGCTATCTCTGTCTAATAGAAAAACATCAGCTGGTATGCCATCAATGCCTGGTGCCCTGCCTCTGGTCACTCCATCCATTGCCTCATGTACATCTTTTAATGTGAATAATTCATTGACAAAAAATACCCTTTCTAGAGGGGGAACTGTCTGGAGACCTGTATTGTCAGCATATTGGGGTTTGAAGAAGTCGACCCAGGACTCCTTAGGAACATGATTTTTTGGGCATTCCGCTACACCCCCTAAGCCCCACTTTAATATGGCCCAAAACTCTTTCTGGTGTTTATCAACACATGCCTTCTTCAGATCTAACCAAAGATTCTCATCCCATTGCTTTTTTGCCTTTATCTGGGTTTTTCTGTATTCGTCCCTGGCTTTTAAAACTCCCGTTTTGGATCTTAAAGCATTACTAAGATTATGTCTTGCTATTCTACATGATTGATCATACCAACCCTTCTTTATGGGTTGTCCATTACCCTTCTTCTTCTTGCTTGTTTTCAAGAATAGCTTCTGAATACTAGCAAAAAACTTTGGCTGTGACTCTTCAATCATCACTTTAAAATTTTCATCATTCGTTAAAACCTGTAGTCTGGCGACTTCATCAATAACTAGCCCCTCAAGGACCTGCCTGTCCTCTGCATTGGCTACTAAAGTTGCCCATCTAACATGACGAAGATTATTTGATGAAACAACATCTGAAGTCATAAAATTCCTAGCTGGATTTTCTGTCCTTATTTTTTGTTCTAGGTTGAATAGTAAAGACAAAGGGTTGTGATCACTCTCCAACCTAGATATGACCTGCATGTCGATCACTTTACTCCAGGCTCTGACATCTATCAGAATATAATCAATCCTACTACTTGATCTTAGGTTATCAAAGGTATGCCTATCCTGGATATCAGAAGGAGTGCGGCCATTGGCTGCCCTCAATCCTCTGGACAGGCATAAGCTTTTAACCTGGATAGCTACTTCTGTCCATTTTTTAACCACTGGAATGTCTAACTGAGGAATTCCCCATTTGGTGTCTTCTTCATATGTCAGCTCATTATCCTCACAACCTAGGGGTTCAAATGTTGTGTTTAGGTCTCCTCCCACCAAGATATTGTACTGGGTAGATATCATCTCTAGATCAACATCTAAATCTCCTACTATATCTGAGGATATGCCCCCTTGGGTACCCCTAGCATAGATGTTGTATATTGCCAACTTGCAACCATCGTTACAAGTGAGCAGTATAGAAAGTAGGTTGTTATTAGGGATATGGTTCTGCTTGATGGTGCATTGCAGAGCTTGCCGTATCCAAATAATTAGACCCCCTGAAGGGCGTCCCTTTGTATTCTTCTTCGCGGGAGCATAAAAGTTTAGAAATCCCAGGCGAAAGACTGGTGACACTGACCATGTCTCTTGTAGCAGCACAATGTCATAAGAATCTATAAAGTCACACCATTCCGGGGTCTCTATTTTATGTTGGATACCTGCGATATTCCAAGAGATGATCTTGATGGGACTTTCCCTTTCCATATTCCTCTTATTTAAGGGAATAGTCAGGTTAGGGGAAGGCACACCAGGTGGAGACCTTACTTCAACTAATTTAATACCAGATTGAGCAGCAAATGAGCTGTACTCTACTGATTTGGAGGTATAGCCTCTAAGTTCAAGTATCCTAGTCTCTCCGCGATCTATTTCTTTTGTCATGGGAGTACTAGGATTCCCGTGCTTGACCTCTATAATCTTTAGTTGCCCTACACTCATCGGGTTTTCCAGTCAGTCACATTGGCTTAATCCTGATATGGCAGAAAACCTATTTTCTATCGCAATTCCCCAGTTATTTTTGTTTGCCGGGTATTTGGCTTTTCTTATTACAGGGTTCCATTTAGTTTTTAACAATGTTGGATTTATGGTATTTCCCTTTTTTGTATAAAAGAAATCCAGCGTTAATGGCACTATTTCTGTAGATCTACGCTGGGGGGGGGGTATATATTAGCTAGTATGTTTGGTAGGACTTCAGGATCTGAGAGGTGCAACACCACGCAATCCCCCCTAAACTTTTTAATGCCACCCCCAATCCATTCAACCCTTCTAGCTTTTACTACTTCCTGTGCCAACTGGTCCCTGCCTCCTGGTTTAAAAGCCATATTCTTTGATAACCAATGAAGTGATTTGTTTATCAAAGAAGGGATGTTCTCCTCTTGTCCTGGTTCTAATTGAGGAACATTTGCTAGAACCAGTATTAATGGGGAAGCTTCCACTATTAGTTCTACAGGACCTTTATCTATATTCTCTAACTCATTGGTATTTCTAGTAACAGGCCTTGCAGAATCCTCGACCATGGAAGCTGGGTTTAGAATTCCCATCCCCTCTCCCCCTTGTCCAGGCCGGGACGTGGTGTTTTGGGAGGTGTTTGCGGCAATATCTGGGCAAACTACGGCTTTAGTATTTTTCGGATCTGCCATAGCCAAGTTTATTGGGACAGACTTGGGTGTTTCTATTATGGTTTTTTGCAAAAGCGATCCCAATCTAGTGACCTCTGCTGTGAGCAGGTAAATTTTACTTAGGAGTGGTTTAGTAATCGTTTTGATTTTATTATCTATGGCGTTCAGTAGCTTTTTGAATTGATCTTCATCTAGATGAATTCCACCTCCCCCTTTATTCCCAATGTCATCACCATTTTTCTCCTCAGAGGAGGCCTCAAGGCATTTTTTAACTGATCTAAGTCCGCCCCTTTTTGGTATGTTTTTACCCTTACCCTTTATTACTCTAGGGGCTGGCACCGGTGTAGGGGTTTCCTCTTCTAAGGTATTACTTTCAACATCAGTTGTACATTCTGGAGCTGGTTCATTAATTTCGACTAATAATTGGGTCAGTGGGTTATTATCAGGGGTTTGGAAGACCTCATTACTAATGTCAAGTACTGAAACTGGTAGAGGTGTATTATCAATGAGTAAGTCCGGCGAATAGCTAAGACCCAATGATGACCTCCTGTCCTGGTTGATTTTGGCAACTTTCTGTACCATATAATTATCTATTGTGTTCAGTGGAGCAGAAGATGCTTTGGCTTTCGACATATTATTATCAACAATGGTAGTCCTTGGGATGAAAGTCAGTATGAAGATCCAGACGATTACAGGAATGGGAGGGTGACAGCACTTACTTGAGTAAAATTGGACAGCGTTCTTGGCCCTGCTCCTGCCTCTTCGTGCCGATGAGGGCCGTAGAGGGCCCGCCCTTTGCCCGGGCTTCGCCCCGGGCGTCCCGCTCGCGTCCCGCGACGCGGGTTCCTGGCCGCCTTTGAACCCTCTCGCGCTCTCTGTGCGCGTCACTCTACGCGCCGCCGCGAGGCCTGCCGGGTGTTGTGGTTCCCGGAGCAGCGGCGCGGAGTTCTACGGGCAGATGACTCCTGGCGGTGGCGGCTTCTCCCTCTGTGATGCGGCGTGGTGAAAATAAGGTAGGTCGCGGTCTCCCCCGCTTTGCCGGTTCCTGGCCGCCTTTGAACCCTCTCGCGCTCTCTGTGCGCGTCACTGATCCGTAAATCAGCGGGCTGTAAGCTAATGCGGTTTGGCCCACTACCGCCCCTCCCTTGCACTTGGGCTGAGATTCCTGATGTTCCTGCAACTGTTGCAGCGGTGTTCCCTGTCTGCCCCTGTGTTGGCGCCGTCAGTACACTTGGGGATTGCCCCATAACCACTGGCCCAAGAAACCCGGGGTAAGTTGCTGTACTACTAGGCACCATTGTGCTAGCTGAGTAATTATTGAGAGCTTGCCCGTGTGATGTTGCTGCAATACACCTGGGGATTGGGCAACTCCACCAGACTGAACCCATACTTGTGCTATGCCGCTGCGACTACTGGGGGCGCGGCTATCTGTGCCACAGGCCCCTCCGCATTTGAAACGGGGGCCAAAGCCGGCTGCGAAACTTTATTCTGTGTATTGATTCCCCTGCTCGCCCCTGTAGAGGGGATATTACTGTCTTGCTCTGGAATCGAAACCAAGTCTGTTTTCTCAAGCACCCCTTTCTCACCTGCGGATGCTGCTTGAGAACTCCTGGTTCTGGGACGCTTTTCTCTAGACGCTTCTTTGAATCTTTCAGGTGTGCGTCAGGCTGGCTTGCCCCGCCCTGTTTCTTCCTGCGCATCTGTTCCTGCTCCTTCTTTTAAAGTATTTAGCCCCCAGTCGACTCCTTTTTCTTTTGTGAACTCCAGCAGATCCGTCAATGCCAAGTAATCATCCTTTCTAGCTTGGGCCCTTTTGCCCTTTGTTGCCTGTTTAGGCGGCATTCTGCACTTAATAAAAATGGAAAAGTTAGTCCCACCCCAAAATTTCGTATGCTTTGGAATTAGCGCCTTGTTTTACCGCTGCATTATTTCTTATACACAACATGCCCTTTTCACCTGCATTCTCCTTGTGCGCAACATGCCCCCTTTTCGCACCCCGAGCCCAGTACTGCCCGTGTGTGCCATCTTCAATTAGCTACCTTGTCCAAACATAAGCATTCGTAGGACATATAATCCAGTGGCTTGCCGTCCCCCTTATTCTCGCAGTTAATAAATGGTAGTATTAATAGGGGTAAAGGTGGACTGCCCCGCGCAAACTCCTCTCCCTCTTTTCGAGATGGCTACTTATATGCGCGCTAACCCGCTAGTTTACTTCACCAAATGGCCCCCTAGATCCAGTATTTCAAACGAGCGTGCTGCGATGCGGTGCGTCTAATAACCATGCGCTGCGCATGACGATTGTATTTATCGGTTACGCTGCCAATTCGCTTACATACTACTTACAGCTCCCTGTTCTGCCCCGACTAGTGACGAACGTCAAACGGCGAGTACGCCGTGGTACCGCCGGGGTCCTTCCAAATTTTAAAATGCTGCATATCGCGCAAAGGATGCAGTGAGGCTTAAAGATGCTACGCTATACGCGACCAAGCAGCCAGGCCACACCATCTTCCACCCGGCTCCCAACAACCCTTCGACGAACACCCACTTACGCCGCCCGCATCCGTCTGCACACGCTGCGCTCCGGGCAATACCACCAACCAATCCCAAACTCACATGGCTCAGACACGCACTCGGAGCCTTCCTCCGTGCAATCTCACGAGCCACATACATGGATAGTCAACCTACTGCGCTCTTGGGAATTAATCCCCTCATAATCATGTACCCGCACTCGCACGTGGTACTCACAATCCACGGTCCAAAATCGCTTTTAATTAAATAAACAAAACTAATTAAATCATATCCACAGGCACACTGTGAGGACCGCTCACCTGCGCTTTAGAGTCACTTGGCTCGACGTCCGCGATGCCGTACACGGCTCCTCCTGCAGTAACTTCTCGTGCGAGCTCCGACCACCGGGCAGGCGAGTGGACAAAAGACGGGTTGCCCACTGGCTCGCTGGCTTTTCAAGCCTCGCGCCACTTAATTACTTCAGGGTCGTCGGCCTTGCTTGTCTCCTTAACTTCCGCTTGTGGGTGGTATTCCCTTTCCGGGTCAAGCGACCCGGAAGGGATTCCTACACTTGCTAGGCCCTATGCTGCACCTAACGGCGCCACGCCCCCTAGGTGGGGTGGCGCCCTTCATTACTACTGTACTGTATCAGAAAATGTTCTAAATAGAAAAAAAATTGAAATTAAAAAAAAGATAAAAAGCAGGAAAGATGGAAATTGGTTGTTTATTTGAGCTTTAAAATTCCGCCAGTTCTTTAATAAAGTGATTACTAAGAGCAGGCAGTGGTTGTGCTCTACTCTATATATAAAGCAAGGGACCCGTCTACTTTCTGTTGCTCGTCTACTTACCATGATGCGTAAAGCTTCATAACAAGCGCTGTATGGAGACTGAAAACGTTGTTGACACTATGCGAAAGTCTACATAGAAATTTCTTTCTGAACGTGGTTTCAAATTGGTGCACACAAACGCTTACGTTGGCACGGTGGCTCAGTGAGTTGAAAGACACAAGTGACCTATCCAGTGATATGCAGCTGACATGTTACAAAGTTAGCAAGGTTGACTCAGCCTCACATATGTTTGTGGTCATCTTTTGAGCTTGAGATTCGTAACACGTTTCTTAACGCGCGTAGAACACTGAAGTGCGCTATATAAAAGCGCAGAGATTACTTTATTAAGCAGTGATCGAGACATTTCATATTTATAAAACCAGAAACATATGTGAAGTATGCCAGCAATGGCATTGCCTGAAAGTGCATAAACAGTTGTTCAGCATTTCTCATTACCAACCGCAAATCTTTTGTCTTTCAGGGTTAGATCCGGGAAGCTGCAGATTCGCAGCTGGGACCTCACGTCCAGAGCTATCACACCACATCTTGAAACACCCTTTAAAATACTCCTGCTAAAAGCAAATATGGTATAGAATCCATGCCTTTATGGGGAGGGATAACCCCTAAAATATTTACTAAAAAAATCACACCTCAGCATCACGTCCACGGGTGGGTGGATCGGGGACGGTGTTAAAATCTCAATATCATGAGGCAATGTGTCCCAAGAGAAGGCGGTAAACAGCAAATCAAAAATACAAGAAATTACAGACTCAGTAAGTGAGTTCTAGGGTGGAACTAAAACATTTTGAAATATTTATTAAAAAAACTCAAAAGGTGCAATGCAGAGATGGGAAAGTGCAGATGTATTAAGGCCTTGCCATGGAGGCTCTCAGTAAAAGGGCAATACAGAATAATGAGCAGCAAAAACAAAACAAGCAATAGGTCTCGCATTTGCGAGAGGTAGAGCTACTGGCTTTGTAAATGACAATGTGTTTTATGCATGTATTTTTGTTAGCAGTGGAGTGGATGCGTGTGCTGTGGAATAGAGTTGAATTATGTCGGTTGGACTGGAATTGTTAGTTGTGGAATTGTGTGGGGAATTGTGTGGTGTATTTGTGTAGTGGGATTATGTGGCATGGTGAATAGATAGGTATTAGAGCTACACAGAACAGATACATAGGTAGACAGAGAAGGAGAGGTAGTTTGTGCATGGAGCGGTGAATGAACTCTTGACAGAGGAGCAGAAAGAGTATGTGAGAAAGAGAGAAAGAAGGGGAGAGCTGGCCATAGACACATGCAGAGGGAGCGCCTGTGTACACTAAAGACACCCTAAGAAGAGAAGAGCGTGGGTTTGTGGGACAGAAATATTGAAAAGGCACGAGAAAGAAATTGTGCTCAAAGACTTGAAGTGAACCATATTAGAGAGGTGAGATGAGTGCTTGAGAGAGTGAGAGAGAGAGGGAGGGATGAGTGGGAGGGGAACCGGGGGGGGGGGTGGGGTGGTTGGAGGCAAGTGGTGGACCAGTGCACAGTGCAAGGAGGTATAGGAAGGTAGTATGTGTGAGGGAGTGTGAGGGTAGTATGTGTGAGGGAGTGTGAGGGTGGGATGAGAGGGTCGCAGTGGAATTTCAAGATAAGAGGGGGCAGTGGGTGTGTGGAGGACAGATAACAGGTTGGTGGAAGTGCGAGGTAGAGATGGATTGTTATGGAATTCTTTGTTGTTGAATATTGTGCTGTGAAATTGTGTGGTGTGGAGATGTGTAGTGGGAATATATGGCATGGTGTTCTGTGGAATTATGTGAATAGTAATTAAAAGGCATTAGTTGTCATGGAAATATGTAGAGTCAGAATGTGGTATGGACTTAATTATGCGAAACGGTGTTGTGGAGTGGTGCAGGGTAGAGAGGAGTGGGGCAAGGTAGAGTGCAGAGGTGTAGAATGCAGTGGGGTGGTGTGCAGTGATGCAGAATAGTGTGGCAGAGAGTGGAGTGATGCAGAGTAGAGTGACATAGAGTGCAGTAGAGTTGAGTGCAGTGGTGCAGAATGCATTTGCGCAGAGTACAGTGGTGTAGTGGCACAGAGTGCAGTGGAGCAGTGTGTGATATTCTCTACTACTAGAATTGTAAGTCCACTTAAGTTCCATGCTCTCATGGATCTGAGTGTGGTGAGGTCATTGATGTTTTAAAGAATGCTGCTCAGTTGAAACTTACTCTGGCAGCTGTTGGATGGGATCCCTTGCATTGAATAAACTTCATATGAAATCTACTAAGTTTCATCTTTTATATGAAAATTCTACACAGTGTTTATAGTAGAGTAGGATAGAGTGTAAAGGCAGAGTAGAGTTGTGCACAGTAGGTGAGAGTGCCATACAGTAGAATGGCACGCTTGTCACCCGTGAGGGTATCCAGGTGCTGAGGTGACCTGATTTTCCAGAAAAGCAGGAGGTTCCATTTATATGGAAATTCTACATTGGCGTACTTTGACAGATGAACACATTCGAGATCAGTTCATGTTAGGTTGTAACATGGAAAAAGTTAGGGAGGAATTGAGTCTTCGGGATGAGCCTAATCTTGAAGAAGTTATTATTGTTGCAAAAAGAATTGAACACTCTTTAAAGTGTGTAGATGTTCTTAAGAAAAATGGTGATGTGAAAGATGAGAAAGTTCATTCTGAGAAAAATCATAGATTTAATCCTGAGGTGGATGATAAGATAAAAAGGGAAACTAAAAATGAAAAATTTAAAAACAAAGAGAAATTTAGAACGTTGAAATGTTTCAGGTGTGACAAGATAGGGCATTTGGCTAACAATAGCAAATGTCCTGCATTAAATCACGTCTGCTCGAAATGTAAAAAAAAGGGTCACTTCTCTAGAACATGTAGGACTAGAATGACTCTTAGAGTGAAAAAAGTAGAGGTGTATGAAAGTAACTCTGAGTCTTCTCCTGATGACTTTGAGTGTGGGCAGATAGTTGTTCAGATTCAAGATCCTTCCAAGAGAAAAAGTTGTCTATTTGATGATAAAGTCATTGATGGTGAGTCAACAAGAGTACTCTTTGACTCTGGGGCCAAGATAACTGTTGTTTCTAACGGATTTTACAATTTAAAACTTCGGAACAAAATCAAACTTTTCAAACCTGATATAATTCCCTTAGCATATGGTGGTGAACCAATTAAGCTTCAGGGTTACTTAATGGGTGTGATTGAGTTCAAGAATAGGGTTATTTCAGGAAAAATCTATATATCAAAAAAAGGGGAACAGTCTAATTAGTTGGCTTCAGTAAGGGGACTTGGGAGTGTATCTAGATCCAAATGCTGATCCTCCCATACAGATGAGAGAAAATGTTTCATATATCCATAAGTCTGATTCTTCATCTACATGCAATAAGAGTAGTGTGAATGATTCAGTCCAAAAGCACACTTCTCCACCTGATTGTACTAAGAGAAAAGAGAATTAATTTGTGCAGTCTCTTATTGAACAATTTCCCAATGTATTCAAACAAAATTTAGGTTGTTTGAAAGGCTATCAACACAAGATTAAGCTAAAGAGTAATTCAATTCCAGTGTGTTGCAAGGTTAGGAATGTTCCATTGTCAGTTAGAGAAGATATGCAAAAAGAATTGCTTAAATTGAAGGATGGTGGAATAATTGAAGAGGTTGAGGGGACGGAATGGTTGGCTCCGGTTGTGGCAGTAAGAAAACTGAATGGCGATCTTCGTCTTTGCATTGATTTGCGCCAACTAAATAAAAATGTGGTAGTCAACAAATATGACTTACCAAATATAAATGAACTGCTAGTTTTATTGGGTGGTGCTAAGATATTTAGTACCATCAACTTAACTTCTGCTTACCATCAGACAGAGCTGGAGCGATATAGCAGAGATTTAACAGCATTCATTACGCCATTTGGTACTTTTAGATTTAAAAGAATGCCATTTGGACTCGTTTCCGCTTCATCTGTGTTCCAGAGAGTAATGGAGAAAGTGTTGAAGGGTTTACCTGGCATATGCACCTATCAAGATGACATTCTGATATTCGCCAATAACATGGATGAGCATGACGTTAGATTAAAGGCAGTTCTTAATAATTTGAATAAATGCAATCTCACTGTGATAAAAGAAAAGTGTAAGTTCCGTTCAGACTCTATAAATTATTTAGGTCATAGAATAGACGCAAATGTTGTTAAACCTAAAGAAGACATGCTGGATGTTATACAAAAAATGAGTTCTCCAAACAACAAGGAAGAATTAATTAAATTCCTAGGCATGGTGAAATATTATGCCATATTTGTAAAAAACTTTGCTGAAACCACGGCCAACATGAGATGTTTATTGAGGAAAGGTGTTAGTTATAATTGGTCACCTGAATGTGATGTAGAATTTGCAAGAGTCAAAGAAAGTTTGAAAAACGCCCAATCATTGCAAAGTTTTGATACCTCTCTTAAACCAATCCTCACGACAGATGCTAATGAAAAGGGATTGGGAGCGGTCCTACAACAATATGGTCCGTTAGGATTAAAAACCATCATGTTTTTATCTTGAAGTTTAAGGGATCCTGAGACTAGGTATTCTGTAGTGGAAAGAGAGGCATTAGGAGTCTCTTAGGCAGTTAAAAAGTTTTAAAAAATGTCTTTGGGGAACGGAATTTGAGGTCAGGATGGATCACAAGCCCTTAGTAGAGATTTTTGAGAAAAAGGGTTTAGACTTAATTTTCGGCCGCATCACTAAGTGGATTATGGGCTTGCAAGAATATTCTTTTCTTATTAGGTACATTCCTGGAGTTGAGAATAAAATAGCTGATGTTCTTTCTCGCCTTGTTCCTTGTGATGGTCAAGAAGATTCCGATGACTGTGAAGATTCTGTGGGTGAGGACAAGGAGTTTGAGGAAGAGTGGGTTTGTGCCTTGGATCTTGCAAGTGTAACTGAAGAGAGATGGGTCAATGAAGTTGTGCAAGATGAAACATTAATGGAAGTTTTGTCATTGCTGTGTGGTAACCGGAATAGTGCTAAGGTAGGTTCTTTATCCACAGGTCCGTTTTGGTATGTGAGACATGAGTTGTCAGTTAATAAAGGGATACTCTTTTGTGGTACAAGATTGGTTCCCCCAGTGAGTCTTAGGAAGGAGTTGCTAGACATGGCTCATGTTTCACATTCAGGTACCACAAAAACTAAAGAAAGGTTGCAAAGCACTTATTGCTGGCCTGGAATGGATACATTTATAGACAGGGAAATTAGAGATTGTGTTCCTTGTAGTTTAAGTGACAAATCCAAATCTCCCAGAGTTCAACCCATACTAGTGAGAAGACGTCTCAACAGTCTGTGGGAAGATATTGCTTTAGACATACCAGGACCAATCCATAGTAATGGTTCTCAAATTTTTCTATTAGTCATCATGGATATGTTTTCTAGATGACCTGAGGTATTTTTCTTGTCCAATGTATGAATGAATGAATGAATACCCTCTTGTATAGCGCATGGCTACTCTCGAGCATCCAGGCGCTGTAAGACCAGAGGACATAGAAAGACACTATTAGAACAAGAGTGTCTTTAATCGCTTCCTGAAAGCAAGATGGTTAGACTCATGTCTGATGTTGTCTGGGAGTTTGTTTCATTCTTTGGCTGCGTGAACAGAGAGCCGACGGCCACCCATCCGAGCCAGCTTCACCCTGGGGGCTACCAGCAAGTTCCGCTGGTTGGATCTTAGAGATCTCACAGATTGATGGTAGAGACACAAAGTGTGATAAAGTGTTTAAAAGAGCTATTCTCTAGAGAGGGTAATCCAAAATCTATTCTAACGGATAATGGTGTGCAGCTGATATCGAAGGAAATGGAGGATTTTCTTTCTAGAAATGCTATTGTACATAAAACATGTGCGTTATTCATCCTGAAGGAAATGGAATGATTGAGAGGTATAACAGGGTGTTGAAAGAAACTATTACTCTCGCGAAATCCATGCATCTTGACTGTAAGTGTGAGGTTCGTAAGAAAGTAGAGGAATATAGATTAACTCCACATTCCACAACAGGAAAATCTCCTTTTTAGGGCTCGGCCTACGTCCCGCGAAGTGGGCGTGGCTTAAGAGTCCTTTTCTGAGGGCTTCGAAAATCGTACCTACCGAATTCCAGAAAGCTCGTGATTTTTACTGGTTATTTTTGGCAGCTGCATGGCAATTGGGCCTCGCATGCATGTGTTTTTACAAGCCAGCACGCAATAGGTCATAGGCGTTAGAGTTGCTCCGCCTAGTGCATATTCAGTGCGGACACGCGCAGCAGAAGGGCATATTTCTTCAATTACCAGCTGTCAGGGCCCGCGGTAAATGAAGACAGATGCTGGGCGCGCGTACACCACTCTTCAGTTTGTTTTATTTCAGCTGTGTGTGTGCGCGTGCTGGCTCCCGGCCAAATCTTGTTTAAGCTGGTGTGATGTTTATAAGGTGCAAAAGGTTACAGCCCCTACTCATAGTGTGCCTCCCAGGCAGAAACACACAGTTTTTGTATTAGCAGCTGCTTAATGTAAGTACGTTTTTTTCAAGATTATATTTTATCGTTTTTTTTAAGATTACATTTTATCATACTGGGTTGTTTTAAAATCTTGCAATTCAGCCACAGAAAGCAGAGAACCCCACGCACCTTCAAACCTGTAAGCAGACACTCGTCCTCCGTCACTAACCCTCCCAGACCTGAACTCCGTGCTAGTCCCTCCTGCACTGCCCCACCGACGCACCCAGTGTGCCTGTCGCCCAGCAGCAAGCAGCCCCCAGCCGTCTATGAGTGGCTCCTTCCAAGCCTAATTTGTCAGATCCCGTTCGGCACAGCTGGGTGGGCATCCCTCCAACAAATGGCAGATGATAGCGACAAGCAGCAGGGAGGAGACGCAACCTCCTCGGCAAAGCTGCCAGAGGCAAGTAGGCGTGGTATTTAGATGCCCTCTGCCACCCGGCACGGGCACAAACGGAGCTTTTTAAACACTGCTGAAAAAGGGAACGGGGCAAGAAGCCGGACAAACTCCGGATCAAGAATTCCACTGTATCAGCTGCAGCAATTCTACCATACCAGTCACAGTAGTACAATTATATATTGCGCACACTGATTCCACCCAGCTTTGTTCTGCAGTGACCTTACCCTGATGCCCCAGAAAAATTCTTTAAACTGATTGTTTCAATTGCGTTTTCCTTTGATTTAATTTTCTGAGTGGTGTGTGAGTGTCGATTACAGACAATTTTCAGAGAAATATGTTTACTTTAACGGAACATCCATAAAAAAGGTTATTTTAGATCTAAAACAGGACCACATGTGAGAAATGGGGGGGTGTCACAGAGATTACTTACAGTGATATTATTTCAAGATATTAATTTATTCTGCGCACGTTGTTCGGGTGCAGGGGGAGGCTCTACGGACAGGAACACATCTTTAGACACAACTAAACAAAATCATGTATTCAGCCACAGAAAGCCAAGGGCCCCACACGCCTTCCAACCTGAGAGCAGACACTCGTCCTCCGTCACCAACCTTCCCAGACCTGAACTCTGTGCTAGTCCCTCCAGCACGGCCGCATCCCAGTCCTTTACTTTACTTCAATATTGCTGTTATCTCCTGTATTGGGTATGTACTGGGTATCAGTGCTTCAAATGGAAAAAAAAAATCTGGTACTTAAAAAAATTATTGGAATGGGTCTTGAGGGCTTCTCAGAGGTGTGTTTTTTAATAATTTATTGCAAAAGCTTTAACAAATTACCTCTAGCCTGGTATCTGGGCTACACAGTAGAGAACACACTGGATGAAATGAAACCTACCCTTCCTGCCTGAGCCTCCTAACACTTACTCCGTACCTGTGAAATACCTCAGCACTTAAACAATAAATGTACGAACATTCTGTCCATTTAATCCCACCTGTGCCTTTGTTTCCTTGGCATCTTAAACCCCAGTGTTGGCCCCATGTTCAGTGTCAATCCTGGGCTCTCCATTGGCTCATTGTGTGATCGCTGTAAGGTTATGCTATCCTCCTCAAACTCTGTACCAGTTGGATTCAAGGTGAGGCGTCTGTAAAAAGTGGTCCCTGTACACTGTACCTATGCCAGTGCCACAGAGCCTCTCCGAGGCCCCTGTTGCCTCATAGGAATGCCATCCAAGGCGTTTGGGCACTTTTGTTGCTTTCCATTCCTTCTTTCCCTTTGTCGCCAACCCATGTGTCCTCCATACAAACCGGAACACAGACCACTCTATAATCATTAGGTGCTGTTGAGTGCAGAGTGCTGTGTGCTGTTGAGTGCAGAGTGCTGTGTGCTGTTGAGTGCAGAGTGCTCTGTGCTGTTGAGTGCAGAGTGCTGTGTGCTGTTGAGTGCAGAGTGCTGCTGAAGGCAGAGTACTGTTGAGGGCAGAGTGCTGTAGAGTGCAGAGTGCTGTTGAATGCAGAGTGCTGTATAGTGAAGAGTGCTGTTGAGGGCAGAGTGCTGTTGAGGGCAGAGTGCTGTGTGCTGTTGAGTGCAGAGTGCTGTTGAGTGCTGGGTGCTGTTGAGAGCTGTGTGCTGTTGAGTGCAGAGTTCTGTGCAGTGCAGAGTGCTGTAGAGTGCAGAGTGCTGTAGAGGGCAGAGTGCTGTTGAGTGCAGAGTGCTCTTGAATGCAGAGTGCTGTTGAGTGCAGAGTGCTGTTGAGTGCTTAGTGCTGTTGAGTGCAGAGTGCTGTTGTGGGCAGAGTGCTGTTGTGGGCAGAGTGCTGTTGAGAGCAGAGTGCTGTTGAGTGTAGAGTGCTGTTGAGTGCAGAGTGCTGTTGAGTGCTTAGTGCTGATGAGTACAGAGTGTTGTTGTGGGCAGAGTGCTGTTGAGGGCAGAGTGCTGTTGAGTGCAGAGTGCTGTGTGCTGTTGAGTGCAGTGTGCTGTGTGCTGTTAAGTCAGAGTGCTGTGTGCTGTTAAGTGCAGAGTGCTGTGATCTGTTGAGTGCAGAGTGCTGTTGAGGGCAGAGTGCTGTTGAGTGCAGAGTGCTGTAGAGTGCAGAGTGCTGTAGAGTACAGAGTGCTGTTGAGTGCAGAGTGTTGTTGAGTGCAGAGTGCTGTTGAGTGCAGAGTGTAGAGTGCTGTTGAGGGCAGAGTGCTGTGTGCTGTTGAGTGCAGAGTGCTGTGAGCTGTTGAGTGCAGAGTGCTGTTGAGGGCAGAGTGCTGTTGAGTGCTGAGTGCTGTAGAGTGCAGAGTGCTGTAGAGTGCAGAGTGCTGATGAGTACAGAGTGCTGTAGAGTACAGAGTGCTGTTGAGTGCAGAGTGCTGTTGAGTGCAGTGTGCTGTTGAGTGCAGAGTGCTCTGTGCTGTTGAGTGCAGAGTGCTGTTGAGTGCTGTGTGCTGTTGAGTGCTGTGTGCTGTTGAGTGCAGAGTGCTGTGTGCTGTTGAGTGCAGAGTGCTGTTGAGTGCAGAGTGCTGTGTGCTGTTGAGTGCAGAATGCTGTTGAGTGCTGTGTGCTGTTGAGTGCAGAGTGCTGTTGAGTGCAGAGAGCTGTGTGCTGTTGAGTGCTGTGTGCTGTTGAGTGTGAGTGCTGTTGAGTGCAGAGTGCTGTTGAGGGCAGAGTGCTGTTGAGTGCAGAGTGCTGTTGAGGGGAGAGTGCTGTGTGCTGTGTGCTGTTGAGTGCCGAGTGCCGTGTGCTGTTGAGTGCAGAGTGTTGAGTGTTGAGTGCAGAGTGCTGTATGCTGTTGAGGACAGAGAGCGGTGTGCTGTTGAGTGCATGCTGTTGAGGACAGAGTGCAGAGTGTTGTTGAGGGCAGAGTGCTTTGTGCTGTTGAGTGCAGTGCTGTGTGCTGTTGAGGGCAAAGTGCTGTGTGCTGTTGAGTGCAGAGTGCTGTGTGCTGTTGAGTGCAGAGTGCTGTGTACTGTTGAGTGCAGTGTGCTGTTGAGGGCAGAGTGCTGTTGAGGGCAGAGTGCTGTTGGGGGCAGAGTGTTGATGGAAGAGTGCAGAGTGACTGTTCCAGAGAGAGCAGGGTATGCTTGTGCGCTTACACAGTGCACTGATACACAGGAGCTAAGACAAAGAACAGCTGAACACGTGTCTTGGGAGCTTCATTGAGGCAGCCTACCTTCTGTGAGGGGAGCAGGAAGGATGGGACGCCTTAAACAATGAAGCACAACTACTCACAACCTACTGTACGATTGAAACACAATCCAAAGGGCAGAGCTAGGTCTTTTTGGATTATGTAGGGTGAGCAGTATGTGAGTGTACAGGGTTAACAGTGTGTGAGCGTGCAGGGTGAACATTGTGGGAGTGCAGAGTGCTGTTGAGGGCAGAGTGATGTTGAGGGCAGAGTGCTGTGTGCTGTTGAGGGCAGAGAGCTGTGTGCTGTTGAGGGCAGAGTGCGGTGTGCTGTTGAGTGCAGAGTGCTGTGTGCTGTTGAGGGCAGAGTGCTGTGTGATGTTGAGTGCATGTTGTTGAGGGCAGAGTGCGGAGTGCTGTTGAGGGCAGAGTGCTGTGTGCTGTTGAGTGCAGAGTCCTGTGTGCTGTTGAGGGCAGAGTGCTGTGTGCTGTTGAGTGCAGAGTGCTGTGTGCTGTTGAGGGCAGAGTGCTGTGTGCTGTTGAGGGCAGAGTGCGGTTGATGGCAGAGTGTTGAGGGCAGAGTGTAGAGTGACTGCTCCAGAGAGAGCAGGGTATGCTTGTGCGCTTACACGGTGCACTGACACACAGGAGCTAAACCAAAGAACAGCTGAACACGTGTCTTGGGAGCTTCATTGAGGCAGCCGGCCCTCTGTGAGGGGAGCAGCAAGGAGGGGACGCCTCAACCAATCAAGCGCAATTACTCACAACCTACGGTACGTTTAAAACACAGGCCAAAGGGCAGAGCTAGGTCTTTTCGCATTATGTAGGGTGAGCAGTGTGTGAGTGTGTAGTGTGAACAGTGTATGAGCGTGCAGGGTGAGCAGTGTGTGAGTATGCAGGGTTAACAGTGTGTGAGCGTGCAGGGTGAGCATTGTGTGAGCGTGCAAGGTGAGCAGTGTGTGAGCGTGTAGGGTGAGCAGTGTGTGAGTGTGAGCAGTGTGTGAGTGTGTAGGGTGAGCAGTGTGTGAGTGTGTAGGGTGAGCAGTGTGTGAGTGTGTAGGGTGAGCAGTGTGTGAGTGTGCAGGGTGAGCAGTGTGTGAGTGTGCAGGGTGAGCAGTGTGAGAGTGTGTGGGGTGAGCAGTGTGTGTGTGTAGGATGAACAGTGTGTGTGTGTGTGTGTGTGCAGGGTGAACAGTGTGTGTGTGCAGGGTGAACAGTGTGTGTTTGCAGAGTGAACAGTGTGTGTGTCTGCAGGATGAACAATGTGTGTGTGCAGGGTGAACAGTGTGTGAGTGTGCACGGTGAACAGTGTGTGAGTGTGCAGGGTAAACAGTGTGTGAGTGTGCAGGGTGAACAATTCCAATCCAAACCACATAATTCCACTACACACCACATGCATACACTCCATAACACATGGATAAAAGACATTGCCATTTACAATGCCATTAGCTCTAACTCAAATAAATCCGAGACCTATTGCATTTCCAATGCTTGTTTTCTATTTCGAGGAAGGTTTGCTAATACATGTTTGGAACCGTACTGGGTCAATGATTATTGTAGAATAAAAGGTAGAAATGAAAGTATTGATAAGAAAGATTTGCATGATAGAGAAGAACATAAGGCTCAGCAAAGGAAAAGAAATTTTGACTTAAAAAAATCTTTTATAAAAGCTGTGGTTAAGGTGGGGGACTGGGTTGCCATTAAACGACCAGGTTTATTTGGTGGTGGCAATTCGAAATTTCTCAAACCAATGTTGGTCATAAAAGTTTTCAATAATGCTGTAAAAACTCAGGATCACAGAATATGGAACCTCAATACGGTGGTCATTGTAAGATCAAAATTCAACAATGTTTTGCATAAAGTGATAGTTCTGCTGGTAGAACTATAGAGCAAGGGGATGCTTTTACTGGTAAAACTGAAGGTGATCATTCTTGTCACTCTAACAACAGAAGTGAACATGATCATCTTTGTCGTTCCTCAAGGTTTTCAAAACGTCCATCATATCTAAAGGATTATTCGTAATATTTATCTTTGTTTTTATAAATACATTCTAGTACATGTATATAGTTAAGTTATTATAGGAGGGAGATGTGTGATATTCTCTACTGCTAGAATTGTTAGCCAACTTAGGTTCCATGCTCTCATGGATCTGGAGTGTGGTGAGGTCATTGATGTTTTGAAGAATTCTGCTCAGTTGAAACTTACTCTGGCAGCTGTTGGATGGGATCCTTTGCATTGATAAAACTTCATATTAAATCTACTAAGTTTCATCTTTTACATGGAAATTCTACACAGTGTTTATAGTAGAGTAGGATAGAGTGTAAAGGCAGAGTAGAGTTGTGCACAGTAGGTGAGAGTGCCATACAGTAGAATGGCACGCTTGTCACCCGTGAGGGTATCCAGGTGCTGAGGTGGCCTGATTTTCCGGAAAAACAAGGAGGTTCCTTGCTGGTTTGACTTCTCAGGACTGCCTATTGACTTATCAAAGAGCAGCCATCCCCAGGTCAAAAAGGTCCAAAACTTCCCTTTTTTCCCCTATTTGAAAATGCTTCTGTGTCAGGCTGGGAGGAGTTCTGTGTGCGGTGCTCCTTAGGCATCAGGATTTGTTAGCTTTTCACCCACAAATATTGTTTGTTTTCGTCTTTACTAAGCACCTGTATAACTTATTATGTAGTTGCAGTTTAGTTTTAGCTTCATATTTACAGCCATTTCTTGTCATCTGAAACCTAAACCATAAGGGCACTGGAGATTACCTTCAGAGAGAGTTAGTTCATGCCTGAGAGAAGTCCCAGATGTACGTTGTTGACACACTTGCACAAGTAAAACCAAAGGAAATGATGGACGGAGCATTGACAATACAAGCACTCACCCCCAGTCAACTGATCTGGGTTTAATCCATCACGTTCTTTAGCCCACTCTGCAACCCCAGTTCAGACATGGCCATATGCAAATCAGTCTGACCCTGTGCCTCATGGGAACAGTCCAGCCCGAACTGCCAAGCCATGCCTTCCCTGGACCGGAAAAAAGCTACCGAGGACCGGTTTCTGGCATTTCAGCCGTCTTCAGCCTGGCTTGCTTGAATCCATAACAAAGTGAGCAAGGGACTCTTGTCTGAGCATACCCTGCCAACTTATGGCGAACAAAGAAAAACCAAAGGAAATGATGGACGGAGCATTGACAATACAAGCACTCACCCCCAGTCAACTGATCTGGGTTTAATCCATCACCGTTCTTTAGCTCACTCCGCCACACCAGTTCAGACATGGCCATATGCAAATCAGTCTGGCCCAGTGCCTCATTGGAACAGTCCAGCCCAAACTGCCAAGCCATGTCTTCCCTGGACCGGAATCAAGCTTTCCAGGAAGGATTTCTGGCATTACAGTCGTCTTCAGCCGGGCTTGCTTGAATCCAGTGGCAAAGTGAGCAAGGGACTCACGTCTGAGCATACCCTGCCAACTTAGGGCGAACAAAGAAAAACCAAAGGAGATGATGGACGGAGGGTTGACAATACAAACACTCACCCCCAGTCAACTGATCTGGGTTTAATCCATCACTGTTCTTTAGCTCACTCCGCCACCCCAGTTCAGACATGGCCATATGCAAATCCGTCTGACCCCGTGCCTCATGGGAACAGTCCGGCCCGAACTGCCAAGCCATGTCTTCCCTGGACCAAAGTGGGGAAGCCTGTTGAGTCGTGGGTCACAGAAGGGACAGATAGAGGCGGAATTCACCGAGGGGGCTGAGGGTGACAGGTTCTTCTCGGTCCCTGAAGAGTCTGAATCCAAAATAGCCAGCAGTGATGAGGAGAAAGATACTTCAGATCTGAGTTTGAGTTCTGGGGATAGTGGAGGCTCCAGGGGGAGATGTACTCAGAAAAGGCGCAAGGTGGCATCAAGACGGGCAGGCTCTCCCTTGAGCACCCATAAGAAGCTATTATAGGACTACTCAGCTACGTCCAGCATGTATAGAGAGGATGGACAAGACGGGCAAGGTGAAGGGGGGAAATTGGATATTATGTTTGCCACCTTAAAACAGATACAAGCAGAAGCCAGAGCGGAAAGCCGGAGAGCTAGGCATGACACAAAAAAAATCCAAGCCTCAGGAAAGTAAATAAAAAATTTGAGGAGGTCGAGGAGAGAGTGGTAGGAGTTGAAGAGAGAACTGGAAGGTTGGAAGATGAAGTCACGGAGTGGCAGGCATTTAGAGTGGAGCAGACAAAGGCCGTGGAGGACCTACAATGGAAGGTTGAGGACTTGGAAAACCGCCAGAGGCGAAATAACGTTAGGCTCCTTGGGCTTGAGGAAGGTGTGGAGGGGCAAGATCCTAGAGGTTTCGTCATTAAGCTGCTAAAGGGGGCCTTTCCAGAGGCACCATGGCAATGGGAGCTAGAAGTTCAGAGGGCCCATAGGTTTCCACTGTTAATGAAGAAAAGGCGGGATGGGGCTCCCAAGGGCCATGCTGGTGTTTTTTGGAAACTTTCTAGCAAGACAAGAACTGATGGAGAAAGCCAGACCAGACTCTAAGAAATCTTTCGAAGGAGTAAAAATTTTTGCTAGACATGACTTTTGCCACGTAACAGTGGAGAGGCGTTGGCGGCTCAGACAGCTGATTGCTGCATTCCAGAGACAAGGGGCAGAGGCTTATCTAATGTTCCCGGCAAAGTAAAAGTTATATCTGCAGGACGTACAAGAATGTTCTTTTCTGAGATAAAGGCGGGGGAATTCTTGGCAGAATTAACAGAACAAGGGGGAGCTAGGAATAAGTAAAAGGGAATGTACAGGGACAAAGAGTAAGGCTGATCGGGGGATCGGGTTGGATTTCTTAGCCTGGGTCTGGGAAAAAAATGGTGGGTGGATCAGAGTTGAGGGAAGGAGAGGGGGCGACACTACAACGCTCAGTGGTCACGCATAGGTCAGTTGTGACCTATTTGCCTGTAGCAGGGGGGGTGGGGCAGCGGAGGGGGAGGGGGGATGGAGGGGGGGCAAAGGGAGGGGGTAGTGGGGGTGGTGATGGCACAGGTGATGATGGTTGGAGATATACAGTACAGATTTCTAAAGCATATAGGGGAGAGAGACAGCGGCTGGACAATTGCATAGCAGTAACTGGAAAGAGGGTAAAACTAAGAATGAATAAATGGCAGTTAGGATAATTAAGATTAACTTTTGCTGGCTAAATAATGGAGAGAAAAGGCAAAAGCTAGCTGCGCTGCTTCGATTCTGGAGAATTGATATAGTCTGTTTACAGGAGACGCATGTGGCTAGCAAAGATAAGTTTATGTTGGATCAAATGCGATTTGAGGTACTTGCCTATACAGGACAGGAAGGTAGAAATAAGGGGGTGGGGATATTAGCCAGGAAAGGTGCTGCAAAAATTAAAAAGAAAAAGAAGGATCAAGATGGGAAATGGGTTTTGTTGGATCTGGAAACTATGGCTGGGAGGTTTACACTTACATCACGGTATGGGTCAAATGAAGATGAACCTGAGTTGATTGAATTTCTGGATGGGGAATTAGCATTGTGGCCAGAACCTGTAGAATGCTGTGGGGATTTTAATACTAACGGTCTGGATGGCCTAATTGACAGGGGTGGGGGCAGATATCGGGGGAGGAAGAGAAAGACATACAAAGCAGTACAGAACCTGGTCCGACATAATGCGCTGGTGGATATGTGGGCAGAGAAAAACCCAACAGGCACAGGAAGTACTTATTATTAAGCTCCACATAAAACAGTTGCCAGGCTGGACTATTTCTTCATCTCTAGTTCACTGGTGTGCGGGGCCATAATAGAACGGCTTCCCAGGATAGTGTCGGATCACAACCCGTTGGTTTTAAGTATGACAGCGGCTAAAAATAGGGACAGGACGACTAATGCATGGACATTTGAACGGGGGCTGTTGAAGGAGAAGGAGTATGTTATAAGGATGCAGGAATGGATAACACAATTTTGGGACATGAACAGGTACTCGGCTTCAGCAGATATGGTATGGGACGCTTTTAAAGCTGGAGTGAGGGGAGAGACACTAAGCTATGCTATGTTAAGAAGCAAGAAAGAAAAGGAGAGGATGAAAGAGAGGATTAGAAGGCTGGTGCGCTTAGAGGAGGGTCTTGTGGCAGCAATAAGTAGGCAAGACTCTATTGAACAGATCCTGTTGGACCTGGAGGTACAGAAGGCAGAGGCAGGCGTTACTCTGGCGCAAAAGGCAGCAGGGAACTACCTAGCAAAAAAAGAAGAATGCTACGAATTTAATGAGCGGGTGGGCCATTTGCTGGCAATTAGGACTAGGAAAACACTAGCAGCAGGGGAAATAAAAGAAATTAAGGATAGTACAAGGACTATAGTCAATAAGGTGGAGGAGGTACAGGAAGTGTTCAGGAGGTTCTACGAAACACTATACGAGCAGGATACAAATAATGTAGAGACAGGGATTATAGAATATTTGTCACAGGTACCGCAGGTAGGGCTAAGTATAGAAGAGAGGGATAAGCTAGACCTGCCGTTAACAATCCAGGAGGTAAGAGAGGCGACATTCAGTCTCCCCTCTGGTAAGGCAACAGGTCAAGATCAGATACCAGTAGAATTCTATAAGACCTTTTGGGACGTGCTAGGAATGGGCATGTGGGTAATCTGTTGTATGGCACAGGGGGGCAGGGTAGTCCCACAGTCCTGGGCCGGGGCAGATATAATAGTGATACTAAAAAAGGATAAACCTCCAACAGAACCAAGTTCATACAGGCCAATAACGCTGCTGAATGCAGATGCAAAAATATTTTCTAAATCATTGGCAAATAGGTTGAGTAAGGTTATCGAGGGGGTGGTATCCCCGACACAGCATGGCTTTATCCCAGGTAAAGGGACCACCCAACATACGAGACAGATGATTACCATCCTAGATGCAGCCGAGGTTGCAGGAGACCCTGTCGCGGCTATTTTTCTGGATGCTGAGAAGGCTTTCGACGGGGTCTCCTGGGACTACCTGTGGAAAGCCATGGAATGGGCTGGTATAGGCAACGGCTATATAAAAGCAATCCAGGCACTATACAAACACCCGTCAGCCAGGATAAGAATCAATAAATCCTATACAAAGGCAGTACAGATCAGACGAGGGACTAGGCAGGGATGCCCAGCCTCACCTTTACTGTTCGCCATATATCTGGACCCGTTGTTAAGAAGGCTTACCCATAACAATAGGATTCCCCCAGTAAGGCTACATCAGCAGGAATATAAATGATTTGCTTATGCGGACGATGTAGCCATTACAACATCAGCACCGGGGGGGCATTGATCGAAATAGAACATGAGGCAAGGAACTTTGGGATGATTTCAGGGTATCTCATAAACAGAGGAAAGACACAGGTAGTGCAGAATAGGTTCACAACATTTCAGGATACAAGGGTAGTTTCAGAAGCAATGTATTTGGGAATCAGGGTGTCTGCGGATTTGGAGAATTTAATAGAGATTAATATGGAACCACTTTTAGGGAAGGTCAAAAGAAATATGGAGAGAATTAATAACTTACACTTGACATTAATGGGGCGTATTAATTTGATTAAAATGGTTACTTTTCCAAAATCTGTATATATTTTTAGAGCGATTCCCTTATGCTTTGATGGCATATGGTTCAATAGAATAGAAGCAACATTGAATAGACTAATATGGGCACAGGGGAAGACACGTAGAGCATATCGATTTTTGACACTACCGAGGGAGAAGGGGGAATGGGGGCACCTGATTTTAGACTGTATTACTGGGCAGTAGCTCTCCAATACTCTCAAGGGCTATTAGGAGGCAGTAGCCAGCATGGAGAGAGATTGGGCAGAGTGAACGTCTATGAAGAGGTTCTAGGCAAGGAGGCAGAGAATGCCTTAGTAAATACAGTGGATTATGCCTACTTTAAACACACTAGGTTCAAGACACTAAGTGCTATATATAAAATCTGGAGGGCCATTGGGAAAAAGCTAGGAATTGGGAGGTACAATAGATATCTGAGGCTGTATACAAATAACAATCTTCCTGCAGAGATCTTCAGGGATGCAGTTATGAAGGATTGGGATGGCAAGGGGATTAAGAAATTAGGGGACTTGTTGGACGTAAAAGGGGTGTTCCTACTGTTTCAGGATATTCAAAACAAATTCAAGATACCAGGAAACAATTTTTTTTAAATGCCTACAAGTGAGGAGCTACTTTCATAAGAAACAGGGTGGGACAGCAGGGTTGGCACACTGCAGGATAATGGACTATTTGGAGAGTAGCTTACGTGGCACGATCAGACAATTGTACGCAGAGCTCTATGTATTAAAAACGGATGACAGAGAGAAATATGCCAATAAGTGGGTGGAACAAGTAGGGGCGCATCCCGAGGCTCTACAAGCCTCATTAGATCTAGGCCTGTCTGTCTTGTGTTCGGCAACGCTACAAACTCAACACTATAAGACAGTCTATTCGCTGTATCATACACCTGCTAGAATTGCCCAGTGGGGGGGTAGCACTGGAATAACTTGTCCATGATGTAATTCAACTAGTGCCAATATCACACATATGTTTGCACAATGCCCACAACTATATACACTAAAACTGGCAATTGTAGAATTTCTGGCGGGATCTCTGGGGATGAAGATCAAACTAACGGATGAGTTGATAATGCTAGGGGTCATTATAGGAGATAATAACGAATATCCAGAATTTATGTTTCTGGTTACAGCAGTTTTTAGAATTATTATTGCAATGGCCTGGATTGATAAGACGGCACCTACATTCCAGTCATGGATAGCAAGGCTTCTTTCCACATACATCTTGGAGAAAGCTATCTAGGATAGGAAAGGCAGAAGGGCAAGGGCATTGGGGGGTAGGATATGGTTACCCATTGAGCAATGGAAGAATAGGGGGAAATAGGGGTAAAAAGATGTCTTTTTTAGGTTCTTTCCTTTTTTTGACTCTCGAACTTTCTGTGTATGTAATATCTGTACTGTAAAAATGCATTGGATTTATTGAAAAAATGTGGGGGGGGGGAATTCAATAAAAATATTTTTTTTAAAAAACAAACGCAAATTTAATGTTACAACACACATGCTTACAGAAACTCTACTATGTATGGTGAAACACAAGTATGTGCACCAGGGTTGGACTAGGACAGAGAATAATATGCCCGTGCACCAAAATAAGAACCAGCTAGAGAATTAAATACCTTAAAAAAGGGTTCTTGTTTTAAAATTGGGGTAATTTTGAACTTGTATAGAAACCCTGTTCAAATCTTTTGCAATGTAGGCAAGAGTGAAAGGATTTGTGTTTGCTGCGGACACTGTTTTAATATGAGGGAACTCAGCAGAAAAAAACTGGCCCTAGGAGTCCTCAAAACAGGCTGATAAACAGCCATAAAATGGGCTAAAACATTTGTGCACACAACAACCCAAGTGTTAGACGGGGACCTGGAGGGTCGGCCGAGGACAAGGGGAGAGGCCTCCGGTGAGGGACGTCTCCAGCGATCGTAGAGACAAGTAACTTCCCCCCCACAGATGGACACCACACGAAGATAAGATTAACGCTCTTTATATGCAGTTCTTAAAGTGAGGTAGAACGGTACAATGAGGTCAGGACACGAGGGTCCTCTTAATTCTAGTCTCTGGAAGGGAAAGGGGGTAGCGGGACAGTCTTGTTACCAATCTGGTATTTGAGATGAGATGATGGGTAGCTCACAATCCTCGAGCTCGGCGTTCGTGGAGGTCGGGCCGCGGCAGCGCCAGCAGGTCCAGAGGAGGTCGTAGGTAGCAACGGTCCGCAGCAGCGCCAGCAGGTCCCGACGAAGATGGTAGTTGCAAGAGGCCGCGACAGCGCCAGCAGGTCCCCACGAGGATGAAGGTTACAACGGGCCGCAGCAGCGCCAGCAGGTCCCACGAGGATGAAGGTTGCAGAAGGCCGCGGCAGCCCCGGCAGGCAGGACGACAGTTTACAAGGCAGGGCTGTGGTAGCGCCAGCAGTCCGTCAAGGATGAGTTCTTCACAGTGTCTCTCGACTCCAGGATACAACTGCCTTCCTGCTCTGGAGCTGCCCCATTTATAGATCTGGCGCCCTTTGATGTCCGGACCCTCGCGCTTGGAGGTCGGGAGGTCCGGGATGAGGGAGTCTAGACACCCAGCAGGGGGGTGGAGCCAGCGCCCGGGGAGGCTGGGGGCGATCGGCACCTGGCGGGGGAGAGCCATCGACACTTCTCTCTCCCATTGACCTGCCAAGTGGTCCGCTCACCTCCTGGGTGGATGGTGGTGCCGGGATGTCGGGGCCCGGCCAGGCCCAGGGTTAGGGTCGAGCTGAGGCCACGCGGCCTCGTGGTGCAGTGTCCGAGATGGCGGCTGGGCCGGGCAATGATGTCGACGGCGGCCCGGGCCAGAGATACAAAGATATCCGGGGGCAGGTGTCCCGTAGGGGACGGGTTGCGGGTTGCTTCTGTGGGTCGCACCTGGAGAGCCGGTGTCTGGGCCCTGTCGTGCGGGGAGGGAGCGAGCCCTTCATGGGGCCTGTCCAACATGCGTCCCCCCCAGCTGAAGGCGGGGAGAGTCACCCATCCTCCTGGGGACTCTCCTCGTCGAGCCGGAAAAAGCGGGACAGGCCATCCGCGTTGGCGTGGTCTTGGCCAGGGCGATGCTCCACAGTGAAGTCCATCCCCTGCAGGGAGATGGACCATCGCAATAGTTTGGGATTCTCCCCCCGCATCTGCATTAACCATTGCAGGGGGCGATGATCTGTTTGCACCCGGAAGTGGGTACCGAAGAGGTAGGGCCGGAGCTTCTTAAGGGCCCATACCACGGCGAAGGCCTCTCGCTCGATGGTGCTCCAGCGCTGTTCTCGGGCCAGCAGGCGTCTGCTGATGAAGGCCACTGGTTGGTCGACTCCCTCGGGGTTCAGTTGGGAGAGGACGGCCCCAATGCCATGGTCTGAGGCATCAGTCTGAACGATGAACTCATGGCTGTAGTCGGGGGCCTGGAGCACAGGGGCGGGGCACATGGCGGCCTTCAGCTTCTCGAAGGCCGCTTGACAGTCAGGAGTCCAGTTGACTGTTTTCGGGCGGTTCTTGGATGTGAGTTCCGTGAGGGGCCTCACAATGCTGCCATACTCCTTCACAAACCGCCGGTAGTATCGGGTGAGCCCCAAGAAGGCTCGGACCTCGGTTTGGGTTACGGGGGGCTGCCAGGACTGGATGGCAGCGATCTAGAGCTGGAGGGGGGCCACCAGACCGCTTCCTACTTGGTGTCCGAGGTAGGTCACGGACCCCTGGCCAATTTGGCACTTGCTGGCCTTGATTGTGAGGCCGGCCTGTTGGAGGGCCTGCAGGACCTCTCGGAGGTGGCGGAGGTGGTCTGACCAGTGGCGGCTGTATACCGCGATATCGTCCAGGTAGGCGGCGCTGAACTCTTCGAGGCCCGCCAATACCTGGTTCACAAGTCGTTGGAAAGTGGCTGGAGCGTTTTTCATGCCGAATGGCATCACTTTGAAATGGTAGTGACCATCCGGGGTGGAGAAAGCGGATCGTTCTTGGGCCCTGGGGGTGAGGCCGATCTGCCAGTAGCCTGCTGTCAGGTCGAAGATGCTTAGGTAGCGGGCAGCCCCCATGCGGTCGACCAGTTCATCTGCTCGGGGGATGGGGTGAGCGTCGGTTCGGGTGACAGTGTTCAGACCCCGATAGTCGATGCAGAATCGGAGCTCGGGGGTGGTGCCCGGAACAGCAGCTTTGGGGACCAGTACGACTGGGCTGGCCCAGGGGCTGTCCGAGGGTTCGATGACTCTGAGTGTGAGCATCTTGGAGATTTCTTCTTGGATGCAGGCGCGCACCCGATCTGGTACTCGGTACGCCCGGTGTCGGATAGGGGGACTGTCCCCAGTGTCCACGTCGTGCAGGCACCAGGGGGTGACCCCGGGGGTGAGGGAAAATAGGTTTGCAAATTGCAGCAGGAGGGCCCGACAGTCTTGGCGCTGCTCCGGAGTTAGGGCATCGGAGAGTCGGACCCCGTCCACCGAACCATCCTTCTCCCGGGTCCTCAGTAGGTCAGGGAGGGGCTCGGAGTCCTCTTCAGCCCCACTGTCTGTAGCCATCAGCAGGCTGAGCTCCGAGCGCACGAAGTGTGGTTTGAGTCTGTTGGCGTGGAGAACCCGGAGGGGGTTCCGTGGGGATTCCATGTCGATGAGATAGGTGACCGGGCTCTTGCGCTCGACCACCTTGAAGGGCCCGTCCATTTGTCCTGCAAGGCACAAGGTTCGATGGGGGACATCACCCATACCTGCTGACCAGGCTCGAATTCGATGGAGGAGGCATGTTGATCGTACCATTTCTTCATGTCCTCCTGACTGGCCTCAAGATTGGCTTTGGCGATCTCTCTGAATCGCCTGGTCTGGTTGCGGAGGGTCAGGAGGTACTTGTAGATGTCTGGAGGGGTCTTCAGGGGGGCCATTTCCCATTCTTCTTTCACTAGGCTGAGGGGCCCTCGAATGGGGTGCCCGTACAGGAGTTCGAAGGGGCTGAAGCCGAGGGACTTCTGGGGGACTTCTCGGTAGGCGAAGAGGAGGCACGGGAGTAGCACGTCCCACTGGCGGCGTAGGGGTTCTTCCAGCCCCATGATCATCCCCTTGAGAGTGTGGTTGAACCGCTCGACCAGTCCGTTTCCTTGCGGGTGATAGGGGGTGGTGAATCGGTAGGTGACTCCGCACTGCTGCCAGAGGGATTTCATATACTTTGAAATAAAGTTTGTGCCCCTGTCGCTGACGACCTCCCGGGGGAAGCCCACTCGAGAGAAGATCCCCATTAAGGCCCGGCCTACCACTGGTGCTGTTACAGTTCGAAGGGGAACGGCCTCGGGATAGCGGGTGGCGTGGTCCACCAGGACCAGGATGAATCGATGCCCTTGTGCTGTGCGGGGGTCCAGGGGCCCCACAATGTCTATTCCCACCCTTTCGAACGGGGTGGTAACCACGGGGAATGGTTGCAGGGGTGCCTTGAGTTTGCGGCCGCTCTTCCCGCTGGCCTGGCAGGTGGGGCAGGACCGGCAGTGGTTGGAGACGTCGTTTCTCATTTTTGGCCAGTAAAAGTGGGTTACCAGGCGGTTGTAGGTTTTGTCTTGCCCCAAGTGTCCAGCCAGGGGGACATCATGTACCAAGTTCAAAAGGAAGTCTCTGAAGCGGAGGGGCACCACCAGCACTCGACTAGCCCCCAACTCTGCGATTCTTTGTTCGCTGTACAGTAGGTCATTGTCCCAATAGATCCAGTGGGCCCCTGCGGTGTCTCCCGCGCTCTGGGCGAGTGCTTGCTGTCGCAGTCCCTCGAGGGAGGGACAGGTCTTTTGCTCTTGCCGGAATTGCTCCTGGGTGGGTCCCCCTTCTTGACGCCACTGAGCCAGGTCTGGAAGGTCTTGGGGGCTGAGCGAGCCCTTCTTGGGTTTGTTCCGGGGGGCCGGTCTGGATGATGTCTTCCTCTGGAGTGATCGGGGGAGGAGGTGCTGGCCGTTCGGGTTCTTCAGGTCTGGGGATGGTGCGGGCGGCCATGGACCGGGTTGTTACGCATGCCCAGTCCGGGAGGCCCAACATCCCTAGGTGCTCTCTTCTTTCAACGGCTGCCCATGGGGAACTCTCGAGATCATTTCCCAGGAGGCAGTCCACGGGGGCATCGTCACGGATAGTCACCTTTAGCATACCGGACACTCCTCCCCATTCGAAGGGGACGCAGGCCATCCGACACAGGCTCTCGGAATTGTCGGCCGATCGGACGGGGCAAAGAACGTTTGGCAGGATTTGTTCTGGGGTCACCAGGTGACAGCGGACGGCCGTCACACTGGCCCCCGTGTCACGCAGGGCTTCAGCCTTGCGCCCATTTATGTTCACCCACTGGCTGTATTTTCTGGTGTTGGCGGGTAGGGGAGCCCGCGGGATCATGTCTCGTCCCCCCAGGCAAGCCAGGACCATGGCGGCGGGTTCCCACTCGGGCTGCTCCTGCTCGTACTCTTCATGCTCTTCGGAGATTTGTTCCTCTCCCAGGGCGGCGGCAGCTACCTGGCGGGTCCCGGGAGTCTGGTTCTTTGGGCGGTTTGGGTCACTGGCATAGTGGCCGACTCGCTGGCATCGGTGACAAGTAATATTGGCTCGGAACCCCGGGCGCATCGGGGGGTTGCCCCGGCCGGCCGGGGGCGGGGTGTTGTTAGCGGGAGCGGCCGGGACAGTGTCTCTGCCCCGGCCCTGGCCTCCTCCTCCTCCTCGGGGACGATGATGACCTTGGTTAGTTCTGTTCTGCTCGTTTGGCCCACTCCGGGCCACTAGGGTGCTTTCCCATCGGTCAGCCTCAGCGGCGAGCTGCCGTGGTTCAGTCAATTTACTGTCGAGGAGGTGCTGCCTGAGCTCGACGAAGCAGTTGTTGGAGAGGTGCTCCCACACAATGAGGTTGAAAAGCTGCTCGTAGGTTGTTACGTGGCTACCCTTGATCCATCCCTCGAAGGCTCGGCTGAAATAGTTCACATATTCTACCCAAGTTGTACCCGGGATCCCGGTGCAGTCGTGGAACCTCTGGCGGTACATTTCGGGCGTAAGCCCATATCGAGTGAGGAGGGCGGCCTTCATGTGGTCATAGGACGTCATTTGATGGTCCGGGAGCTGTAGCAGGGCATCGCAGCCTTCATTGACGAACCTCCCCCATAGACCGGCTCCCCAGTCACTTCGATCGATCCTGTGGGAGGTCATGGCGATCTCGTAGGCCTTGAACCACTGCTGTATGTCGTTGTTCCGATAATAATCACGGACCACATCTTTGGGGATGTGGACCTTTTGTTCGGTAGCGCCTGGGGTGCGCGGTTGCTCGGGCACCCCTAGGTCTTTGTTCTGTTTCCGCAATTCTATCTCTGCTAGCTTGCGCTCGTGTTCGTATGCCAGTCTTTTTTCTTCGAGTTCTCTCTGTCTTTGCTTTTCTTCCCGCTCTTCTCGGAGCCGTAAGTGTTCTAGGTTCATTTTTTGTTCCGCCAGTTTCAGCTCTCCGTCCAACTTGAGCCGTGCCAACTCTAATTCATGTAGTCTGTTTTTTTCTCGTTCTTGGATCTCTTCCCGGGAGAGACCCGTTCTCCTTTCTTCCGTCAGGGTGGTGTTTGTCTCTGGTGCTTCGATGTTTTGGACCCGGGGTCCGGCGGCATTTGTTTCTGCCCAGGATTCTAGGGCGTGTTTGAAGTCATCTTTCGTGCTCAGACCGGTGGTAGCAATGCCTAGTTCTATACAAAATTGTTTTCGCTCTCGGTGGTTGTACTCTTCTAGTTTCTCCATCTGGAATTTCTCTGTAGATCCGCTCTCTTTGGTCGACATTGTGGTTTAGTCGTAGGGTTAGTTACTCTCTGTACGATTACACGCTGGTTCGGATCGCGCCGCTGGCCACCAATGTTAGACGGGGACCTGGAGGGTCGGCCGAGGACAAGGGGAGAGGCCTCCGGTGAGGGCCGTCTCCAGCGATCGTACAGACAAGTAACTTCCCCCCCACAGATGGACACCACACGAAGATAAGATTAACGCTCTTTATATGCAGTTCTTAAAGTGAGGTAGAACGGTACAATGAGGTCAGGACATGAGGGTCCTCTTAATTCTAGTCTCTGGAAGGGAAAGGGGGTAGCGGGACAGTCTTGTTACCAATCTGGTATTTGAGATGAGATGATGGGTAGCTCACAATCCTCGAGCTCGGCGTTCGTGGAGGTCGGGCCGCGGCAGCGCCAGCAGGTCCCGAGGAGGTCGTAGGTAGCAACGGTCCACGGCAGCGCCAGCAGGTCCCAACGAAGATGGTAGTTGCAAGAGGCCGCGGCAGCGCCAGCAGGTCCCACGAGGATGAAGGTTGCAGAAGGCCGCGGCAGCGCCGGCAGGCAGGACGACCGTTCACAAGGCAGGGCTGTGGTAGCGCCAGCAGTCCGTCAAGGATGAGTTCTTCACAGTGTCTCTCGACTCCAGGATACAACTGCCTTCCTGCTCTGGAGCTGCCCCAGTTATAGGTCTGGCGCCCTTTGATGTCCGGACCCTCGCGCTTGGAGGTCGGGAGGTCCGGGATGAGGGAGTCCAGACACCCAGCAGGGGGGTGGAGCCAGCGCCCGGGGAGGCTGGGGGCGATCGGCACCTGGCGGGGGAGAGCCATCGACACTTCTCTCTCCCATTGACCTGCCAAGTGGTCCGCTCACCTCCTGGGTGGATGGTGGTGCCGGGATGTCGGGGCCCGGCCAGGCCCAGGGTTAGGATCGAGCTGAGGCCACGCGGCCTCGTGGTGCAGTGTCCGATATGGCGGCTGGGCCGGGCAATGATGTCGACGGCGGCCCGGGCCAGAGATACAAAGATATCCGGGGGCAGGTGTCCCGTAGGGGACGGGTTGCGGGTTGCTTCTGTGGGTCGCACCTGGAGAGCCGGTGTCTGGGCCCTGTCGTGCGGGGAGGGAGCGAGCCCTTCATTGTGCCTGTCCAACACCAAGCATGTTTACGGAAAAAGAATAACGTGCACAGGAAAACAGAATCACAGGTGGTGTCGGGAAACCGTGTGTATGGGTGGCTTTGTGTGTAAATAAATAGGCGTCTATGCTATAGCACATCTAGAATGATAGATGCGAAACTTGTGTGTTTGTGTACAGGAGTCAAAATCGGTCTACAGAATCAATTGCACACCTATGCACATTATTGCAAGCTGCTCCAATAATAAGCATTTGCAATGCAATAGGTCTCGCATTTGTGTGAGTTTAAGCTATTGGCATTGTGACAATGCCTTTAATTTCTCTGTTTTGCTAATCACCACATAATATAAGGCATTGTCATTAACAATGGGAAAAGCTAAAACTCTTGTAAATGCAACACATATTCTTAGAACGGCCGCCATTGTCTCGGGCTGCTCGAAAAATGAAGATGCGCATGGCGCGCTGAATGTTGCAGGAAAGCTTGTCAAGCCTGCAGTAGGAGAAACTCTTTAAAAGAAAATAGTGCTTACAGACTTAAAAAGCCATATCGTGTAACAACCGATGAAAAAAGTGCCAGTCCTCATGCGAGGTTACAAATGTCGACAATGCGGTACAAAGGAGAGACTAACAAGTCTATTAACGAATCAGAATCCAGCATTTAGAAGGACAATGACACAAACCAATGACAAATATGGGTAGAGTGTAAGGGGCTTCTATTCCATACTCTAATACAGCATGCCACAGCGCATGCGCTGCCCGGGCTCGAACTAAAAATCAAGATACTTGTTACTACCTAAAATGATATGGCTTATAGTTAAATTATAAATTGGCAGAGATCCAAGATGCAAGTGTCCACAGTGGTGATGCTTACGAGTTTAGATCAAAAGATAATGTTTTAAAAAGCAACTGTGAATGTCCATCTATGCACATTGTTAGAAGGGGCGACCCTAGGGGTCAGGAGGTGCTCTCCCGACCACCCCGGGATCCTCCACTCCCACAAATACTGCCGAGTCTTAACGTGCGGTCCCCGCCGGGGAAGACTCTGAATCTATGATCGTACACACTGAGCTCACACCACACTTATGAACGGACACCACACCGTGGATCTTTAGTAAGCACGTTCTTTATCACAATTAAAAGGAATCAATATTTACAAATAATCGAGGGATCATGAAGTCTCGGTTGGAAGGAATAGGGAAGCGGGACAGTCTCAATGGTAGGCCAGTACTTCACGTACCCTGCGCACAGCTCTCAATCCTCGAGCTGGGGGGATACGGAAGTTGGAGGTGGTACTGACTGTTCTACTCACTTCGGTTCGAGTCAGGTCGTGTTGCTAGCGTCGATGGTCCAGCCGGACCAGAGTTCTCCTCAAGCCGCGACGAGGTCAGCAGGGCTCGATCCGGAGTGCACAGAGGTGCTGTTAGTTCGTGGGGAGCCGCAACAGCGTCAGCAGGGCTCAGGATGTTCAGCGAACTCCTTAGAGTTTCAAGGATGAGCCGCGACGGGGTCAGCAGGGCTCCGTGGTTTCAGTTACTTCTTTTCGAGGGTGAGCCGCGACAGCGTCAGCAGGGCTCGTAGGGTACAAAGTTTGGGTTCTCCTCAAGGTCAGCCGTGATCAGATCAGCAGGACTTTCTTGTCCAGGATACAACTGCCCACTAGTTCTGGGGCGGGCCTTCATATAGTCCAGTGGTCCTTTGATGTCGGACCCTCGCAGGAGGCGACCTCGTGGTCCGGGGCGGGTTGGCAAAGTGTCCCGTCGGCTGGCCCTTTGATGCTTTAGAAGATGCGTTCGGGGATTCCCAGATGCCCATCCAGGTCTGGAGCCAGCTCTCGGGGAGGCCAGAGGTGTGATCGAAACCAGCCCCAAGGGGCAGGCCAGAGGTGCGAGAGAGCCTAGTCTCTCGGGGGGAGGTCGGAGGTGCTATCGAATTCTTTGGTCCTGGGTACTCCGAGGGCCCTTTACCACCCAGCCGGGTCATGGCGATTTTGCCAACTAAGCTGCTCTGGGGCCGGGGTCAGCCAAGGGCTGCAGAGCCAGGGACTGCGGGAAGGGAAAATGGCGGCCGGTGGGCCTGTGTGGCAATAATGGTGACCGGTGGCCACGTGTAGGGATGTAGGAACGGGGCACCCGGCACCGGGTCAGAGCATGCAGGACGGGTTGTGTAGGGCTCTGGGCGGAATGGAGACAGGCCGACCAGTGGTTCTCGGGGTGCAGGATTGTGCGTACAGGGTGCTGAGGATCGGGGGGAACCACACCACGAGAGAACTACCCATCCTCTTGGGCGTTCTCTTCACTGAGGCGGAAGAACCGGGACAGGCCGTCTGCGTTGGTGTGGTCAGCACTGGGCCGGTGCTCAACAGTAAAATCCATCCCCTGGAGGCAGATGGACCAGCGTAGCAATTTCGGGTTCTCCCCTCATTTGCATTAGTCACCGGAGAGGTCGGTGGTCGGTTTGGACCAGGAAGTGAGTAGCGAACAGGTAGGGCCTCAGCTTCTTCAGGGGCCAAACCACCGCGAAGGCCTCCTGTTCGATGGTGCTCCACCTTTGCTCGCGAGGAAGTAGCCTCCAGCTAATAAATGCCACGGGGTGATCGATACCCTTGTCGTCTACCTGGGAGAGGACTGCCCCGATGCCGTGCTCGGATGCGTCCGTCTGGACCACAAACTCTCTGGAGTAATCGGGGGCCTGCAGTACTGGGGCGGTGCACATGGCAACTTTCAAATCTTCAAACGCCTTCTGACAGGCGGGGGTCCAACTAACTTTCTTCTGGTTCTTTTTTGGCGGTCAATTCTGTGAGGGGGCCTACAATGCTGCCATACCCCTTTATGAACCTACGATAGTACCCCGTGAGTCCCAGGAAAGCCCGCACTTCGGTTTGCGTCATGGGGGCCTCCCAGGCATTGATTGCATCGATTTTGGGTTGGAGGGGGGCGATGAGGCCGCTTCCGACCTCGTGCCCTAGGTAGATCACTGATCCCTGTCCTATTTGGCATTTGCTGGCTTTAATGGTGAGGCCCGCGCGTCGCAGGGCCTCCAACACCTCCCAGAGGTGTTGTAGGTGTTCGGACCATTGGGCACTGAACACCGCAATATCATCGAGGTAGGCTGTGCTGAACCCCTCCAACCCTGCCAGTACCTGGTTAACCATCCTCTGGAAGGTGGCGGGGGCATTTTTCATACAGAAGGGCAACCCTCTGAAGTGGTAGTGACCATCCGGAGTGGAGAAAGCGGATCTTTCCTTGGCCCCTTCCGTGAGGGCGATCTGCCAGTACCCACTGGTCAGATCAAAGGTACTGAGATATCGAGCCGACCCTAGGTGGTCAACGAGCTCGTCGGCTCGGGGAATGGGGTGCGCTTCGGTCCTGGTGCCTGCGTTCAGCCCGCGGTAGTCTATGCAGAACCTCAGCTCAGGAACAGCGCCGGGGGCGGCTGCCTTCGGAACCAGGACCACGGGGCTAGCCCATGGGCTGTCAGAGGCCTCGACCACTCCCAAGGCTAACATTTTGGCAACTTTGGCCTTAATACAGGCTCGGACCTGGTCAGGGATACGGTAGGCTCTGTGCCGTACCGGAGGGCTGTCCCCGTTGTCTACGTCGTGGACGCACCAGCGGGTGGCACCGGGGGTTAGGGAAAAGAGGTCCGAGAACTGTCCCAGCAACCGGCGACAGTCTTCACGCTGCTCGGGGGTGAGGGAGGAGGAGAGACTCACTCCCTCTACGGAGCCATCTTTTTCCTTCGCACACAGGAGGTCGGGGAGAGGCTCCGTGTCCTCTTCCGCTCCGTCGTCGGTGGCGAGGAGCAAACCCAACTCGGATCGTACGAAGTGGGGTTTGAGGCGGTTCACGTGGAGAACCCTTAGGGGGTTTCTGGCTGACTGCATATCGATGAGATATGTGACCTGGCTTTTTCGTTCCACCACTTTGAAGGGCCCGGTCCACTTGTCCTGAAGGGCACAAGGGTCCACCGGGGCCATTACCCAAACCTGTTGGCCGGGCTAAAACTCGACCAGAGTGGCGTTCAGGTCGTACCAGCATTTCGTTTCTTCTTGGCTGGTCTCGAGGTTTGCCTCGGCTAGCTCCCGGAACTTCTGAGTCTGGTTCCGGAGTGCCAGAATGTAGGAAAATACATCTGGGGGTGGATTCAGGGGGGCCGCTTCCCAACCTTCCTTGACCAGGCTGAGGGGTCCCCAGACGGGGTGCCCGTAGAGCAGCTCAAAGGGGCTAAACCCCAAGGATTTTTGGGGGACTTCTCGGTAGGCGAACAGGAGGCAGGGTAGGAGGATGTCCCACTTGCGCCTCAGGAGCTCCTCGAGACCCATGATCATTCCTTTGAGAGTGCGGTTGAATCGCTCAACCAGGCCGTTACCTTGAAGGTGGTATGGGGTGGTGAACTTGTACGTCACCCCACATTGTTGCCACAGGGACTCCATGTACCTCGAGATGAAGTTTGTACCTCGGTCACTCACCACTTCTCAGGGGAATCCCATCCGGGAGAAGATCCCCATGAGGGCCCACCCATTACGGGGGCCGCCACCGTCCTGAGGGGAATGGCCTCGGGGTACCGGGTGGCGTGATCTACCAAGACAAGGATGAACCGGTGGCCTAAGGAGGTCCGGGGGTCCAGGGGTCCCACGATGTCTATTCCCACCCGTTCAAAGGGGGTACTGACAACGGGGAAGGGTTGGAGAGGAGCCTTGCGCTTCCCTCCGCTCTTTCCGCTGGCCTGGCACATGGGGCAGGACTTACAGTGGGTCTCCACATCGGAGCGTGCATTCGGGCCAATAAAAATGGGTAACTAGGCACTGATAGGTCTTGTCCTGGCCCAAGTGTCCCGCCAGGGTCACATCTGGGTCAGGTTCAGGAGGAAACCGCGGAAACGTAGGGGTACAACCAGCACCCGCGCTGACCCTAGTTCGGCGGTTTTCTGCTCACTACATATCAGGCCATTTTCCCAATAGATGAAATGGGAGCCGGACTGGTCTCCGGCAGCCTGGGCGGCGGCCTGCTGCCGCGGCCCAACCAAGAAAGGACAGGAGGTCTGTTCCAGGCAGAATTTTTCTCAGGAAGGTCCTCCTTCCTGTCGCCACTGGGCTAACTCAGGGAGGTCGTTCAGGCTGGGATCTGTTTGACGGGGGCCCTAGGGGACCGTCGTCGGGGTCAATTTCTCTGCCTGGGGATAGGTCGAAGACCTCGGGTCGCTCGCTGCCCTCCAGGGCGTCAGAGGCCGGGCTAGGGATCTCTGGTTCCACTTCCCCGGGGGTGGCCATCCTGGCCGTCATGGCTCTTGTGCTCACGCAGGCCCAGTCGGGCAGGCCCATCATCTCGAGATGGGTCCTTCATTCTACCTGCTTCCTCAGGGAGCTCTCCAGGTCATTCCCCAGTAGGCAGTCCACTGGCATGTCAGTGCGTACTGCTACCCGTAAGACACCGGAGACTCCCCCCCACTCAAACGGGACTTAAGCTGTTCGGCAGGTGCAGATAGAGTTGTCGGCTGCTATTACCCTGCAGGAGGCGTGAGGGATGATCTGGGAATCAGTGACTAGGGTATATCTTACTAAAGTGATGCTGGCTCCTGTGTCGCGGAGGGCCCCTATGCTGCACCCGTTGATCATTACTTGTTGACGGTATTTCTCAGTGTTGTTGGGCAAGGGGTCTCCTGGGACCATCTCTCTATTCCCTAGGGATACTAATACCATGGCTGCGGGCTCCCACCCCTCGGGGTCCTCCATCCCTTCTTCCTCTATCGCTACGGAGGCTAGATGGCGCGTGGGTTGGACTCGCAGCGGCGGGTCTCTTGTTTATGGGGCATTGGGGGTCAGTGGCATAATGCCCTGGTTGCTGACATTTGTAGCAGGCTATGCTGGCGCGAGGGCCCTGTCTACTTGCGGGAGGAGCTGCTCTAGTCAAGGGAGGAGAGTTGGGTGGTTGGTTTCGGGGGGGGTACGCTGGGGCCCTGACTGTGACCCTTGCAGCCTACCTCGACCCCCCTCCTCTCTGGCGGGAAGATCCTTGGTCGTTCCAGTTGTAGTCCCCCACGGGTCCCCTCTGGACACGGGTGTTCACCCAACGATCGGCCTTGACAGCTAGCTTCCGTGGGTCTAGGGGAGGGGGACAGGGCACCCATCGTCAGCACTTTAGCCCACACAGGTTTAACTCAGCCCCCAAGCAATCGTCACACCTTCCGTCTGAAATGGGCTGGGGGAGGCTGAGAGGAGGAGCTGCGGCCCAGGTGGAGTCTGCACAAAGCAGCTTCCCCGAGATCAGAAGGTGTCACTTATGTAAATTTCATGGGGCCTTGCACATTCCCTTTTGCGCAGTGCCCCGAAAATCCTAGGACCGGTCCTGCCTGGGAGCCTAGCTGGGGGGGCGCGCACTGCACACTCGGCAGCTAGAAACAGAGGATGTGGAAGAGCAGCGATGACCCCGTTGCCGGAAAGGTGCTAGATTTGTGGTGGACGCTGTCCTTTGTCCCCAAAAAGCCAACACCCCTTCGCAGCGGTGCTCCTATTTCCCAGCACTGTGGTTCCCTATTTGCGAGGGGGAGAAGGTGTGAAAGCCAAGCGCCTGTTGCACGTGTTTTTTTTCTTTAATGGGCACAGTTATTACGGGGCTTGCTTTGTATGTTGTGTCACCGGTACAAAGCAAGCCCATTAAAGAAAAAAAACATGTGAACAAAGAACAGCAAAAGCGGAAGACACTTCAACATTATTTCACCACCATTAAAGGACAAAAAAACAAATGCGCGCACGAGTCGCGGTAAAGAAGGAGGCAGCAGAGGGAGGGAAGACTGGAGGGGGGGCCTGCGCTCGTTTCCCTTGTGGGAACGAGCAGGGGCACCATATGTTTGCAAGGTAATTACAAGCATATGTTGTCCTTGCTCGCTCCCGCCAGGGAATACCCAGACGTGCACGCTTTGCCATTGAAGGCAATGGAACGCGTGCACGTGTTTGCATAAAAGGGCGCATCGATGGCTATAGGTCTTTCTCCTATGCAACGCATGCACGTTGCGTAGGCGAGACCTAAAAATGAGGACCTGGTTTAGACGATTTCGAAAAAAAGGCGCCAGTTTAATACGTTGTGACCCTGGAGGCAGTAATTACATCTATCATTTGTTTGGACCAATCACAGCTTAAGAAGGCAGGCGCCTGCTGTTGCTGCAGCCAATGACAACACGCATTCTGTGAGTCACTATGAACCTTATCTGTTCCGAGGACGGAATTGAATGAGGGAAAAAACTGGAAACTGCTAATAAAACGCACTATTGACACTGCTGAGTTATTTACTGAGGATGTGGTAACGGTCAGAGTTGCCGATTTTAGATTCGCGCTATTTAAAACTGCCCAAAAAAAAAAACGTTCCAGGGATGAGCCGAAAATTATAAACACAACTGCTCCTCCCAACCCAGGTAGAGAGGGTGTGTCTACGAGGGTGATCGTGTCCAATGAGGGAAGAGAGGAGTGTGTGTGCGCGAGTGTGCAGCATTTTTCAAAAAAACAACCATGCGGCAACAGCTGTCTGTCGGCAAGTATGACCCTCCCTGTTATTTGGCGGCTTCAGCCGACTGAGACTGGTCTCCTCCGGCTCAGAGGCCAAGGGTGCACAGTCAGTGACCTGCCGGTACCGGGCACAACGCCTGTGTCACCTTCTCTGCCTGCCAGAGTGCGCATGCCTTCCAGGTAAGGGAAAAGCACCGTACACTGCGCCTCTGATGTGACACCCGATCCTGCAGCAGCACAATTACATGGAAGGCTCCTCCGCTGTGTCCAGGTTGGATTCAATGGCCTCCTCTTCAAAGCACCCTGTGGACCCCTGCAAGTGCCTTGGGAGTAAAACCTGTGTCTCAAGCAGAGTTTCCAACTCCGTTTATGTTTGCATTATTTAAAACCTGCGATAAAATAAAATGTTGATGTTATGCACCAGGCACTTCGCCGGAAGCTAACAACCAGCGTGCCTGGTCTTAGCAGACAAATGTGACCGCCCCTTTTCTAACACCACTAAAAAATGTTGCACCAGAACAAGCAAGTCCTGAATGTGTGGATTTATTTCTGATGCCTCCCTAAGCTGTTTACTTGCAACCGCACATGCTGTTCCGATCTCGGGGCACCGCCTCATTTATAAAAAAAAAACGCTTCTGAGCAATGGAAGGTTTTAGAATTTATTTTTTTACAATTCTGTCAAAACTCGGCGACGAGAGTTTGGACGGGTCGCCCGCATCTACCTCGTAAAGGAACCCCTCCGACTTTATTTTATTTCTTTGAACAGCGCCACGTCAGCTTTGCCCAGCACAGACCCGTTTGTATATGCCGAAAGGAGTTATAGGGGGTGCTATAGCATGCTCGTATGCACACTTGGGTGTCCGCACCTTTGTTTATGCACATTTAAGAGCAGTAGCGTCATTATTTGCACACTTACCTACACGCAAACGCCGGGAGAGGCCCGAAAGCGCCTTCCCTAAGAGTGGTCGAAATAGTTAAGTATATGGTTTCAGAAATAAATTCTCCTTAACATTATGTCCTCGCTGTTTTTTAATCAGTGTCAGATTTTACAGGCTTTTCCAGTTTGAGTGGGTTGTAGGCTCACCCCGTGCACGTTATTTTCTGTGCAGGTATAGCAGTTGTATATCTTTTCTTTACAGTTAATTAAATCCTGTACATGATTTAAAAAAAAAGTGCAAGTTGCATATATGAAACTAAATAAAAGACATGTGCACTGTCAAATCACTTAATTCTTGTGTGTCTTGGACTGGAACGAAAATCCGCTAATGTATGTTCACAATACGTAGTTGTGTTTGCACTTTGCTAGTGCTTACTGTATAGTTCATCTTTGAACTTGGTTTTTACAATGTTTATTGTTTTACATGTAAAACCTTCTGGAACTGTAACTTCGTTGGGCATTACAGAGCTCTGGGATCCCAGGGAAGGCCAGCTGCCTGCTGGTGTGGTCGTGGGTCCTTTTCGAAAATAAAAGTACTACAAAACCCAAGCTGGAAACTCCCGTCTTTCCCGTGAATCTATGAAAGCATATGTGGCCGTGGGCTACATTAGTGCGCGTTGCGGATTGCGAACAAGCTGAGAAAGAAACTGACAGTGCGTACATGTTTGTGACTAAAGATCCCCGCATGTATTCATTTTATTTTGTGATACTGGGGGAAGGGAGGATTTTCCTTGTGAATGTTAGTGCATGTGCTAGCTCCTGGGTATGCGCTGTTACCGCGGGGCGGGCCTGGTGTTGTACTACTCAATGGCTAACAAAACTTGAGGCCCCCCCCTGCAAACTACATGGAGGGCCCCCCCCCCCCTCCCATCCTCTGTGCCAGCCCAGAGCTCTCAGGCCAGTGACCCGCCATACTGCGGGGGATGCAGGCGATTGTTAATCCACTGTCACCAATACAGTTGTTATAGGTAACACTGGATGGTGGAGTCAAAGGTTGGGCTTAGTCTGGCAGCAGGCTGTCATAGGTGGCGGTCCATTCGTTGTTGTTGTAAATCTTGATTCGGTTATTTGCAGAAAACAACCATAACAGCACAATTTAATAGACATCACAAAAACGAAATAATTAAAAACCACATTGTCCCCGGGTATAAAACACAATTAATCTAGTAGAGAACATATACAACATAAACAGGCATTAACCCTCCATACTGTTTCTAAATTTAAGGGCTAATTTTAAAAAACCCGATTACAAATAAAGTGCATTCATTGTTTAGCAGCTGTAGATAACAAAGCGCGGGTTTAATCTGGATAAAATTCAGTCTTTTAAGAAGAGGCTTGAGATAGACCCTCCAGGGAATATCATAAGAAGGGGAAAAAAATAAAAAGTGCACCAGATCCTGCGGAGACACGCAGTCGCAGCCGCAGGAAGGTAGCACTTGGCTTTGGTGGCTGCCTCTTGGAACGGCTAACAGTAAGTGAAAAAGGCCCAGCCGGAATCTAGTTAACAGGAAGCGGTCAAAGCTCGACATTGGCCAAGTCAAGTAAGGTTCCATGCTTAATGTGGTTTGTAGATCATTACATGTAATGGGGTAACCCTGTAACCCTCAGAACCTGGGTGGGTAATAGACAAAATAATAATGGTTCTGTCGGACAAAAATACACACTGCTTTAGTATTTCAATGTTTCCTTTTGCAGGTCTCGTTCCTAACCAGGATATCAAGACAGGTGTACTAATACATTCACAAACGAACACACTGACCACAAAGAAAAATGAAAGCAAATTTTTACTCAAATACTTTCACATGTGAAGACAAATTACTTCAATCACTGTCCCAAGACGAATATTTAAAACATATATGGCACAAAACCTTTGTGCTAAAGCATAATACACACTAAAAACAACAAGTAAAATGTGTTACTTCATATACGTTTTGGAATCAACAACTATATATATACAATAATCCTGTAGGTACATCAATTTAATCTTGGATCCTACAGGGTTTTGAATAGTTTGTTCACGCCAAAAGCGGCCTTCACCTTCCGTTTGTGTCAATATCTGATATTGACACAAACGGAAGGTGAAGGACGCGATCCAGGAGAGTTAGAAATGCAAAGGAGCAACCTTTCAACCATCTGTATAGACTAAATCATTACAGAGGTTCATTCAACATCTAGCCGGCCTGACTAAGACGGACCGACAATAGGATTCAGAAAGAGACCAGGACTCCATGCAGAGCTAGGTCTGCAAGAGGCTGTCCCACATATATATACAGTCCTGATGAAGACCCGCCCCTGATGCGTGAAAACACTGCATCGTCCCCCAGGGTCGAAACGTCGACGCAATCCCCGCTTTTGACGTGAACAAACTATTCAAAACCCTGTAGGATCCAAGATTAAATTGATGTACCTACAGGATTATTGTATATATATAGTTGTTGATTCCAAAACGTATATGAAGTAACACATTTTACTTGTTGTTTTTAGTGTGTATTATGCTTTAGCACAAAGGTTTTGTGCCATATATGTTTTAAATATTTGTTTTGGGACAGTGATTGAAGTAATTTGTCTTCACATGTGAAAGTATTTGAGTACAAATTTGCTTTCATTTTTCTTTGTGGTCAGTGTGTTCGTTTGTGAATGTATTAGTACACCTGTCTTGATATCCTGGTTTGGAACAAGACCTGCAAAAGGAAACATTGAAATACTAAAGCAGTGTGTATTTTTGTCCGACAGAACCATTATTATTTTGTCTAATGTGGTTTGTAGGACAACATAGTTTCTATTGCTGCTTTTCTTTAGATCCACCTCCGCCCGTTGTAAAAGCTGCAAAAGGGAGAAAGTGTTTTTCACAGACTCTACATCAAGTAAAGTGATGGAGTCGGGGTTTGAGAAGAGTTCAGGACGCTTCAGTGCAGTGAAACATTTTTTCAAGTATTTCAACCACGGGATTTTTAACATATTGTCCCATGTCAGTGCTTCTCTCAGGAGCTGATGATTTAACGGGAGGTCCTTATTTAGCCAGCATTTCAGCCAGAATGTTAGAGGCCGGAGTACAGCAGGGCCCAATTTCAGTTGGTTATCAAACAGGACCCCCAGATATGAAAACGTTTTTGTCGTGGGAATCTTCTCCCCATCTACATAAAATGAAAACTCCTTGTTATGTGCTGTACCTACGTTCATAACAAAAGATTTTGAGTTATTAATGGAGAGATCCCGGGTTTTCATAAAAGTGAAAAAGTAGTTGAGCAGCAATTGGAGCCCTTTTGCGGTCCTTGCCAACAAAACGGCGTCGTTCGCATAAAGTAAAAAGGGTAACCCTTTACGTCCGACATAGGGGTAATCAGCATGTGTTTTTAAAAGAGTGTTTTCCAGGTCATTGATGTACAAGTTAAAAAGAAACGGGGCCAGGATACAGCCCTGTCTGACGCCCCGGTGTACTCCGAAACCCCTGGTCACCTTCAAGTCCTGGGTGTATCGCACATTAGCTCGAGTGTCCTGGTGTAAATCTGCCAAAAAGTTAACCAGGTTCTGCTCCACCCGCATGTTTCTCATAGCCTCCCATAGCTTGGCCCTGTTGACACAGTCAAAGGCTGAAGACAAGTCCATAAAATCCATGTGGACTGTGCCCTGACGTGCCAGCGTGTATTTTCCCAAGACCATGTATAAGTTGAGACACTGAGAGATGGTAGAGTGGCCTGGTCTAAAGCCATACTGAATTGGGGAAATTATGTTATTTTCGGCAGCCCAGGTTGTTAACTTATTCAGGATTACACCACCTACTACTTTTACGACCGAGTCGATTAAGGATATTGGCCTGTAGCAGGATGTACTGTTACGGTCCCCTTTTTTGAAAACGGGGACTATTGTGGACATCCCCCAGGACTTTGGGCATCCATGGTCAACGGCTGCATTAAATACAGCAGAGAGAACGGGTGCCAAAGTTGATATCCTTGATTTAAAAAGGTCCAGGGGCAGACCATCAGGTCCGGGTGCTTTCTTACTAGTAAGGCCCATAATGCCCTTCTCCACCTCATGAAGCGCAGAGGGTTAATCCCTGGGACACTTTTGTCATATATAGGCCGTGGTATATCGCTATTAAAAATACAGCTAAAATGGGAGACCCAATCATCTTCTGATATATTGGTGCCTATAGAGGAATCACCTGGGGAAACAAACAGGGGTTTATTTATGATACCCCAGAATTTAGCGCTATTACCAAGTATTTCGGGGTCTATCAGGTTTTCCCAGGTGGTTGCTTTTACTTCTGCTTTGCGTTTAACCAAAGCCCTTTTATAGGCAATCCGAGCTGCCCTAATATTTACCGGGTCCCTGATGAGTTGATGGTGGGCGTTGGTGGCGGCTCTGAAGTTGTTGTGGGCTTCTGTGGATTTGGTGTTTCTCCAGGCCTTTTCGAGGCGGCGGCATGTGCGCCTGGACTCTCGAAGTTCGGTGGTAAACCATCTGGCTTTCTTGGCACGGGTATTGTTGTTTTTCTTGAGGGGGGCTATGGTGTTGGTGCTGTCCGAGATCCATTTATGCAGGGTTCGGGCTGCAGTGTTGGGGTCGTCATTTTCCGCGATGGTTGGGGTGGAGTTGTTGAGTGAGGAGATGAGCTGGTCGTCGGTGATTTTGGTCCAGTTTCTTTGTGGAAGCAGGTGCTGGTGTCTGTGGATGGTGGGTGTTCTGAAGGTGAAGTGGACGCAACGATGGTCGGTCCATGGGAGTTCGGTGGTGTGGCTGAAGGTGATGGAGTTTCCTGTAGTGAAGAGGGGGTTGAGGGTGTGCCCTGCTGAGTGCGTGGGCTCGGTCACGATCTGGCAGAGCCCAGTGTTGTGGAGGTTGTCCAGGAGGCATGTGGTGTTGGGGTCCAGTTGATTGTCGAGGTGGAAGTTGAGGTCTCCCAGCAGGGTGTAGTTGGTGGATGCGATGGCCTGCGGGGAGATAATGTCCGTGATCAAGTTGGCGAAGGGTCCGCGGGGTCCAGGGGGTCGGTAGATGAGGGCGGCAGTGGGGCTGGCCAGTATCTTGAAGTGAAGGTGTTCCATCAGTTCTGTGGACTTGTCAGGGAGTGTGCTCAGGCGGAGGCTGGATTTGTGGACGATGGCGATTCCTCCTCCTGGGTGGGTGGGGCGGTCCTTCCTGTAGATCTTGTATCCTTGGGGGATGGCGATGGCGATGTCCGGTCCTGAGGTGGCGTTGGTCCAGGTTTTGGTGAAGAATGCTACGTCCGGGGTGGTGCTGTCGAGGAGGTCCCAGATTTCTGTGGCGTGTTTGTGGAGGGATCGGACGTTAAGGAGGATGCATTGCAGGGTCTTCGGTTCGGTTGTGTTCTTGTGGGCGGGTTGTTCTGGATCCGTATTCTTGGCGGTGCTGCAGGTGTGCCAGCAGCGGTGACAGCTGAAGGGTCCATGGGTGTCGGCTGGTGATGCTAGCTTGCAGTTGTTGTTGCAGCCTGGGTTGAGTGCGTGGAGTGCTGCTGGGTCGTAGTGTTGGCGGGGCGGAGGTCCAGGGTTCCCGGTGCTGGTCGCGGACGGGTCGCGGACGGGCGCAGACGTGCTTGCCTTTGACGCGCCTTCGGTGCACCAGCCGCGCGCCCGCAGCCCGCGGCCGCGCAGTGGCCCCATTAAGTAGGGGTCGGGGAGGGCTGGACAGCTGGGAGGCGGGAGCAGACGTCTCTTACCGTCCGTACATTTTAAAACCCCTCTGTCTGGTCCTTCTTCTCGTACATTGAGGAGCATACCTCCCAAGTAAATGCAAACGGGATTATGGTCACTCAATGAGTTCTCTAGAATTTTGAAGCCAGATATACAGGAACTAAGGTTGCTAGAATGAAGTATGTGGTCGATGTAAGAACCACCCACACTGCCTGGTGGTCCATTCATTACAGGGTTCACAGGGTCCCTGCCATCAGTGGGCCGGGGAAGTTTGCCCAATTTTAGGTGGGTTTCCTGATGCAGACTCCTGTCATGATATACAACACCGGGCCCACTCATCGTTCAGTTTTGACAAAAGTGCATCCACTGCTCCTTCTCGTTTCCATTTTAAAACATTAGACAATGCGACAATGCAGTATTTCAAAAGCAGATGTAACTTCAAAGAGCACATTTCGATAATACATTTTTATTAGTAGACTATAGCAATCTTAAGAGACATTGCTTAGCTCCATACACACTGTGACCCTAATTCCATCACAGTCTCAGTCTCTGTCTGTCTGTCTCTCTCTCTCTCTCTCTCTCAGTGAGTCAGTCTCTCTCTCTCAGTCAGTCAGTCTCTCTCTCTCTCTGTCATTCAGTCTCTCTCAGTCAGTCAGTGTCTCTCAGTCAGTCTGTCAGTCAGTCTGTCAGTCTCTCTCTCTCTCTGTCAGTCAGTCAGTCAGTCAGTCTCTCTCTCTCTCTGTCAGTCTTACTATCTGTCTCTTTCTGTCCATCTCTTTCTCTCTCTCTTTCAGTCAGTTTCTCAGCCAGTCAGACTCTCAGCCAGTCAGTATTCAGTCTCTGAGTCAGTCAGTCTCTACTCTCTCGCCACTCTTATCGCTCGCTCTCCATTCTCTCTCTCAACTCTGTCCACTCTATCTCCACTGTCTCTCTCTCCACTCTCTATCCACTGTCTTTCTCTCCACTGTCTCTCTCTCCACTGTCTCTCTCTCCATTTTCTCTCTCTCTATTCTCTCTCTCTCCACTCTCTCTCTCCTCACTCTCTCTCCTCACTCTCTCTCCTCACTCTCTCTCCTCTCTCTCCTCACTCTCTCTTTTGCACTCTCCACTCTCTCTTCTCTCTCTCTCTCTCCAATCTCTTTACTCTCTCCACTCTCTCTCTCCACTCTCATTCTCCACTCTCTCTCCACTATCTCTCTCCACTTTCTCTCTCTCGACTGTCTCTCTACACTTTCTCTCTCTCCACTCTCTCTTTCTCCACTGTCTATCTCCACTCTCTCTCTACACTCTCTCTCTCCACTGTCTCTCGCTCACTCTCTCCACTGTCTCTCCACGCTCTCTCCACTCTCTCTCTCCACTGTCTCTCTCCACTCTCTCTCCACTTTCTTTCTCTCCACTTTCTCTCTCTCCACTCTCTCTACTCTCTCTCCCTCTTTTCCACTCTCTCTCCACTCTCTCTACTCTCTCTCTCCACTCTCTCTCCCTCGTTTCCACTCTCTCTCCACTCTCTCTCTCTCCAATCTCTTTACTCTCTCCAGTCTCTCTCTCTCCACTGTCTCTCTCCACTGTCTCTCTCCATTTTCTCTCTCTACACTCTCTCTCTACTCTCTCTCCACTCTCTCTCCACTGTCTCTCGCTCACTCTCTCCACTGTCTCTCCACGCTCTCTCCACTCTCTCTCTCTCCACTGTCTATCTCCACTCTCTCTCTCTCTACTCTCTCTCCACTGTCTCTCTCCACTGTCCCTCCCCACTGTCTCTCTCCACTCTCTCTCCACTGTCTCTCTCTACCCTCTCCACACTCTCCACACTCTCCCTCCACTCTCTTTACTCTCTCTCTCTCTCTCTCTCCACTCTCTCTCCACTGTCTCCCTCCACTCTCTCTCCCCACTCTCTCTCTCCGCCCTCTCTCTCCCCACTCTCTCTTCACCCTCTCTCTCTACACTCTCTCTCCACTCGCTCTCTCCACTCTCTCTCTCTCTCTCCACTCTCCACTCTCTCTCCCACTCCACTCTCGCCCACTCTCTTTCACAAAGTAGTGTGCATTGCCATGGGCATCCGCAGAAATGTTTCCGGGTGTGGGGGGGAGGCACATTTTTTACTTCATCACCATCTGCCTTGCACCTTTCTCTATCCCCCGGCCTGCACCCTTCTCGCCCTCCCCCTTGCACCCTTTTCTACCTTGCACCATTCTCCCCTCTGCCTTGTACCATTCTCCCCTCTGCCTTGCACCCCTTCTCCCCTCTGCCTTGCACCCTTCTCCCCTCTGCCTTGCACCCTTCTCCCCTCTGCCATGCACCCTTCTTCCCTCTGCCCTGCACCCTTCTCCCCTTTGCCTTGCACCCTTCTCCCCTCTGCCTTGCACCCTTCTCCCCTCTGCCTTGCACCCTTCTACTCTCTGACTTGCACCCTTCTCCCCTCTGCCTTGCACCCTTCTCCCTTCTGCCTTGCACCCTTACCCCCTCTGCCTTGCACCCTTCTCCTCTCTGCCTTGCACCCTTCTCCCCTCTGCCATGTGCCGTTCTACTCTCTGACTTGCACCCTTCTCCCCTCTGCCTTGCACCTTTCTCCCCTCTGCCTTGCACCCTACTCCCCTCTGCCTTTCACCCTTCTTCTCTCTGCCTTTCACCCTTCTTCTCTCTGCCTTTCACCCTTCTTCTCTCTGCCTTGCACCCTTCTCCCTTGCACCCATGTCCCCTCGCCTTGCACCTTTCTTCTCTCTGCTCTCTCTCTCAGTTATGAGGCTGATGATTGCGAGGACCCGCGCTTCTGAGCCTGAGGAGCCCTTGGATTCGCCAGGGTCAATCCAGACTAAGGCTTGACTTGTGGATTCACTGAAGAGTAAAGTCCAGTTGGGTCTTCAGAGTATCCAGAATTACCACCTATAAAATGAATTCACATATAATTAATTTTAAATTCGATTCTATGTATATTTGACAGCCATCCTGAAAATGTGACTGACATATACTCATTGTCCATTTGACCCCAGAGCACGTTGACGTTTTGACTGCGCAGTCCATGTCACATGAGGGGCAGCACAAGTCTCTGTGGCCCCTCCTGTAGTTACCCGGGACACTTTTAATATGGCGTCCAGCGGTAAAAACTGCCCTTTTATAGGAGCAATGGTGTGCCTCATGTGCAGCTTAACTGAGACAGAGGCCCCCCTGATCCACTACTGGACGCAGAGTAGAGTTCACCTGCTTTAACTCGGCCCCCACCCCATCCTCTTTTCGGCCTGGCACCTCTGACTGAAGAGAAACATGTATGGTGATACTTTGTTTCTCTTCAGTCAGAGGGAGGGGGCGAGGGGCTCGGAGCAGGCTGCAGACAGCCTACACCTGCTTTAAAGGGAGAGAGGCTGGCTTCAGCGCAAGCCTCTCTCACAGCTCTCAGAAGAGCTGAGGGGGGGTGGGGGGGGGGGGGGGGGGGGCTGGCCCCCTTCATTTACCGGAGAGTGGGGCGACCTGCGGGGGCTTTTGTTACGCCCCTGGTGGCTGGTGCTACTGTTGTGAACCATGCCTGCCTCGCTGGAGGAGTGTTTACAGGGACGTGGGTGTGTGACAGGCGCATACTTACTATAAATACACATAACCAGTATCCAACTCCTCCCACCGCGCACTCTGGTGTCGGCGCAGCCTGCGACGGCTCGGGTGCACTGGGGGGCTTTCTGTACCGACCACTTTCTTACTAACAAACATTTAAAAAACAGAAAAGCTCAGTGTGACCATGGAAGAAGACCTTTATTTTAGCTCGGATCCCGCCTGCGCGCGCGCTTGACCATGACCACTGTCTGCGGATCAGCCACACTGAAAATCTCCGGGAGCCGTGAGCGCCCCCAAATGTCCCCCCCTACACATCAGTACTTTTTTTTATCCGTTTGTCAGCACGGCCCAATGCTCCAGCACAAAGAGGCGCATTTCACCCCGGAGAAGGGCTACATATGGTCACCTCATTAAGGCTGCGGATGCTCTTGTTTAACTACGTTACGGGCGTCCCCGTCCGTCTTCCATCCGTGCCGTCTCGAGGGTACTTATGAATTGCGAGGTCCCTTTAAACTGCTCAGCTATGGAAGCACGCGCACTCACTGAACGTCTGGAGAACGGGAATGGCGCCTGCAATTCGGGGACACTCCCTAAAAGTACACTGTCTGCCCCGACAGGTGAGTCAATGCCTCGACCCGCCCCCCGCAGCTCTGAGACCTTCGGGTAAAGTCCGCGCTTTATAAGAATGCATTAAATAAATTAAATAAATAAATAAAAGCAAACCTATCACACACAGCATGCGAACACATCCTGCACTGTGGTCTTCCGATTCACCAACATGTCACGGGTAGCGGAAGAGACATCACACCTCCCTCTTGGCCATGTTGGCTTCACGGAAAAGCCATCTTTCTGCAGTAGAAATAAAGTAAATTTATAAATACATAACGACATACAGAGGGTATGCATGTATACAGAAGATAATATATTGAGATTCACATTGTATTTTATAAACGAAGACATTCAAGTGTTGCTATACTTAAAGCTAATTTACTTGAGAATTTTTAACAATTATTTTTAGAATTTTTCTATATTTTAATAATGAAGCAATTGTAGACAAAATAGTTATGATAATATTTACATATTGTGATAAATAAAACAGAGACCCATAAGCATCTAATCAAATATCTTCTATGAAAAATATGCAGTGACCTATATATATGTGAAGCATAGAACAATGTATATATAGCTATAAGTAATATGTTAGGCAGATCTAAAGAATATATATATATATAAGTGGAAAACATAATTAGTAGACATCTGTACAATGAAATACACATATCTAGATACATATAGTCAAATTAAATGTTTATATACACAGGGATATGCTGTAAATTTACGTTTGAGTATGGTGGTTATGTAGTAAAGAACCTACCCCTGAGTAGTCTTCTGAAGAAAAGATTGTTATCCATGGATCTTGTGTTTGGGGGTAAAGAGTTCCATAGTGTTGGTGCTTGAACAGAGAAGGTTGTGCCGCCTGTGGTTTTTTCATGTATGGTTGTATTTTGAGGTGAGGCACCAATCTGTAGCAGATTTTTCTGTGTTTAGTGTATTTGATGATTTTATTCCTGATGAAAAGTGGTCCTGTCCCATGTATCGCTTGGTGGGCGATACAAAGCAGCTTAAAGGTGATCTTCAGGTAACCAATAACCAATGTCTTGGCAGGGGAAATGTGAACCTGTGGCTTTACATATAAGAGTTCTGAATCCGTTGTAGTCTTTTCATAGTAGATAAAGATGATCCGTGGTAGAGACTATTGGAGTAATCGAGTACAAGAGATAGTAGACTAGCCTGGACCTTGTGTGGAAATCCCAGGTGGGGGAAGACGTGTCACATAGTTTTCATGGTAATGAAGCTTGATTTTGCTGATTTGTCCACTTGGGCATTCATTGATAAATTGGAGTCCATAGTAATTCCAAGGTTACTTAGGCAATCAGTACCCTAAATCCAATAATATCCTAGCCCTAAGAATCAATCAAAACCCACACCTATCAGCCAATCCGAACTCTAACCCTAAGCCGAAAATAAACCCTAGCCCTAAGAACAAATCTGAACCCCAGACCTAGCAGCCAATGAGAACTCTAGCCCTAGGAACCAATCCAAACCCCAGATTTATTAGCCAATAGAAACCCTAGCCCTGGGAACCAATCCGAACCCCAGACTTATTAGCCAATAGAAACCCCAGCCCTGGAAACCAATTGGAGCACAGATGGAAAGAAAATCATTAAGAAACATATGTAAGGGCATGTGACTTTAAGCATAGGCCGATGGGCATGGGCAGGGTCCTGCTCATGAAGTCTGAATCGACTTGGACACAGACGGGCTCAATCCACACTTTTCAGATCTTGTTCAACCCTGCAACTAAGGCTCAAATCCTAAGCAACTAAAAATACTGCTTTTTGCGCACTTTTACATAACACATTTTCTAGCTAAAAACGAATGCTACATACACTTTCCAAACACAGTTTGCAAATCCTCTTTTTACTGTACAACTTTGGTAAGATATAGTGTATATTTTCGCTCTTGCTTAAGGCACATTATTTTAGAAACTGCATTTTATCAGTGACATTAAGGATAAAAATGTGAACTATGGCCATTTCATATATGCTAAACACTAGGTAGCAGATTTACAAGCCCCTTGCGCCACTTTTGTGTCATTTTTAACATGGGAAAAACGACACAAAAGTGACGCAGGGGGCTTGTAAATCTGCCCCTAGTTGAGAAACTGTCCTTATATGATTCAATATGAAATGCTTGAACTACTGTGTATGATAGTTTTCACATATCTGACTCCTCCCTCACATGTTCTACTCTCATATAGTAATTTAACGATATGGCTTTACTTGCCCCAAATGAAAGGATACCACAAAGTTTAGCCCGAACACCTCAATATCCCATTGGGTACAATACCCCATACATCGGACCGACTGATACAGCTCTGTGGACGGAAATAAAATGTACTGTTTGTTGTAGGGGTGGGTGGGTCCTTGTGGTGTGACGACAGGAGGTGTGAGGAAGATGGGGGGACAGGGGGTTGATAAGGTGCTAACAATGAAGCTGAGGTACATTAACGGCTGAATGCGAAGTCGACCAATTGGGACGGGCGAGCAACTCCCTGCTGCGCCCCTCGGAATATTGGCGGCCTGGGCCCAGCTCACCCAAGGCCAGCCTTGGCAGTGCACTCGTATGTTACATCATCGTTCTGACAGTTTGAGAATTATTGTCCTACCTGTGTCTGTGTGCTTCAGACCCCATGAAGGTCATCTTGTGTGCGCGCGGGTGTCTGCAGGCCAAGACCCCCTGCGGCTGCGGACCACACAGCATGGTCTTAAAGAACAGACAGCTCCAAACTCTTTTCATGCCACACCTAAAAATGGCTGGAAACTCAACATTTTGGGTTACGTTAACTGGATAGACATCACATTTATCTGTTTCTTTTATAGATCATGAGTGGTCCGACAGTGTGAGAAAAACGCCGAAAGGAGTGACCCGATTGCACGCGGCGCTGGGGCTGGCAGCTGTTCTGCTCATCATTACTGCATGTCTCGTAGCATACATCATAGGTGAGTATCAAACACTTCAGTTAATTGTACCCCTCCCCCCCCCCAACACCAGTAAAGGGACAGTGTTAATGGAGGACGTGCGACACCTAGTGGCCATTACTGGCTCTGCATTCAATTTATTGGATGAAACTGTTTAATTAACATTGTGCCTGGACAGGATTTCCTGACTTATAAAGGAAATGGAGTCTTGTACGTTTTTTTGTTGTTGACATGACGTTAAAGTAATGACAACACGCACATTTAGTGCCTCGCTCCCCCAAAAAGAAAGCATAATGGCATACTGTCCGCTCAGCCCAAAGAAATCCTACCTTGAATATTAACGAATTTATGCACCTTGCTCGGAGTGCAAATCCATCCGCACGACATTTGTTGCTCCTTTGGTGAGGATAGTAAATATATTTGCACCATGGCAAACGTGAATTAACAGCACTTAGTTGTATTTGTGTAAGATAATCCAAAACATATATTTCAGTTTTTGAATTTGAAAATTGTTACTTTGTGAGAGGCAACATCAATTTGGTTTAATTTTTCTTATTGCAAGAGCGACACAAGAGTACACAAGCACTTTACCATATCCTTGAAAGGTAACTTTTGGGTCGAAGCTCCCTTGTGTAAATGCATTACTAATTTTAAATGATTTAAAAGCAGTAACTGTTTCATTTGTTTTCACAACCCCCTTTCTCCATTCATGTTTTGTTGCAAAAATCTTTCCATGATATCAACAGGAGCCCCCCTTCAGTTTTTCAGTAGAAGTATGCCAATGATAGTGCAGTTGTAATCTGCACAGTGCTCGCGATACCTTCTGCCCAATTCCCTGCCTCCATGCTTGTATTGCTGCGCATACTCGATGTCCTGTCATTAATTTCACACCAGACCAGGTGTACAGGCTCCAAATTCCAAAACATGCCCGAAGCCATATCGGTAGATGGAGTGCCCAGCACTGGCATGTGTAAATAAACTAGTTGTGGTAAAGTACCTCTAGGGCCAACCACTCAGTTGACCCACAAACTGCAGTGCTTTCACCACATAGTAACTTACAAAATTAGCAGAAGGACTTGAGAGTGGTGTGATTTAATCCCCCCTCACAGCCTGAGATGAACGCTGCCCATGTGCAGATAATGACCGTGACGCGCCTGTCAGAAGTGTTATGTCCTTCGAGACACGTTCTAGTGTCTCAACAGGCATAGCGTTGATAGTCACTCCCCTAGGGGAGTGGGCACACTTGCACTCCCACACGCATCCCTCACAGGCATCACGAGTGACGAGAGCCCGTGAATAAAAGGGCCCGGGTGCACGTGCTCGTGGCCAGTTAACCAGTATGCGTCATGTGCCTATGGCATTCATTTCAGTAGCATGTGGGCCCAGGGCCCACAACACAACAATGGTGACGAGGCGGTCCTAGCCCCGCGTGTTTTGCTGGTACTTGCTCTGTTCGTGGGAGGAAGAGTAGCCTACCCCAGCCACGCAGCTAAAACAACTGATACTGGAGCAGACAGATCGAGACACTGGATACGGACGGAGCTGTAATGATGTCAATGCAATAGTGCCCAGTGACCAAACTGGTCAGGCACTAGGACCGGCCCGAGCGAGGGACGAGGGCGGGCGGAAAGGGAGGAGCCGGGGATCAAGGGGTCAGTTAGCCGTTAGCCCTGTACAAAGAAGGAGCTGAATAAAGGAGCTGGTACCTTCAACCGTGTCTGCGTGCATTCTGTAGAAAGAGCAACACTACATCTGGCGACGAAGGTGTCCTGTCCCCACGCGTGCATGAAGAAGGCTAACTCGGCACCCAGCGGTTATTGACCCGCCTGGAGCTCGCCCCACGTCCGGAGGTTTGAGCGTGTTGCCCATAACGCCCACCGGGAGCCACCCCGGCGGCGGAAATACCGGAGCTCGCCTCATGCATGGAGGCATGAGCGCGTTACCCACAGCGCCCACCGAGAGCCCACCTCGGCGGTGGAAACAGCGGAGCCCGCCTCGTGTCAAGAGGCCGAAGCACACTGCCCAAAGTCCCCACCGGGAGCCCACCCCGGTGGTAGAAGCAAAAGAAAGCTGCCCTACCTGTTTGTGACTCCAGCGGTGGATCCTGGCTGCATGCGGTGAGTGAAAGCACCGATTAACTGTGTCCCCGGTGAAGAAAACAAGAAAAACGGCCGAAATCTCGCCAGAAACGAAATTTACCGTGCGGCCATCTTAGAGTCAGGCATCATTGGCCAATCCCCTGCGAGGGATCATCGGGGGCCATTTTGAAGTCAGGCAAAGAGCCTGAAACAGCAAACAAGCATTGGCGAGTGATAAACAAGCATTGGCAAATGTGACAGGACCAACAAACAAGCACTGGTGAGTGCAACGGAAGTAACAAACAAGCACTGGTGAGTGCAATAAAGACAGCAAACAAGCACTGGCGAGTGCAACAAAGTAACAATCAAGCACTGGCGAGTGCAACAGGAGTAACAAACAAGCACTGGCGAGTGCAACAGAACATAACAGAGAGTAAATTAGGCCTGTAAAAGCAGTCAGGAACCACAGGTGTACAATGCCCGACCCAGCCCCCACAAGCATGATGAGAGCCTCATTTCTGCGCCGCCCCGAGCCCCTCGTTCTTGAATCTGGCGGGAGCATGGGTCCACAATGGCAAGAATGGATAGAAGATTTTGAGGACTTCATGAAAGCATCCAAGATGACAGACCTCGAAGAGCAACTGTTTGCGCTCAAGAACCTGATTGGCAGGGAAGGTGGACGAATCATAAAAGAACTGCCAGAAGAGTCCTCTGATTCCTACGATAAAGTACGCGAAGCACTAGACCGCAAGTTCCTACACAAAAGGAACATCGACTTTGAGCCGTACACATTCAACCTGGCCGCACAAGAGAAAGGTGAACAAATGGGGGCGTTCGTAACACGTCTGAGACGATTGGCGAAGTACTGTGATTTTGACAAGTTTTCAACTGAAGACGCCCTGCGACTAAGAGTCATAGATGGTTGTCTCTCCGAACCACTGAGACGCAAATTGCTCAAGAGAAGCTACGCGTTGGAAGAGATCGTAGAGATGACGAGAGTAGATGAACAAGCTGATGAACATGTGAAGAAAATGGAAGCCGGGAAAGGTGAGAGACGGGAACAAGTATTCAGGATGCAGTCTCGACAAGTGCACGGACGATCCCCACCACAGGTGCGTTCCTCCAGATCCAAGAGACATCACCACCAGTCAAGCAAAGGACACAAAGATACGAGTCACACGAGGGGACGATCAGACAGACAACTCAAATGCTACAGATGTGGATACGACTTCCCGCATGCAGATGCATGCCCAGCACTAGGACAACAATGCCGGAAGTGTGGTAGAGACAACCACTTTGAAAGCATGTGTGAGGTAGTACCAAAGAGTGACCACAGGGGAAGGCACCGGCAACACCAGCCTTCAAACAGTCGTCATCATGTCAGAGCAGTCCAGGATAGACGAGACTCATCCACTGGGTCGTCACAATCCAGCTGCCATTCTTGCAGGACATGTCAATCTCGGCAGTCGTCATCAAGAGAATCCCGATCCCCATCACCCATCTCTCAAGACCGAAAGGAATATATTTATTGTGTAGCTGACCCTGATCGGCTGAAAGAGTACCAGCGGCTAGACATCAGAGTTGGCTCTCACCCCACCAAGTTCGTGCTAGATAGTGGGGCAACGCTAAACTACTTACCAGTAACCGAATACCAACGCATGAAACAACTGCCAAAGCTGGCTAATGCCCATGTACAAGTGTATACGTGGATGTCCAAGAAGCCACTAACGTGTCTTGGGAAGTTCGCGACCGAACTGTCATACCAAGATCGCACAATATCAGCCTACATCCATGTCATCGAGGGGCCTGAAGCAGACTGCCTCCTGAGCCTAGCCACTGCAGAACGATTGAAATTGGTGAACATCATATTCAGAGTCACTGACAAACCACCACTCATCCAGAAGTTCCCCAAGCTCTTTCAAGGCCTGGGAAAAATGAAGAACTGCCAAATAAAATTGCATATAAACGAACAAATCACACCGGTGGCACAACACCACCGAAAAATCCTGTTTCACCTGCAAGAAGCCGTGGAGAAGGAACTCCAAGACCTGCTAGAAGCCGATATCATCGAGAGAACAGATGGACCAACCCTATGGGTCTCCCCAGTCGTGGTAGTCCCAAAGAAAGGAGAAACCAGCCGAGTCCGTCTGTGTGTGGATATGAGAGCACCCAACACGGCAAGAGAGAGAGAGAGACATCCAGGCCCTCACATCAGTGACATGATCACTTCACTCAATGGAGCCAAGATCTTTTCAAAACTAGACCTCAATAAAGGATACCACCAACTAGAACTGCACGAAAGGTCAAGATACATCACAACATTCTCGACACACCTCGGATTATTCAGATATAAAAGACTAAGTTTCGGGGTGTCATCAGCAGCGGAAATATTCCAAGAGGCCATCAGGAGAACAATACATCACATTCCACATGTCCTAAACTATAGTGATGACATCCTCGTATATGGAGCAACGACTCAAGAACACAACGAATCACTAGATCAGGTCTGTCAGGCGCTGATGGAACCCAACCTCACACTCAACCAAAATAAGTGTGAATTTCACAAACCCACGCTAAAATTTTTCGGACACACATTCTCTGGAAGTGGCATGAAACCAGACCTAGAAAAGGTAGCAGCGCTAAACGACACACCAAGCTCGCAGGACGTAGGCGATGTACGATCATTCCTAGGCATGGCCAGCTACTGCTCCAGATATATACCTGACTACGCCACGCTAAGCTACCCGCTAAGGATGTTCACTAAACAAGGACAGCCCTTCCAGTGGTCCACTCAATGTGAAGGGGCCTTTCGAGAGATCAAGAGGACTGTAGAGTCAGCAAAAAACCTGGCTTACTTCAGTCCAAAAAAGAAGACGGAGATAACAGTGGATGCCAGTCCCGTAGGATTAGGAGCCATCCTCGCACAATACGATAGAGAAGAAGACCAACGACACATAGTAGCATACGCCAGCAGAAGTCTAACAGACACGGAGAGAGCATATTCACAGCCAGAAAAAGAAAGCCTGGCTGTTGTCTGGGCGTGTGAACACTTCCACATTTTCATCTTTGGAAAACATTTTACACTAGTGACTGACCACCAAGCCTGGACCACAATCTTTGGAAATAGAGCGATGGGGCCTGCGGCTCCAAGAATACACCTACACCATAATTCACAAGCCAGGAAAAGATGCAAACCCTGCAGACTACCTGTCCCGGCACCCCACCAGATCCAGCAAATCAGAACAATCAATCGCGGACGAATACATTCAATTCGTAGTAGATCAAGCGAGGCCTCCGGCTGTTCCACTGGAGGCCATTTGTGAAGCGAAGCAAACCGATGCCACCCTGCAAGAGGTGAAACATCTGATCCAAACTAACAGCTGGAGACACACGCAAAGCAGTGAACAAAACGACCAAGATATGGCGGCATTCAAACATGTCCGCGAGGAACTGTCGATAGCAGCAAATGGTCTCATCTTACGAGACACCAGAATAGTGATCCCATGACGACTCAGACAAGGGGTCATCAACCTAGCACATGAAGGACACCGGGGCATAGCAGACACAAAAAGAGCACTCCGTGAAAGAGTCTGGTTCCCAACACTAGACCTGATGGTGGAGACGACCCTGAAGGACTGCCCGCAATGTCAACTGCTGAGCCGTCCGGATCCTCCTGCACCACTACAAATGTCTCCCCTACCAGAGGGTGTCTGGCAACACATTGCCATTGACTTCTTTGGGCCAATCAAATCAGGCCAATACGTCCTGGTCACCATGGACGAATATTCCAGATTCCCCATCGCACACCTGTGTGCATCCACAAAAGCATTGAGTGCCATACCAATCCTAGAGGAGGTCTTTGCCGGATGGGGCATTCCCCTAGTGGTGAAGTCAGATAATGGGTCTCCATTCAACAGCCATGACTTTGCTGATTTTGCTCAGCACCTTAACTTCACACACCACAAGATCACACCATTATGGCCGCAGGCCAACGGAATGATCGAACGTTTCATGGCCACGATCAAGAAGGCCATTCAGCAAGCAGAACTCACCGGAAAGAGCCTTCAGGCAGCACTCAATGAGGTATTGCGAGCATACCGAAATACGCCTCACTCCACCACAGGCAAATGTCCTGCCACTCTCATGCTGGGATGCCCAGTGCGCACCAGAATACCAATGATGAATACGGCAGCGAACGAACATTATCCCGACTCTGACCATGAGGAGATCGCGGCCAGAGACAAAATAAAGAAGGAAAAGATGAAGGACTAAGCCGATGAGCGGCGTCATGCTACTCCCCCTCAAATACAAGAGGGAGACTGGGTGCTGGCACGACAAGAGCAGCACCGGAAGACTGACTGCAGATGCCATGAGGTTCCGCTGAAGCTGATACAACAAAAAGGAACTATGATCACTGCAGAGACTGACGGAAGAAGACTTACCAGGAACGTGACGTACTTCAAAAAGTGCGGACCCAATGTTAAAGAGCTACTGACTGAACCGAAGCTGGAGCAGAGAGAACCAGAGACGCTGCCAATTCACAGTCAGGCATTGATGGAGATTGCCGATGAGAGTGAGCGTGACAGTCCCGACCTCCAGTCACGCCCCAGACGTGTGATCACAAAACCGTCTCGCCTTATCGAAGAACTTTAAAGAAAGACAGTTTGCTGTGGTGTCTATATTTTTGTTTCTTTTATTCACAGAGGGGGGAGATGTAATGATGTCAATGCAATAGTGCCCAGTGACCAAACTGGTCAGGCACTAGGACGGGCCCGAGCAAGGGACGAGGGCGGGCGGAAAGGGAGGAGCCGGGGACCAAGGGGTCAGTTAGCCGTTAGCCCTGTACTAAGAAGGAGCTGAATAAAGGAGCTGGTACCTTCAACCGTGTCTGCGTGCACTCTGTAGAAAGAGCGACACTACAGGAGCATGCAAGGTATGCCAGAGCTTGACATAGCCTTGCCCAATACCGCGTGAAGCACCCGCATTGTCTCTGAGCAGGATACCATCACAATGCCGAAAGGAGAAGTGCTGTCCCAACGAAGTGGAGTACTCCCCAGCTGCACCGCTGCTCCGGGTGTCAATGCCATCACCTGTATGAGGCTGGCTGCAGCCTAGAGCTTGAAGCGATCACAGCAGCAAATGAGTGTCCCCACTGCCCTCACACGGGGTGGAGAGTCAGCGGCCCCACCACCCCCACAGAGGTCTTGGAACCGGCAACTGCAACCCCCGCCAGCCCACAGAGGAGTAAAGCAAAGCAGCAGCAATGTGGTGGTGCATTGTGCAAGGTCCAAGCGGCCCGCTGAAGTCAAGTGCCTTCAGAAGTTACAAGAAGGCCCTGCCCTCTGCATCAAGAGTCTACAGGGCCCGAGACTACCCGACGAAATGCAGAAAAGAAGCACAGCTGCTGCATCAGTCTTCCGCCATGAACCTGAGGTGCCCTCTCTACGGCTCAGACTCACGCAATGTGGTGTGCGCCATATAGCAGCTGCACTACTCACCACTTACCGCCGTGACTCGCGGCAGAGGCCTTGTCCGGAGTCAACATGAAAATTAGCCGCAGCTAGCACCATGGGCCCTGATTGCTTGATGTGCCAACTCTGCCTGGGAAGTGAGCCATAAAGCCAGGATAGGCCCTGTGAGGCGGTGAGGCCCCTGTGCTGCCAGCTAGTATGAAACAACTGGGCGGCATCTCAGGCCGTTTAAAAAATGGCTGCATCTGGTGAAAGCCTCTGTGCTGCAAATCCCTGTGCACCCTGCAGCTGAAAGCAGACTGCCTATTACCACTGTGGCCCGCAAGCATAAGGCTGCCGTGGCCCTCTTTTGAAGTGGCAGCACGGAGCGGCAGAAGGACTGTCATACCTGACCTGACCAAGTAAGTGATTCAGGGCCATCGGGAGTAGCAAAGCCGCTCTGCTGCCCAGCGTGATGCCTGCAGTGACCTCCACTTACCTCCTTGGAATGCCCTCAGCAGCGAGAACTGCATGTGAGAACTGCACTGTAAAGTTCAAGCTCCCCAGGGGAAGGACACTCTCACACAGGAGGTTGCAGGTAAGTAAATTTATATTTATCATAGAAATACAATTAGGGAGAGCGCCGGGAGACCTCGGCTATGCTCGCGGGCTCCGCGCTCTTTCAGCCGCACCCAAAATGGCCACTGCGCTCTACGTCATCACGTTACATCGTGAAGACTAGAGCGCGACACTACATATCTCCCTCCTTTATGGATATACATTTCAAACATTAGGTAATGTCTCTCTTTCTACCTGCTGGTGGGCTCATTCCCGTCTCCCATCTCAAAGACTCGGTACTTCAACGGTCTTACCACAGCTCTGCCAGTGCGGGTATGCCTCACTGGGGTACTGGAAGTGTACACAGCAACTTCTTGGGGATTTCTTGCTCCACTTCTTTCTGTACTCAGGGGAACACTTCTACATGACATTTCACAGGTGCTTCACAAGAGTTCCAAGGCACCAGGATCACTCCCCATCTCTGCTTCCTCCTCTGTCTCTCCTTCTCTAGCATTTCCTGTTCCTTCTTCCACAGGAATGGCTTCAGTATCTTGAGTATGGGGGATTTCTGCCTGTCCACTTTCTCTTTCATTCCATCGCAATATCTTGTTGCATTTGGACATCCTGTCCAGAGACCAAACTTTCCCATCACTCAGCAGGGCTACTCGGTTCTAAACCTCTTCCACTTGCATAGGTGCACTGAACTTGCTATCACCTTTCTTTCTTAACTGGGCTAGTTTGAGTCGAACCCACTCTCCTCTCTTTAACTCCGTCTCCTTGACATTTCGTCTTCTATTGAAGTGTTCTGTATATATTCTTTGCGCCTTTCCCAGATTGTGGTGCACTACTGCTGGAGACCACTTGCTCGTGATAGTGCGCTCCTTCCATGCAACATTGTCCTTCGTGAATAGGTCTCGACCTCTTAAGATCTGGAAGGGGCTGTATCCTGTGCTGGTCGGGGTAATCCTGTAGGCCCACAACATGCACTTTAATTCTTCCTTCCCGGCTCCGATCGCTGACTGTACCGATCCCATGATGACTCTGTTGAACCTCTCGGCTAGACCGTTTCCCGCCGGATGATATATGGATGTGTGTTTGACCTTTATACCATTCCTTCCCATGTACGCGTTCCATTTCTCCGACGTAAACTGAGGCCCATTGTCACTTAGGATGGAGCGTGGAATACATTCTCTAAGGAAGATGGTTGTTAGAAATTTTAATACTTTGTCGGTGTCCATGTCTTCCTGTATGTCGATCTCAGGCCACTTGGAATACCGGTCTTCGAGTACTACCACATATTTCTGGACTCCCTGGGCATCCAATACTGGACCCAAGATGTATATCGACAGATCCTCCCATGAGGTAGCGGGGTTGTCAATCTTTCCTAAGGGTGGGCGCATCAGGCTTTGGGACTTGTCCGCTCTTTGGCATTGTTTGCACTCCCGCACGTGCCTTTCTATCTGGCTATCTATAGCAGGCCACCAGTACATCTGTTTCGCCCTGAGCTTCGTGTTCACAATACCCAGGTGTCCTTCATGCATAAGACCAAGTAAATGTGGCACCAGCGTGTTGGGAGTAACTACCTTTTCACCTCTCCGCAGGAAGATTCCATGGCCACAAACTGATAATTCCTCTCTCACTTCAAAGAATTTTCTGAGCTCAGCCTCCACGTGCCTCTTCTCTGGCCATCCTCTTAGTATGAACTGCTTGACAGCCCGATGTCTGATTCGTTCTCGTATGCTTCCTTCCATTCCTGTTCACTTATCACACGACCGTAATCCTCCATGAACGTCACTCTGGTATCCTCAGCTTCGGAACCTCGTGGAGCTTCTCCCATGGCTGAGGCTCGACTGAGATAGTCGGCTACCTTGTTTCTGGCTCCCCGGATGTGTTCTACATCATACCTGTAGTCCAACAATTTCAAGGTCATCTTAGCGATGCGGGGTGTCGCATTCGCATGTCCAGATGATATGAGGACTTTGACCAGAGGCTTATGGTCTGTTCTTAGCCTGAATTTCATGCCCCATAAGAACTGGCAGGACTTCTCCATGGCCCAGACCGCCGCCAACATCTCCTTTTCTATTACACTGTACTTCTGCTCCATAGGCGATAAAGATCTGGATGCAAAGCTGGGGGTGGCCAGTTCCCCATCTTTTGTCTCTTGCATTAGGACCGCTCCTAGGCCCCTCTCACTCGCGTCCGTCGTTAATACTGATCTTGCTTGCTGATCAAATCCACATAGAGGGACTGCTGTGCTGATGTCTGCTTTGATCTTCTGGAATTCTTCTTGTCTCTCCTCCATCCACTCAAAGGTTGTCTTGTCCCGGAGGAGTTGGCGCAAGTGGTGTGTCTTGGTGGCGAAATGCTGTACTAATTTGCTGTAAAACTCAGCCATACCAAGGAATGACCTGACTTCTTCCTTGTTTCCCGGAGGTGGTGCATCACATATCGCATTGACATTGGATTGTTTAGGTGTGATGCCTTGGTTGCTGATCTCGTGACCTAGGTATGTGACGGATGTCATTGCAAACCGGCACTTGTCCCACTCCGCAGTGAGTCCATTGCGTTCCAAGACATGTAGGACCTTGGACAACTTAGCGTCATGGTCTTTGTTTTGTTCATGCCCATCACCAAGATGTCATCTTGGAAGTACTGAACTCCATCCACTTCCTTGAACAGCTTGTGCATAAGTTTCTGAAATACGGCTGCTGCCGAGGCCAGTCCAAATGGCATCCTGCGAAACTGATAGCACCCGAAGGGGGTTATGAACGATGTCAATTTCTGGCATGTATGGTGTAGGGATATTTGATGGTAGGCTGAGGTGAGGTCGATGGTTGAGAACCATTTCACCCCCTTCGTTTTTGCCAGCATATTGTCTATTCTTGGTAGTGGGAATTTTTCCACTATGATGTTTTTGTTCAATTCCATCAGGTCCACGCAAAGACGCACCTTGCTGTTTGGCTTCATTGCTACTACCAAAGGTGCCAACCACTCTGCACTGGTTATCGGTTCTATGATGCCAGTATCTTCTAACCTGCGTAATTCTTGTTGTACTTTCTCTCTGATAGCCACTGGGATATTTCTCACCTTGTGGCACTCCGGTTTTGCAACAGCCTTGAGATCGATCCTGTGCGTGAATTTAGTCAATTTTCCGACTGTGCCTCCGAACACGGTGGGAAATTCTTCCTTCAGTCTTCTGATGTCCGGTTGTTGCTCGACGCTGGTCATCAGAACTTGTGTGGTGCCGCCGGGGTTCAACTGTATTCCCAAGTCTCCTTGGTCGATCCACCCCAGGACCGAAGGACCTTTCTCTGCCACGTATAGTTTGCACCTTGCGCTCCGTTCCTTGAATACAAATTTCAGGCTTCGGTATCCTACCATAGGAATGGGGTCTCCTGTGAATGTGACTGGTCAAATATCCGGGGGTTCCAGGTGGTGTCCCAGCTGGTCTTTGAAGTCTTCATCCCACACCGTCCGTTGTATTATGGTGTACGGGGATCTGGAATCTGCTACCATCTTTATCGGTATTCCTCCTATAATTAGGTCGCTTTGGGGTTTCTTAGAGCGGTTGCAGTTGATCCCCAGTATGTGTTCTTCTATGAACAACACGCTGTCTTCTTCTTCGCCTTATCCTTCTACATACTTTCTCGTAGTGCCCTACGATCCCGCAGAACATGCATTTTGCCCGAAAGGCTGGACGCCACTTATCATAGGCTGGATGGGACAGACTGCCGCACCTGTAGCGCGTGTTCTTGCCTTCATTGCCAGGTTTCTTCGCCGGTGCTGGTCTGGACGTCCATTTGGCCTTTGTCCTCATGTCCCCTGTTTCTCCCTTGCCTCTTTCCGGTGGTTCTGCCTCAGTGACTTTGTTCACCATGGGCCTGGCGGCTGTCTCCTTTTTCCCTGCCTCCGCACATCTTTTCAATAGCTTTGCCTTCTTCACCATGGCTATGACTTCCTTCAGGGTCGCATCTCCATTTAGCCATAGCTTGTCCTGGATCGCTGAGTTCGTGGTGTGCATGACAATTTGATCTTTAATGAATTCATCGTGTAAGGTGCCGAATTTACACGTGATTACCAATTTCTTCAACGCTGCTACGTACTCATCTATGGACTCCCCCACAGCTTGTTTCCTTTGTTGGAAGTTGTATCTGTCTATGGACATGCAAACACCGCCGGCCTATAATGTTTATTCAAATCATCAATGGCATGCTGGAATGCGTTGTCAATGGCCGCTTGTCGTGGAGTCAGGACAATATTCTGGAACACTCTGATGCCTTCTGGACCTAGGTTAAGAAGCAATATCCTCTTCCTTCTTTTGCTGGGAAATGCCTCTCCATTCTCGTCCCCCAGGGCCTCCAGATAGTTCAAAAAGTATTCCCCCCAATCTTCCCACTTTATCGAGGGATCTCCTGGTTTGGGTAAGAAGGGGATCGGAGTTGTGAGCGAGGACGTTCCAGGTGGCTCTTCCTCTCCTCGGACTGCCTGGCGCGCTTTGTCTGTCCAGGCGTGGGGGGCTCTGTTGCGATAAAGATCCGCCCCCTGTGCTGTGTTCTGCTTGCTCCGCCAGGGCCCCAGGCGTTCCTTCTATCTTCTTCGAACGTGGTACCAGCTGACTCTGCGCTTCAACAGTTGTTTTCTTGCCCTACTGCTCTTCTCACCTATGGGCAATATCTATTCTGCAGTGTTTGTTCCCTTCTGCGTCCTTGCATGTGTGTAGGGTGGCATGTGGTGACTATTGCCTTCCTTTTCTTGCCACGTGGGCAGATCACACTGGCTGCAGTCAACTTGGATGCAGCTGTTATGTTCAGGACTGTTTCTGCGCGTGGCTGGCTGCTTATGATGGTGAGCGTCCCCTCTGCCACGCTCTCCCTCTAGTTCCGTACCTGTTTGTAGCTGGCTTCTACACCCTGGCTGCTGGTGTGTGTTAAGCTGGTTCACTGTACCTGGTTTCACGTGGCCCTCGTGTTTCTCCCGTTTTTTTTTCTCGAGTCCCGTCCTCATCGCCAGTTGTAAAGTTCAAGCTCCCCTGGAGAAGGACATTCTCACACAGGAGTAAATTTATATTTATTATAGAAATACAATTAGGGAGAGCGCCGGGAGACCTCCGCTATGCTCGCGGGCTCCGCGCTCTTTCAGCCGCACCCAAAATGGCCGCCATGCTCTACATCATCACGTTACATTGTGAAGACTAGAGCGCGACACTACATACACGGCCCACAGTTTCGAGAAAGACTTCTTCGGCTTTGTAAAATACTGTGCTGCAGTGCCACCTAGTGGCCAGTACAGTTACCACACCTGAAGAACGAAAAGAAAAGTGACCTGTTTGAAAACAAGGCGGCCCGACGTGGCCAACAAAAGAAAACATGCAGCCCGATAATAAATGACTAGCATGAAGTAGCCCCTTTGCAGCTAAGGATTTTCAAACGGACATGCCACTCGACTAAATAGCCCTCAGTGCTCGCACATACCTCTACTAAAACCCGCTCCAGCAAAGATGAGCTCCGGTCTTGCCCATGAAAGCTGCAGGCCCTTGGCCTCACAAAGCTGTTCGTGTCTGTCAATCGTAGATGCAGTGACACCTGCTGGTGTCTCACCGCACCCTGTATTGGAAATAGCCAGCCACCGCCTGACGCAAATTCCCAATGCTACAGGGAAAGCACACGAGGCACCACAGACACTTCCTGGGATAAAAGCCACAAGCCTCCTGCATGCAAAAGGGTATGTTGTGAATGAAGGAAGGGGAGGTCTTTCCCATGGGAGACACATATCTATAAGCCAGTATTGCAAACAGGGAAAGGCAGCACTGCCAGAAGGACAACTGATCTGCCTGATGAAGATGTCAGCCGCACAAGCCCTACACTGAGCAAGAGGGAGACATGTGGTTAAAGGTGTCCTCGGCAGTGCCTCCAAGGTCTCAAGAAAACAGTGGTATTTAGTGATTGTGCACCCTGTGCAGAGAGACTGTTGACCCACAAGAAGGTCAAAGGTACCTCAGCCAATGGTAGCGACAAATGGCTAAATAAGGTCCAGCAGAGTGAGTCGGACTAGAGGCAGACAAACAGAAAGCAAGCCCCATGAAAGGCACAAGAAGGGAGTGCTCTGAGCACACAACCCCCTGTGGCGGTCTAACACCACCGCAAGCAAGAAAGAAGAGCAAGCACGTCCAGTGCCAGAAGAGGGCGCCCATGAAGGAGAACCAAGAGCGCTGTGTCCGAGGTGCGTCAACACGTACACCCAGAAGAGCGACCGCACAGGCTGGCGCCCGGGCAATAGAGACATCTCCACAGAAAATAAGCAATGCTGAAAGCAGCAAGACGAGCATCCACATCTTTCCTGCACCAGCAAAGCCCCGCAGCGGGCCAAAGACAGCACAGCGTGTCCTCCTTCACATTGCCTCAAGACGGAGTCGTCAGTGACCCAAGACACGCAAGAGGAGAGTTGAACACTACGAGTGGCCAGCCACCACCACAACTCACCACTGCCCATGGAAGCCATTCCCAGGAGACGGAACGCCCGGAGTAGGAGCACTCGGGACGAGTGGCTGCTCGCCATGGAGCAGAATGACAAAAGTTTTGCCTGCATGGTCAGGAGACCATTGAAGTTAGTAGGCCCAATTGGCCTTCGTGAACATAGTGCATGTCACTGCACCCGGAGGAGAAGCAGAAGAAGAGTGGAAATCGTGTCACCCAGAAGAGCTGGACAAACACAGGTGTGTCACAGACAATGAGAGGAGGAGCACGAGGACTCTTAGCACCACAAGCCAAGAACACCTCCAAAGACACCAGACAGTCACCAAGGGAGAACCACACGTAAGCTGCAGCAAGCGCAAACCGCGTTGCTCCCATCGCTTCACCGTGAGACCGCCCAGCCCGGAGTGCTTGCAGTTGGAGTCGAACGGCATCCCTGCCCGCAAATGCCAGAGGTGCAAGAGAAGATTCAGAAGAGGCCGTCATGTGGCTACGACATTTATTTTGAAACCTCTCCTAGCTCATCATCGCCACCTGTCATTCAGGCCCAATGGCAGCTACATCATCAGTGCCAAGTGCATGACACCGCACTCAGCAAGAAATGTGGAAGTGTGGCTGGAGGGTCTGGACCAAGAATCGGACAACCAGCTGAGGTCAGAAGAGGAAGTTGTGAGTGGCAGGGCCGGACGATGAAGAAAACCCAAGCTAAAACAGGAGTGAGTCCTGACACAGCGACAGTAAGCGAAGAGGGGGATAACCCGAAGAGGAATTGGCAACTGCACAGTCTGCTCGAACCGACTCTCATGCCTCATGTTTCTTAGCGGATGCATCACTCCTCCATCATCAAAGTCCCAACAGCCCAAGAATGCAAGTATCTCCCCAGAGAACATGGAGGTACCTGGCCACTCCCTGCCTCAGGTGATCGACTCCAGATTAAAAGCCTGCAACCACCAAGGCAAGTCTTCACCCGACATTGTCCAGATTCACCACATGGCTGGCAATGCTACCAGGCCAGTTCTCATCAAGTGCGTCTACCAACACCATCTTGAATACACATGGATTGGAGTCCTTCACTATTGCTAGTCTAGTCAGCAAGAAAACTCAGAGTCTATCTGCTAACCTGAACTGCGGCAGCAAGAGCATGTCCTGACCAAGACCCATATACCCTTGAGGTTTGTGCGAGAGACTGGCTACTAGCTCCTCAGTGGTTTGCAGCTGCCCCCAGCCGGCACATACGCAGCCCCATGGCAGCCTACCAGCAGTCCCGTGGCAAGTCGGACAAAGGGCCTCCCCAGGCGGGAGAGCGAAAGAGAAATTGCCTCCCGACAGGTCACCGGACACAGCAAAACAGCCTAAGAGAGACTTCAGGCGATCCAGAAATAATCCAGTGAACTTTCACCATGGACTCCCCACCATGATCTTGACGCACCCAGTTAATGAACTATCATCCAGGTCAGTGGACGGAAATTACGTGGGACTAAAGGACATGGTTACACCGGCACGTTCCTAGTGCGCAGACGACATCTTCAAGCAAGAGGTTGTGTCCTGAACCGATCAGGTTAAATGATGATTACCTGCTGAGAGTGTCCTGCCACAGTCTAATTCACCAGCCCTTGTCTGTCTTCTTCCTGATGCTGGACCCGAGAAACTGATGGACCCTGTGGGGTGTTTCGTTACTGGTTATCCCTAAGGGTTGAACTATAGAGCTTTTTGTTTTATTAAAATTTGGGAGGAATGTTATGTCCTGTGAGACACGTTTTAGTGCCTCGACAGGCATAGAGTTGATAGCCACTCCCCTAGGGGAGTGGGCACACTTGCACCCTCACACGTATCCCTCATATGCGTCACAAGTGACGTGAGCCTGTTAACAAAAGGTCCTGGGTGCACGTCCTCGTGGCCAGTTAACCAGTATGCGTCATGTGTCTATGACATTCATTTCAGTAGCATGTGGGCCCAGGGCCCAGAACACAACAAGAAGGTTTGTGTGCAGCACGTGCGCTCAGAGCCTCTTTGCCTTTACCCCGTGCTGCAGTGTTACAGTTCTGGGCCCATGCAATGGGGATTCCCTCAGGCTTATGAGGCATGTCACTATTTTAAGGAGACTCTGCAAAAAGAATTGTCACAATTGTTCCTAGACTATTTCGACAATATGAAGTTGCACACCAGTGTGCACTTTACAAATGTTGTTGCTTCAGTATTTGGTGTCGGTATAATCCATTTCCTTGCGATCTATTGTAACAAACGTGAAAGGCTGATTAGTGTGTCAACTGTGATTTTAACATACAACTTGCAACGTGGGACCCCGATGTTCTATTGCCGGGGCCCTCGTGTCCCGATTCCACCCCAGAATTGGCCTCCCCTGGTGACTTAAGAGTGCATATCGCCCGAGAAGGACCCCTGTGCACGAGTGTTACCACAGAGCCTGCCCTATTGTCATGACATTACCCCGTAGAGCCTGCCCTTGTGTCATGAGAGATTACCCAAAAAACTACAAGGGGGTGGCTCTAATCAGTATGGCTGAGCCAATATCTGGGAAAACAAAGCGAAAATGCCAGTACTGATGCAAAAGATTAATTAACAAATGTAAAAACACAGAACCTGAAAGAGTAATTCAAGACTGGGAGCTGATTGGTAGCTTTTATTATTTTGTTCAATTTTGTCAAAAAGCAGCTATGTTTTAGAAAAACTTGTTCAAAAAAGTAGACAATATTACATGCTAGGTACAAAAATAAGAGATAAGGGAATCTTTCATCATATCAAACATGTCACAAGCATACAACATTCAACCATTCAGGAGCAAAAGAAAAGTTATGACGTGTGTAATATATTACAGTGAACAGTATTTACAGTGAACAACAAGCACAAGAATGCTGGAGAAGGCCACGGTCTGCAAAGTATTTTGGAGGGTATTACTAGAAAATTATTTATACAAAACGTACATTCCTTCAACAAATTCAGATATTCTCAGTTTTTTTGTAAAAGAAGAAAAAATGAACGAAGTAATGTACAAGGAGTAGTGATAAGCAACAAGGCAATTCAGACGAGCTTATCACCCATGCAGACTCGAGAGTGGCAATGGGCCTACGCGTTTCGAATCCTGCTGGTCTAAGAGGATTCTCTTCAGGGCCTTTAGTTATATCTAGAAGAAGGAAAAGAAAGATTTAGGGGGAAAGTTATACAAGATATGCATTCAGTGAATCAGCATCAGATTCCCCACTCAGGTGGCACCCCCTCCTCCACAGCTTACCAAAATGGTGAAGTTACATCCAGATAATAAAATTCACAGCATCATGGCTGGGGGGAATTGTACCTGAAAATGATCAAGGCAGACTTAGATTACCTACGGGACTTAATCAGGGTGGCTGAAGGATGAAAGAATTGGAAAACTTTTAATCTTACCTGCCTGGGCGGGAGTGCTATACTAGAGGCAGAGTCACTTGGAAAAACGATTGTAGTACCTATAAATCAGTGGACACGTATATGATCAGGGCAGGTTTCTTACTAATAAGGAGCGAAAAGTTCTAAGATAGCTGCAGCAGTCCTTACCTACTATTCTTGAGCCTTTATTTTAGAGTGCAACCGCCGTCGAAATGGGAGTAAAACAAGGTGCGAGGTCTATAAAAGAGTAATGGAGCAAGAGCTTCAGTTAACTGGGACCGCCTCAAGATACTAACGTATCGATGTGTAACTGCTGAAATTTCTTACCAGAAAAACTGAACATTCAGTGTAGAAATTACTGTAACCGACACTTTTTCTCGAGTAGTTTGGGGAACCTAGGGAGGAACCAACATTGCGCCCGTCAGTACATTTGGGATATTAACCGCCAGTGATTAAACAACGCTCGGTGGAAGCAACGCGGCTTACCGTAGTTAATTACGAAGGGCGTGGTCCGCCGAACGCGGCTCGCTGATTACAAAGAAATCACAGGCCCTAGAAAATGTAACATAGCGAATGTCAGGAGACCATTGAAACAGATAAGTAAGACTAAATTTAAAATGGTTGTGGGTGTATTACCGTCAACGCGGCGCTGCACGCTGAGGGCATTTTTGAAGATGATTACTGCGATAAAAAACAACAGGGTAGGAGTTGGTTACACGGCGGTAAAGTATCACTGGCTAACACTGCGAGACATGCGTTTAGTAATACTCACAATTGAATCACTAGTCCAGAACCTCGGGCGACGGCGTGGCGAGGAGGCTGCACTCTGGCAAAAGCGCCTTAGCTGGCTGGGCTGCCGTGCGACCGCCCATATATACAAGTCGATAATTAGTAAACGCCCACTGTGTTTCCCGGTAGTCAGTTTGGAAACGGAAAACCAGGACCGGATTGACAGGTCCGCAAGGGTTTCCAGTGGTCTACTAGAAACCAAGGAATTTGCAGGCATAGGAGGAGTGAATAAAGGTGAAACAAACCTGCTTATAATTTAAATATTTCACTTAGTTCATTCAGCCCAGACACCGCTGTGTCAAATTTGACTATTAAAAAAGCTTCCCGTTTCGACAATGCAAGATTCTGATCGCCCCCACGAGGATTTTTTTCCACTTTGGAAATTACAGTCCATTTGAGGTCACTTACAACATGTTGCATCCGCGTCCAGTGGAGCACCAAAGGGGCGTTTTCGACCTTCCTTTTGATTCTCGATTTATGTTGCGAGATCCGCTGACGGATCTCCTGATTGGTTTTACCTATGTACAGTAGGCGACAAGGGCATGTGATGCCATAAACGACAAACTTGCTCTTACAGTTACTAAAGGATTCGTGTTTCCAGAAAATTCCGTTATGCTGGAACAGTGAACCCTCAATAGAAGATTCACAACAGAGGCAAGTGCCACATTTGTGATGTCCAAGGATGGGGGGCATCCCCATCATTTGGCGCAACGTCGCAGGTTTGGGTGCTGGCATGGCAGCCCGGACTATATGGTTGGCGATGTTTTTTCCTTTTTGAAGGCAAATAGGGGCATGTCTACAAGACTGTCATCCAGATCTTTCACTAGATGCCAATTCTGCTTTATGACTTTTTTCAGATGATTGGCATTAGGGCAATATGTCGTGACACAAACCTGTCGTTTTAATTCAGGTTTAGTCTTGCGTTCTAGTGTGGTCTCACGTGGTGTCCATTGTGCTCTCCTCATACAGCTCTTCACAAGTTTCTTAGGGTACCCCCTATCACCGAGGAACTGCACATTTAAAGAAGATTTTCAACATCACTCGGCAAAATTAACATCTAAATTGTGTGATAGGGGGTACCCTAAGAAACTTGTGAAGAGCTGTATGAGGAGAGCACAATGGACACCACGTGAGACCACACTAGAACGCAAGACTAAACCTGAATTAAAACGACAGGTTTGTGTCACGACATATTGCCCTAATGCCAATCATCTGAAAAAAGTCATAAAGCAGAATTGGCATCTAGTGAAAGATCTGGATGACAGTCTTGTAGACATGCCCCTATTTGCCTTCAAAAAGGAAAATAACATCGCCAACCATATAGTCCGGGCTGCCATGCCAGCACCCAAACCTACGACGTTGCGCCAAATGATGGGGATGCCCCCCATCCTTGGACATCACAAATGTGGCACTTGCCTCTGTTGTGAATCTTCTATTGAGGGTTCACTGTTCCAGCATAACGGAATTTTCTGGAAACACGAATCCTTTAGTAACTGTAAGAGCAAGTTTGTCGTTTATGGCATCACATGCCCTTGTCGCCTACTGTACATAGGTAAAACCAATCAGGAGATCCGTCAGCGGATCTCGCAACATAAATCGAGAATCAAAAGGAAGGTCGAAAACGCCCCTTTGGTGCTCCACTGGACGCGGATGCAACATGTTGTAAGTGACCTCAAATGGACTGTAATTTCCAAAGTGGAAAAAAATCCTCGTGGTGGCGATCAGAATCTTGCATTGTCGAAACGGGAAGCTTTTTTAATAGTCAAATTTGACACTGCGGTGTCTGGGCTGAATGAACTAAGTGAAATATTTAAATTATAAGCAGGTTTGTTTCACCTTTATTCACTCCTCCTATGCCTGCAAATTCCTTGGTTTCTAGTAGACCACTGGAAACCCTTGCGGACCTGTCAATCCGGTCCTGGTTTTCCATTTCCAAACTGACTACCGGGAAACACAGTGGGCGTTTACTAATTATCGACTTGTATATATGGGCGGTCGCACGGCAGCCCAGCCAGCTAAGGCGCTTTTGCCAGAGTGCAGCCTCCTCGCCACGCCGTCGCCCGAGGTTCTGGACTAGTGATTCAATTGTGAGTATTACTAAACGCATGTCTCGCAGTGTTAGCCAGTGATACTTTACCGCTGTGTAACCAACTCCTACCCCGTTGTTTTTTATCGCAGTAATCATCTTAAAAAATGCCCTCAGCGTGCAGCGCCGCGTTGACGGTAATACACCCACAGCCATTTTAAATTTAGTCTTACTTATCTGTTTCAATGGTCTCCTGACATTCGCTATGTTACATTTTGCAGGGCCTGTGATTTGTTTGTAATCAGCGAGCCGCGTTCGGCGGACCACGCCCTTCGTAATTAACTACGGTAAGCCGCGTTGCTTCCACCGAGCGTTGTTTAATCACTGGCGGTTAATATCCCAAATGTACTGACGGGCGCAATGTTGGTTCCTCCCTAGGTTCCCCAAACTACTCGAGAAAAAGTGTTGGTTATAGTAATTTCTACACTGAATGTTCAGTTTTTCTGGTAAGAAATTTCAGCAGTTACACATCGATACGTTAGTATCTTGAGGCGGTCCCAGTTAACTGAAGCTCTTGCTCCATTACTCTTTTATAGACCTCGCACCTTGTTTTACTCCCATTTCGACGGCGGTTGCACTCTAAAATAAAGGCTCAAGAATAGTAGGTAAGGACTGCTGCAGCTATCTTAGAACTTTTCGCTCCTTATTAGTAAGAAACCTGCCCTGATCATATACGTGTCCACTGATTTATAGGTACTACAATCGTTTTTCCAAGTGACTCTGCCTCTAGTATAGCACTCCCGCCCAGGCAGGTAAGATTAAAAGTTTTCCAATTCTTTCATCCTTCAGCCACCCTGATTAAGTCCCGTAGGTAATCTAAGTCTGCCTTGATCATTTTCAGGTACAATTCCCCCCAGCCATGATGCTGTGAATTTTATTATCTGGATGTAACTTCACCATTTTGGTAAGCTGTGGAGGAGGGGGTGCCACCTGAGTGGGGAATCTGATGCTGATTCACTGAATGCATATCTTGTATAACTTTCCCCCTAAATCTTTCTTTTCCTTCTTCTAGATATAACTAAAGGCCCTGAAGAGAATCCTCTTAGACCAGCAGGATTCGAAACGCGTAGGCCCATTGCCACTCTCGAGTCTGCATGGGTGATAAGCTCGTCTGAATTGCCTTGTTGCTTATCACTACTCCTTGTACATTACTTCGTTCATTTTTTCTTCTTTTACAAAAAAACTGAGAATATCTGAATTTGTTGAAGGAATGTACGTTTTGTATAAATAATTTTCTAGTAATACCCTCCAAAATACTTTGCAGACCGTGGCCTTCTCCAGCATTCTTGTGCTTGTTTGTTCACTGTAAATACTGTTCACTGTAATATATTACACACGTCATAACTTTTCTTTTGCTCCTGAATGGTTGAATGTTGTATGCTTGTGACATGTTTGATATGATGAAAGATTCCCTTATCTCTTATTTTTGTACCTAGCATGTAATATTGTCTACTTTTTTGAACAAGTTTTTCTAAAACATAGCTGCTTTTTGACAAAATTGAACAAAATAATAAAAGCTACCAATCAGCTCCCAGTCTAGAATTACTCTTTCAGGTTCTGTGTTTTTACATTTGTTAATTAATCTTTTGCATCAGTACTGGCATTTTCACTTTGTTTTCCCATGAGAGATTACCCAGCAGAGCCTGTCCTTGTGTTGTGAGATTACCCAGCAGAGCCTGCCCTTTTGTCATGAGATTACCCCCACAGAACCTGCCCTTGTGTCATGAGATTACCCCGCAGAGCCTGCCCTTGTGTCATGGAAGTACCCCGCAGAGCCTGCCCTTGTGTCATGAGAGTACCCCGCAGAGCCTGCCCTTGTGTCACAAACGATTACCCCCGCAGAGCCTGCGCTTGTGTTGAGAAAGATTACCCCTAGAGACCCTGCTCTTTTGTCAGGAGAGATTACCCCCTACAGATTCTGCCTTGTTTCATGCGATTACCCCCGCAGAACATGCCCTTATGTCATGAGATTACCCCACAGAATCTGCCCTTGTGTCATGAGATTACCCCTGCAGATCCTGCCCTTGTCATGAGAGTAACCCGCAGAGCCAGCCCTTGTGTCCTGAGAGATTACCCCCACAGAATCTGCTCATGTGTCCTGAGAGGTTACCCCCACAAAGCCAGCCCTTGTCATGAGATTAACTCACGAAACTACGAAAACGAGTAAACGAGCATGCATGGAGATTTTTTGAGTCCCAGCACTTGGGTCCTGTAGAGTGGTGGAAATGGCAACGAAAGCTGCAATAGGAGTGAAGGATAGGGATGAGCCCACCTTCTAAAAATTTTAAAAGGAATTTGTGATTACCAACAAAGGACATAATTGTTGGGATGCTCAAGTACATGGACCATATCCCATAGAGGAGGTTTGACTTGAAGGGATGAGCAGCAATACACTGTGACAGTCATTTATTGCCATGTTTCTGGGAAGAAGTTGTGAGATTCCCGTTCAATTCTGTGATTTTTATGCTGATGAACAATTGACATCATGAGAAAAGTTTTCCCTGTAAAACAGCCTATACGCCTAGGTCATGATAAAAAGTGATGGGATACTTTTTAAATTTAAAGCCTGAAGAAGGTGGTTGGACCTGCTGATACCACTGAAACACGTCACTTCTTGGTTTTCTTTAAAAATAATTCTGTATATACCATATGATGTTCTCTCAGACATAATAAGAAAAGAATATTATTAAATGTTGAATTGATCATCATTGTTGGTTTTGGAACTATACATTTGACTTGAACTTTGTTTTATATTTTGTTATGTATTTTGAACGAATTTTTGATAAAATTGGGATTTTAATATTAGAGTGGATACATTCATTTTAAATCAATTTTTAATAACTGTATTGACTTAATGAATAAACAATCCTATATTGGGATTTTTGGTTACTGCTATACTCTCTAGGTGATTGATTTTTGAATGTGTTGAGTGAATAGTGCGTTATGCTATTGCTGTATCCCGAAGGGGATTTATTTTAGACCTAGTGTCCATTTGGTGTCTTGTCCCTTTGGTTAGTAGGACCCCTCTCTTTTTTTGAGATTAACTCAGCAGAGCCTGTCCTTGTGTTTAAAGATTACCCCTGCAGAACTTGCACTTTGTGTCATGAGAGATTACCCTCCACGGAGCCTGCCCTTGTGTCTTGAGAGATTACCCTCCACGGAGCCTGCCCTTGTGTTTTGAGAGATTACCCTCCGCGGAGCTTGCCCTTGTGTCTTGAGAGATTACTCTCTGAGGAGCCTGCCCTTTTGTCTTGAGCGATTACCCAGCAAAGCCTGCCCTTGTCATGAGATCAACCCTGCAGAGTCTGCCCTTGTGTCTTGAAAGATTACCCTATAGAGTCTGCCACTGTGTCATGACAGATTACCCCCGCAGCGCCTGCCCTAATGTCATGAAATGTTAATTATGGCAGGGAAAATAACAGTAACAACCAGCCCAGCAGACCATAAAACAGGCCAACAAACAGCAGGGCCGGCTCTAGGCATGTGCAAGCTGTGCACCTGCACAGGGCCACCAAACCCCAGGGGCCACCACACCAATATATATCCTTAATATATTAATCCTCTGAGGATGGATACATATTTGCGGGGTGGCCCCTGGCAGGGATTTGGCGGCCTCCGGCTCTGTTCCTCTTCTAAACACCCTGACCCCCTCCCCTCTTTACTGGCCTGTGCACTCCGCCCCGCCCGGACCCCCTCTTCCGGGCCCCCTACCTATTCTCCTTGCCCAGGGCCACCATGAGCCTAGAGCCGGCCCTGCAAACAGCCCAAAAGAACACGGCACACACCAGATGCAGGACAAACTCTTCTGGCACTGCCTGCTTGACCTATAGGCCAGTCCGGCCCTGCCCACACCAGAGAGTTTGAGTACATCTTCCTTGCCCACTTTTTATAGCTATGTTCACTGCATTTCATCACAAAAAGTCTTAGGCTCATTTTATTTAGTTCAATATCTGCTTTACTAGTTCTAAAGGGAAGCCAGTGCTCTGAACATCCCCAGACAAAAGACGCACAACGCAGCACGGCTGCTGATGGAAAGGACGATAAAGAGCTGCCCCCTTGTGATGATGACTGGATCTGGTACCGGAACAGGTGTTATTATTTCTCTGAAGCTGAAGGAAACTGGACTGAGGCCAAAGACTCCTGCGCTGCAGTGAACTCTTCCCTGGCTCTGATTGACACCCAGAAGGAACTGGTAAGAACTGGGAAACTCTGTGTCTCTTGCTTTCTTTTATCCAGGAAACCATGACGAACTTAGTGGAAGCATGTAGGAAGCTGGCTCTTTATATGGTGTGTCAATAATCTAATATATCGTGCAAAGAGTCCAGCGGTTCCCTTATGAGTGGACACGGTCTTGCACTATCAATCCCAAGGTGCTCTCTTAAGGGGTAGTGTGGTCGAACTGCCTAAGGCTTAACCGAGAGGAGTGCAAGACATCTGCAGATACACACAATAGTCAATAAATGACCCACACAACTCAAGAAGGAGGTCCACCTCAAATTATTAAAAAAATAGCAAGTATCTTTATATATGTATGGGCACCAGAATCAATTCGATCAGTTAAGTAAGTTTTTAAAAATAATTATTGAAGTGTTCAAAAAGTCAACACTGCAATTTCTTGGGACTGCAATGTTATCCTATGAAAGAACAAGTTCTGCTAACAGGTACTGACATCAACTTACAGGACTCCATGAGTTAAGGTGAGTGGTGGGCAAGGTCCAAGGCAGCACCAGCAGAACACCACCAGTGGCACTTGGGTGGCCGGGTGCAGTGTGAATAACCGTGTTGTAAGCCCAATGTTGCTCTAAGGGGATGCGTCTCTGCGAAAAGAAGCTGCAGGTTTTGCCTGGGAGGCCAGTTGGGCTGAACCAAGAAGGGAACTCAGACCTTGTGATGATCAGGTACAGGGGAATATCTTTGGTCCTCATCTCCAGGGCCCAGGGGTGACGGGTGCAGAGGTAACTTTAGGCATTTGTTTTTTTTTACTGAAGCAGCCGCAGTAGAGGGGGTCTGTATGGAGAGGCTGCAGGCAACGTTGGAGGGTCCATGAGGGGGGAAACCATGGTGGAGTCCAGCTCAGGAGGCCTGGGGACCGTGATGACACATTTGCTCCACATCAACTCTGATTTGGAGTAAAGGGTGTAGTGGAGCTCTCTCAGGAGTCTTTGGTTGCCTCCAGGGAAGCAGATCTGCTACATCTCGGGAGGTTTTGGTTCCTGGGTGAAGTGCTGGCAGAGTTCCCAGGCTTTGGGGATTCAGCAGCTGCAGGACTTGTTGGCTTTTACCATAGTTGTTGGAAGTCAGCTGGCAGGGTTGGTGCCGAGTCAGTTGCTGGGACTTCGGTTCTTACTGGTTTGACTCTCCACGTCTTCTTTTTTCAGGTCGGCAGGATCTGATTCTCTGGTGCCAGGGGCTTCCGTAAATACTGAATTTAGGGGCTTAGGGGGGAAGTTAGGGAAGGAGCAAATGGGATACTGACTCCTTGGGTCACTAAGCCCTCTAAATGACAACTTCCTGTTGGAAGTGAGGATAACTCTCTCTCAGAATTCCTAAGTATGCCATCACAAAGATGGCTACTTCTAAACAGTCATGTCTACCTCTGTTTAACCCACCTAAGGGGTGGCACGCCTACCTGACTAGCTAATTTTCTCGCCTTTCCAGGTGGCAAAGGGGGCTCTAAACAAGGGGGTTGGCTTCCTCTCCTGTGAGGGGGAGTCAGATTCACATTTCAAAGGCGAAAGCTATTTGAAGCTTGAAGGCCCAGGAAGGCTAATCAGCAGGTCATCCTGTGGAAGGTGGATGTGACACTCTTTTCCCGAACAAGCTATTGTTCTCGGTCTCCTGAGAGCAAAAGGCTCTCACCCCAAAGGGTCAGAACAGTGTCTTGGGTGGCAGGCTGGCAGAAACCAGTCAGCAAGCACACCAGAGGCTGGTAGGTTTTCAGGGGGCATCTCTAATGTATCCTCTGGGTGCAGGCATTGGCAAATCCACACCTGGAGTCAGTGTGGGGTTATCAATACAAGATGTTTGATATCAAACATCGTTATCTTCAGTGAAGCCTTCATGTAGCTGGGGAACTTATTTTCACCAGTGTCAAGTACATGGTTTAAGATGAGTTCCCTTGTCACTTTTACTGGCAGTAATAGAACTGACCAGCACAGGGGCATATCTGCTCATAGAGTTATGACCTCACATGTATTATTAAGCACCCTGCCATGGAGCTGTAAGGATGCTGTAGGGTTGACTTACTAGTACAACGTGAAGTGTTGGGGGACATGGAACACAGGGATGTGTGACGTGTCTTGTTTTCACTTTTGGCTGCTTCAAAGCACGCAGTCTGCAATGGCAGCCTTGCATGTGGTTGGTAAGGGGTCCTTTAGAGTCGCATAATTCAAGCTGCACCCCTCAGGGACCCTCTTTAGTACTTCAGACCCTAGGTACCAGGGGTACCATTTGCTAGGGACTTACAAAGGGTGATAAAGGCATTGCCAAATGCGGGAAGCAATTGTACAGTTTTGGGAAAGAGATCTGGCACTGGGGATCCAGTTCACTTCAAGTCAAAATTACATCAAATGCCAGGCAAAAAGTGGGGGCAACCATTTCAAAAAGGGGCACTTTGCTACAAAGCTGTTTTTTGGAGGTGGCCAATAGGAGTGGGTATAGGAGGTAATGTATAGCCACTGGAAGCGTATCCAGGGGTATTATCACTCTGTGTGGCTGCGAATGGGAAGAGGCTCCGAGTAGGAGCAGTGAAAGGATAGTGAAGAGAAGACCAGTGATCATCCGTCTACTGCCAGCGTATGAAACGTGGTGTATGTATCTGCTGTTTATTTTCGAAGAGGAACCTAACAGTTGTGGGGAAGAGGAGGCGACCAAGGAGCTGAGCAGGAACAATGAGAGGAGAAAGACAGTCTCTCGGTACGGTCAAGCGAAATTTGCAAGTAAAATAAAGGAAATGCAGAAAATCTCAAACACTGGAAGCAGAAAATTAAAATAGCAGCCTATATTTTTGTTAATTCCCCGAAGCTACGCAAAAGGAACATATGTGTATTGTGCACATCGCTACCTTGACTCCACTTCCACTATTTCTCTAGCCCTCTGTTTCTAGAACAGTGTTCATGCTAGCTCATTTGAAGTGGATGTTTACATCTGCATTTGAAACTCAATCTCTGCACTCTCCCATTGGGCGGTTTAACACTTTGTCTACTGGAAATAGATGCATCAGTTTACAAATCCCTTTTCACACAGGTGACAAGCTGTTCCTTGACCCCAGACCATTAGCCATTCCGGAGTTTTTACCCAGACCTTCAGCTTAGAATTGGCTGATGGTGTCACCCACGACTCTTGGTAGCCATGCTTTAAAATGTTAGTAGTGCTCTAGCCCATGGCAATAAATCTGCTGGTTTCACAGGCAAAACCGGAAGTAAGCATGGCTTGCATATTATGTCCTGCATTAAAGCAAGCACCTACAATGTCAATCATCTTGGCTTTTTGTAGCATTAAAACAAACACTGGCAATGTCAATTATTTGGATTTTTTTTTTAGTGTAATATTTTACCGCAATCTTCAGTAGTGCAGAAAAAAGGACACTAAGATTAAATCAAGAATATGACTGAGCAGCGCACACGGAGCCTAATTTACGAGAAGTGGCGCATCACTGCGTGAAAGCAGCAATGCGCCACTTCTCAGTGCGCCCTCCATGCGACACCAATGATGCGTCATATTTACAGTATGACGCATCATGTGGCAAGGAATGATAGATACGTCAGTATAACTGAGGTATCTGTCGGCGAAAAAAGTGGCACATTGCTGGCGTTGTGTCGGAAGCCTGACGCAACTCCAGCAATGTTCCTCTCACGTGGGGCAAGCCCCATGTGAAAGAGCCTACGTCACCCTTACGCCTGCCATGAGGCAGGTGTAAGGTTTTGATGCATTGGCGTCCTAGAAGTGGCGCAGCAAAATCTCATAGATTTCACTGCGCCACTCCTACGACCCTTTCTTGCGGGGGAACACCCACCTTGCATACATTATACCTGGTGCAGGTATAAGGTAGCACAGGGGTTTACGAAGTGACACATCTACCTAGATGCGTCAGTTCGTAAATATGGGAATTTCTTTTACGCCACTGGTGCATCACAAAAAGTGACGCACCTGTGACGCATAAATGACGCAGGGGCTCATAATTAAAGCCCCATGGTTTTCACGCCCAGAACAGGTAGCAACAGTGCAAGTTTCCTTTCCTCACAGAATATGCACAACTGGAGCATATATGGTGCACACATCTCTCCCTCATACCCGGCACTGTAGGCGATAAAAGGGAAATTGCTACTTCTTTAAATGACAGCTGCAGCAGTGTGAGCATCTCTCCCTCTCCCTCCCTCCCTCGGTACAGCGTGGGGAGCAACAGTGCAAGCTTCCTCTCCTGACAGAATATGCACAACTGGACATACACGGTGCACACATCTCACCCTCATACCCGGCACCACAGGCGCTGGCAGGGAAATTGTTACTTCTTCAAATAACAGCTGCAGCAGTGTAAGCATCCCTCTCCTCTGCACTGGTACAGCGTGAGGAGTAACTCTGCAAGCTTCCTCTTCAGCAGACGAGGAAACTGCAGTGGAAGGGCGCATTCTTCATAGAATAGAAACAGTATGGCAGCAGCAAAACCAGCTTTCCTCTCCCACTGAACGACGACTGCAGTGCAAGCTTCTCTTCCCTGCAGAACAGAGCAGCACTGCAGCAGTGGAAGTGCAAGCTTCAGTCGCTCACAGGGCATGTACAGTCACTGTGAGTGGCTTGAAGGTTACACATCTCTCACTGAAGCAGGATCTTAATCCTCAGAAGTGTGTGTATAGAGATGGTTTAGCGAGCAATTGAGAACCTCTGCCTTTCTTCCCCAGACAGACTGCCTCCTAGATTACTATAATGGTACGTTGAAGCTCCCCTTAATGAAATAATGTTGGGCTATGAAGACCGACATTTGGATACGCTTTTGATTTGAATCCTTTTTATCTTCTGATGCTTGGTGTTGGGTTCAGGCAAGCCCTTGCTATTCACCCTTTAATCTCTAGTTCGTGAAGAAACCACACCCTTAGGTCTTCCACTCACTGCAGATTCTCTGTACCCCGTTTCAAGCGTGCCAGAGTCGGCGGACGCTCGTTCTCCCACCTGGCACCTGCGCTCTGGAACTCTCTTCCCATCCCTCTGCGGTCTGAAACATCTTATATCAAATTCCGCAAAGGTGTGAAAACCTGGCTGTTTTCCTTATAACCGATTCCTTAACTTCCGTTGTCCTCTCTTACTTCTATTTTCTTAGCGCCGGGAAACCTACGGGTAGCTGAACGCTCTACAAAATCAGATATAATAATAATAATAAACCAAAGACTGTGCTGGAAATGACTAGAGAATGCTAGGAAGAGACTCAGACAGAAGAAACCCCCGTTTAGGATATGATATACTCTTAAGTTCTTGGATTGGGAAGTTGAAGCAGTTAATGAGCGAGAATTTGGCCAGAGCACAAGAAAGATAAATGATATATGACAGGGACGCTCACTTCAGAGTATGCCAGGAGGAAGACTGGTTGCTACTGTGCTTTCCTGGTAATGGCCAAAAACGTGTCTATCTGTCATGTGCCATAACCTACTTTAGAGACGATTAAAGAAGCTACCTATCGGATCCAGGTGTCTGAGGGAAAGGAAAAACAAATCTTCCATGTAAATCATCTGAAAAAAGGGAAAGGTCCGGTTCTTCAAACGGTACTAGCTGACCACCTAATGGATAAGCCTGTCTTTGCTTTAAACAAATGAGTAATAGGTAGTTAGTTTACGGAAGAAAGGTTGGAATTGATGAGAGTTCTATCCATTCTCATCTATTTTCAGAATCACATGATAGAACGGAGTTAGTGTCTCAAAGAATGCATACAGAACCCGATAAAACCATCTTTTGTTCCCCCATTTTACAGCCCCTGCGTAATATTATTTTTAGTAAGTCTTGGTCTGAACACCAAAACATCTAGGGGCATATTATCAAGGGGGTTTATCTCCGCTTTTTTGGCTTTAAAAGCCAAGAAAGCGGAACCAGACGTTTTGGGAACATTGCGCTATTAAAAGAAATTTATCACAGACTGACTAATTTGTTACAGCAGAGTTCTTCAGATTAGGAGTTAAAGGACCGCAATGATGTGGCAGTAATATAGGAATTAAAATACTAAGACGTAATGCTTGTAAACCAATATTACAATCACTGAAATTTGATTGGCCCTTCATCCTGCAAAATTACGCCTCTAACTTAGATATTGGTGCTCTACTCTCTCAGCTCAATGAGAATCGGGAAGATGGACCAGTCGTGTTCATCAGCAGATTCCTGTTTCCTGGAGAGGAAAGGTATGCAGTAATTGGAAAGAATATATTGGCAATCAAGTGGACCATTAAGAAGATCAACTATTATTTGGAAGAAAGATGGTTCAATATATACTAGCAGCCCGTCCCGACATTGTCCGGGTATGAATTGCTGCCGGCCAGTAGTATATTGTTTTGTAGGATTTCGTTTTGATAGCATTTCTTATCTGTGACAGGCCTGTGAAACGCTCCGATTCACAGTGCACTGCTGATGCACTTAAGAGTGCGCGTTCAGTAGTGTGTGAACTCGAGTTTCCCTACTTTATTTTTCCTTGCAATATTATATAGCGCGAACTCGACAACATGGCATGAGCACAATTTACATTACAGAAGAACACATTCATTTGTGGTAGGCACGGGGAGACAAAGCGATTTGCCTGGAATCACAGGATGTTGAGCTGATGTCGAGATTCAAACGTAACTCCCCAGCTCTAAAGTTCGCAATTCTAGAACTTGTGGCGGGAGGTGTGTCTAAAAGTGTATGTCGGTGCTGGCCATCAATGAGAGAGACCTGTGCATTTTTCAAATGGGTGGTGAAAAAATATGAGTATGTTGCTGGAGATGTGGGCCGCCGTGCCACCAATGTACTTATCGGGGGAGGGTAAACACCCATTATTCCGCAACTTTTTTTCCGTATACCATCACTCCGCATACTTTCATTACGAAAGTACCATGACTCCGCAATGCCATTATAACGCATGGCATTACATTTTATATGCTTTTACCACGCATACATTTACAACGAAATTTGTTGTAAATGCATGAATGTTAAAAGCATGTTTTTTTAAATGTTTGGATAAGGTAAGTATGGGTATAGGGGTATATGTTTTGGGGTACTGAGGTATATGTTTTGGGGTGTTTGGGTATTTTAAGGGTGCAGATATAGTTTTGGGTTATGGGGTACAGGGGTAGTTTTAGGGTTTAGGGATAGGTATGGGTTTTGGGGTAATGGGGTATTTTTAGGGTTCAGGGCTAGGTTTGGGGTATTTTTTAGGGATCAGGGGTAGGTTTGGGGTACAGGGGCATTTTAAGGGTTCAGGGCTAGGTTTGGGTTTCGAGGTACAGGGGGTATTTTTAGGGTTCAGGGCTAGGTTTGGGTTTTGGGGTACAGGGGTATTTTAGGGTTCAGGGGTAGGCTTGGGTTTTGGGGTACAGGGTTATTTTTAGGGTTCAGGCCTAGGTTTGGGTTTTGGGGTACAGGGGTATTTTTAGGGTTCAGGGGTAGGTTTGGGTTTTGGGTACAGGGGTATTTTAAGGGTTCAGGGCTATGTTTGGGTTTTGGGGTACAGGGGTATTTTAGGGTTCAGGGGTAGGTTTGGGGTAAAGGAGTATTTTTAGGCTTCAGGGCTAAGTTTGGGTTTTGGGGTACAGGGGTATTTTTAGGGTTCAGGGGTAGGTTTGGGTTTTAGGGTACAGGGGTATTTTTAGGGTTTAGGGATAGGTTTGGGTTTTGGGGTACAGGGTATATTTATAGGGTTAAGATGGGTTAGTGTTTAGGGGTGTTGGGGTATTTTAAGGAGTAAGGGTGGGTTATGATTATGGGGTGCAGGGGTATTTAAAGGGAGCAGGGTGGGATTCGTTTTTAGGGTGTAAAGGGGTAATAAAATAAAATAATAAATTAAAATAATATAAAGAATGCAATTTAAAAGAATAAATGTTTTAATTAAATTGAAAAAATGCATATATATATATATATATATATATATATATATATATATATATATATATATATATATATATATATATATATATATATATATATATATATATATATATATAAATACGCATATGTACAAACATATATTTGATGTTTTAATAATGTACTTTTACAATGTATATGACTTGACCACACATGCATTTGCGTTATAATGGCATGCGTGATCAAGTCGTATGCGTTGTAAAAGTTTTAGAAATTATGTCTTTGCTGAGTAATAGTCCTGCGTTATAAAAATTGCGGAGTGATGGTATGAGGGATGTTGGTTTGTGGAATATCATCACATATTCCCGGGTCAAGGATAGTCCCTTTCTTGCTATTTCCGGGCCTTGTGTCCGGATGTGCGTGGCGCGAGACTTGTGCGCAACAGAAGTGGAAAATCTCCAGTGTGCGCTTCAGGCGTCACCGGAAGTTAAGGCGAGAATACATTTCCTGCACAATGGCCCCTGTTTGCGCTCCTTCCGGCCCTTGGGAATAGCGCCATGCCTGACCTCCATACAGTAAAGTAGGTGCACGTCACTGGGAGTGCGGGGCAAGCACACCCGGAGCTGGAATGTACAGAACCTGGGAAGAAAAACCAATGAAATATTGGGCACAACGCTGGCTTTTTTTCCCGTAATCCCGCGCCCCTCACACGCCCACGTCCACGCCCCCAGCACACGCTAAGGGCACACCATATGAGACATGGCATGAAGGGCGGAACGTACCACACGCCCCCAGCGTTTGTCACGCCCCCATCACATGCCCACAGCACAATGCAGACACGCCCACTTAAGAGTGCGCGTTCAGTAGTGTGTGAACTCGAGTTTCCCTACTTTATTTTTCCTTGCAATATTATATAGCGCGAACTCGACAACATGGCATGAGCACAATTTACATTACAGAAGAACACATTCATTTGTGGTAGGCACGGGGAGACAAAGCGATTTGCCTGGAATCACAGGATGTTGAGCTGATGTCGAGATTCAAACGTAACTCCCCAGCTCTAAAGTTCGCAATTCTAGAACTTGTGGCGGGAGGTGTGTCTAAAAGTGTATGTCGGTGCTGGCCATCAATGAGAGAGACCTGTGCATTTTTCAAATGGGTGGTGAAAAAATATGAGTATGTTGCTGGAGATGTGGGCCGCCGTGCCACCAATGTACTTATCGGGGGAGGGTAAACACCCATTATTCCGCAACTTTTTTTCCGTATACCATCACTCCGCATACTTTCATTACGAAAGTACCATGACTCCGCAATGCCATTATAACGCATGGCATTACATTTTATATGCTTTTACCACGCATACATTTACAACGAAATTTGTTGTAAATGCATGAATGTTAAAAGCATGTTTTTTTAAATGTTTGGATAAGGTAAGTATGGGTATAGGGGTATATGTTTTGGGGTACTGAGGTATATGTTTTGGGGTGTTTGGGTATTTTAAGGGTGCAGATATAGTTTTGGGTTATGGGGTACAGGGGTAGTTTTAGGGTTTAGGGATAGGTATGGGTTTTGGGGTAATGGGGTATTTTTAGGGTTCAGGGCTAGGTTTGGGGTATTTTTAGGGATCAGGGGTAGGTTTGGGGTACAGGGGCATTTTAAGGGTTCAGGGCTAGGTTTGGGTTTCGAGGTACAGGGGGTATTTTTAGGGTTCAGGGCTAGGTTTGGGTTTTGGGGTACAGGGGTATTTTAGGGTTCAGGGGTAGGCTTGGGTTTTGGGGTACAGGGTTATTTTTAGGGTTCAGGCCTAGGTTTGGGTTTTGGGGTACAGGGGTATTTTTAGGGTTCATGGGTAGGTTTGGGTTTTGGGTACAGGGGTATTTTAAGGGTTCAGGGCTATGTTTGGGTTTTGGGGTACAGGGGTATTTTAGGGTTCAGGGGTAGGTTTGGGGTAAATGAGTATTTTTAGGCTTCAGGGCTAAGTTTGGGTTTTGGGGTACAGGGGTATTTTTAGGGTTCAGGGGTAGGTTTGGGTTTTAGGGTACAGGGGTATTTTTAGGGTTTAGGGATAGGTTTGGGTTTTGGGGTACAGGGTATATTTATAGGGTTAAGATGGGTTAGTGTTTAGGGGTGTTGGGGTATTTTAAGGAGTAAGGGTGGGTTATGATTATGGGGTGCAGGGGTATTTAAAGGGAGCAGGGTGGGATTCGTTTTTAGGGTGTAAAGGGGTAATAAAATAAAATAATAAATTAAAATAATATAAAGAATGCAATTTAAAAGAATAAATGTTTTAATTAAATTTAAAAAATGCATATATATATATATATATATATATATATATATATATATATATATATAATACGCATATGTACAAACATATATTTGATGTTTTAATAATGTACTTTTACAATGTATATGACTTGACCACACATGCATTTGCGTTATAATGGCATGCGTGATCAAGTCGTATGCGTTGTAAAAGTTTTAGAAATTATGTCTTTGCTGAGTAATAGTCCTGCGTTATAAAAATTGCGGAGTGATGGTATGAGGGATGTTGGTTTGTGGAATATCATCACATATTCCCGGGTCAAGGATAGTCCCTTTCTTGCTATTTCCGGGCCTTGTGTCCGGATGTGCGTGGCGCGAGACTTGTGCGCAACAGAAGTGGAAAATCTCCAGTGTGCGCTTCAGGCGTCACCGGAAGTTAAGGCGAGAATACATTTCCTGCACAATGGCCCCTGTTTGCGCTCCTTCCGGCCCTTGGGAATAGCGCCATGCCTGACCTCCATACAGTAAAGTAGGTGCACGTCACTGGGAGTGCGGGGCAAGCACACCCGGAGCTGGAATGTACAGAACCTGGGAAGAAAAACCAATGAAATATTGGGCACAACGCTGGCTTTTTTTCCCGTAATCCCGCGCCCCGCACACGCCCACGCCCACGCCCCCAGCACACGCTAAGGGCACACCATGAGACATGGCATGAAGGGCGGAACGTACCACACGCCCCCAGCGTTTGTCACGCCCCCATCACATGCCCACAGCACAATGCAGACACGCCCACAAGGGACTACTTTGTTGGCACGGTTCTTTTACCTGGTAAATGTATATGGTGGGCGTCTGCATAGCCTATGTCCTTCTGCTGCAACTGCCCTTTCCAAATCTGTATTGGGTGTTGTGATTGGTGCTGTGGTTCCTGAGATTACCCACCTCAAAGGTTTGGGCTCTCTCTTTATTATATTAGTGTATATGTGTGTATATATATATATATATATATATATATATATGTGTGTGTGTGTTACATATAGCATCCTAGGACTGGTTTCAGGGGTTCGCCTCTCATCAGCCAAGATAGCTTGACTCCAGCGGCATGGAGAGCACGGAACCCACCTCTGGGCTTTGGCTTGCTGGTGAGGAGCGTTACCCCGAAACCGGTCCCAGGATGCTTCTTTCCGGTTAAGGGAAGACCTAGCTTGGCAGTTCGGGCTGGGCTGGACTGTTCTCATGAGGCACAGGTCAAGATTGATTTGCATGTAGCTGGGTCTGAACTGAGGTGGCGAAGTGAGCTAAAGAATGATGATGGATTCAACCCTGAACTGTGACTGAGGGTGAGTGTCTGAAAAGTTTCAGCGCTCCATCCATCATCTCCTTGTGTTCGCTTAGTTCTATATGAAGACCTTTCACCCTTCTCATGGGTGGCTTAGAACAAAGGTACACATTTCTGTGTTCAATTTAGTAGTTCCTTTCACTACAATCTTATAGTTTTGAAACTAAATGCAGTAAAGGAAAATAGCATGGAACTGTTGGCTTTTCTTTTTTATCACGGTTTCCCCTAAAACAATTCCAGAGTGGAAGAAACTAGATGAGGAGCTATGTTGCAGCATTCGTGCGCTTCCACCATGAATGGTAGAGGCAAGTAAGAAGGTGACACAAGAGAGAGTATAAAGACAGAAGATGTCCACCTGGAAACCAGAGACAGCAAGGAAAACCGACTTGAACAGAACAGTGAGGGAGAAGCCAATGCAGACTGCAGAAGTCACACCAGTCAAAGTGAAGGAGAGCCAGAGGAAAGCGGAATGGTCAGGACTCCAGAATAAGGAGGCACGAGGCAGTCAGAGCATGGACCACCCCTAGAGAAAACCACAGAGCTGCAGTACAGAGGAGGATCCATCTGACTTTACATATGAACCCTGCCACGATCCAAGAGGCTTCTAGTTTCTTAAAGTGGGTCAAACAAAAGTGTGGAAAGGGTCGATTCATGTGCTGTATCTGGGAAGGCGATTGGCGACATTTTAGCAATGGATCAGAGTTCCTTTATCCAATGGTTCTTGCCATGGATTTCTGTATTTTTGTAACATATATGCTACACTACTAGAAAGGTGTGGGGGACATGCCCCTGTAGTCACACATTCTTCAAAGGTGTCAGGTCTCCTGTTGCACCTACATGGGTCCCGTCTCCTCCCTGATGGGTGATCTAGTCCTGATGACAGCCCGGAACCCTATGGCCATTGCACTTTAGGACTGAAACATGTAGACTTTTAAATAGGGGTAGGTAGGATCATTATTACCATATACACACCCCTCCCAACGGGAGAATATCCAAAGTACTCCCTGGAATATATTTTTGAGCCCATCCCGTTTTTAAGGACCTGGATAAGACCCAATGATGGAGCATGATATACATATATACTGTGTGAGGGTCTAACAGACAACATAGTAATCATGTTTACTAGTTAGTGTAAAGATGTATACCCTTTGCAAGGGATTTCTGGCTCTCTACCCTATAAATACATAGGATACTTTTTGCTATACAGTCCATATTGGGGCAACCCAGTGATGTGAAGGGCCAGTTTACCCCAGCATGGTATTAATATATTATATATATTAGACCTTGCTGGCTCACAGACAATTGCTATACCCCCTCCTCTCTCGAGTAAGAAATGTGAAGAACTTGCCCAGTATTTTACATCTAAAATCGACACAATCTATAGAGATATTAAATCTCTTGAGGAATCTACTGCCTGCCCTTGGTCACCCCCTACTACCACTTGCCCTCCCCTGGCTTCTTTGCAGACTTGGCCTGACCTTGTACCTGCCACTCTCTTAGAAATTCTAAACAACATCAAATCTGGCTCACCCATGGATCCTGTACCTATTTCGGTTCTACGCCAGCTTGAATCTTCCCAACTTGAAGTGATCTGTTCCTTACTTAACGCTTCTCTTGCTTCAGCCACGGTCCCCCATTGCTGGAAGCATGCAATGGTTACCCCACTCCTTAAGAAACCCACTGCAGATCCTAATGTTGCTGCTAATTTCCGGCCTATCTCATTGCTGCCAGCCTTCTCAAAAATTTTGGAAAGACACGTTCATCTACATCTCTCACGCTTTGTCACTTCCAATAATCTTCTTCACTCATCTCAATCTGGCTTTCGCCAAGGCTTCTCCACAGAAACCACCCTATTAGGTGTTACTGAGAACATTCGCCAATTATTAGATCAAGGTCAAACGGCTGCACTGATTTTGCTTGATCTCAGTGCAGCCTTCGATACTGTCTCCCACAGTATCCTTCTCGATAGCCTTGCCTCCTTTGGCATTTGTGACAAAGCCTTACTCTGGTTTTCGTCCTTTCTTTCTGACAGGACCTTCCAAATTTTTTCTAATACTTCCACTTCAAACATCTACAATTCCCCTCATGGTGTTCCCCAGGGTTCTATCCTTAGCCCTCTCCTCTTCAATCTTTATGTTGTTCCGTTAGCTCATGTTGCACAGCTTTCTGGCCTCAATCTTTTCACTTATGCTGATGATTCTCAGATTGTGTTTTCCCTATCTCAAGCAGACCCTTTCTTCACCTTCCTCTCTGCAATCTGGTCTTAGTGACATTTCTCGCTGGATGAGCCGTAATTTTCTAAAACTTAACAGCGATAAGACGGAGGTGCTCGTCTTCGGCAACAAGCCTGACCTTTGGAGTCCGAGACACTGGCCGTCAACCATGGGCGTTCTACCCACTCCATCTGAACGTGCTAGGAACCTCGGGGTTCTCATTGACAGGGATCTGTCGATGAAAGACCAGGTCAATAAAGTCTCAGCCACCTGCTTTACTATTCTTAGATGGCTGAGAAAGATCTTTTGGATTTTGCCATCTGACACCCAAAGATCTGTTGTGACGGCCCTGGTGACCTCTAGACTGGATTACAGTAATGTGCTCTACCTGGGGGTTACCAAGGCGATCCTGCGTCGTCTCCAATTGGTTCAGAATGCTGCTGCCCGGCTCCTGTGTGGATGCCGGAAATATGATCCAATCACGAAACGCATTAAGCAACTTCATTGGCTTAACATTGAAAATCGAGTAAAATTTAAGGCACTATGCTTTATGCATAAGATTAAAATTGATGTTGCTCCCATTTATCTTCGAGCACTCGTCAAGCCTTATTTACCTACACGCTCACTTCGCTCTTCTTCCCAACATCTGTTCTGCGTTCCTAGGTTCAGGCTTTCCAGAGTGGGAGGCCGTTCCTTTGCTGTACTGGGACCCAAACTGTGGAACTCTCTTCCCGTGGACTTACGAAAGGAGCAGTGCCATCTCCGTTTTCGAAAAGCCCTAAAAACCTGGCTGTTTGCCCAATAATCCTTTTTCCTTCAGGATCAATCATGTTGTTTCTGTCAATTAGCGCCGGGAAACCCTTACGGGTAGCTGTCGCGCTCTATAAGATTAATAAATAAATAAATATAAATATATCTGAACCACCACAAGATTATACCATCTACATCTATCTTGGAAATGTCTATTAATCTGCACTCTGCAGTTCCATGAACTATTGTACTCAACCCTAATCATCGTTTCTGAATGTCCCTTTATTTTGTTGTGTTTACAGGATTTCACGATGCGTTACAAAGGGAAGCGTGATCACTGGATTGGTCTGCAGAGGGAAACTGATCAACCATGGAAATGGGTCAATGGCACAGAATTCAGCAACTGGCAAGTCCTCAGTCTTTTCTTTATCTCACTCTGACATGTTTTTCACTAATGCTATATGATGAACTGGTCACAGAATGAAGCTTTCCAATGGCCGAGTCACCAGTCGCAGGAGGACCGCCTTCAATAAAGAGACCAGTAGCCATCTTGAATTAAGAGACTAGGGCTGCTGTAATTAATAAAGACACAGGAGAAGGCAGAGGTCATCGGTGACCCATGAGCTTGTGGCCAAACCATATAAAAGGTGTGTTGTTGGCAGAACTCCTTTCAGAGGGCTACGGGGCAAGCAGGAGATCTATGGGCCCAACTGTGGTGGTTGATGCCTATTACACACAATGTCATGGGTCCGACCCACAATGGGTCCTGAGCAACTGCCCAAGTACAACTTCAACACTTTCAGTGTTAGTGTGACTTGAGCGGTTCAAGGCATCTTGGGGAGGAGGTAGGTTTGGGGTGAACACAGGCTCACAACTTAACATACGTTTAGCAACCTCAAAAACAGAATGTCCAACCAAATATTTACTTTTATAAAAAAGTAGTATTTATGCACACGCACAAGGCACAATACAGTACACACTAAACAATACCACACTGTTTATAAGTTCTGTATTCTAACACTCTCCATGTTAATCGAGTTAGACCCTGTGAAAGATTAGGAATTTTCGAAGTCCCATAGTGGTTATTAAAAGTCAAATATCTCCGCTCCATTAGCGCTCTAATCAGAGCAGATTCCCCCTACAAAGTCTTTGTAATTCGAGGTGCATTCTTACCTATTCTCACTGGAGATGAGACAGAAGTCCTAGAAGCATTTAGCTGTCCTAGATTGAGGTCGACTTCGGCTGGTGATGGCCAGGAGTGGTAATCTTGACAGACAGGGGTCTAGACCTTCACGTAGCTCCTCTGTCATCGCAGTAACTATTGTCTTTCTGTGATGGTTGACCTGTGGTACAACTCCAGTTCCAATGACAAAGTAGCAGGTCTGAGCTCATCGTTGCACACTGTTCATGGGCAAATTTCAGCTTCCTGCGTGTCAACCCCACCTGCCCCCTGAACTTGTTCCCTCCAGGCAATATTTGTCTCACAGAGTCCTTTGGTGTCTGGTCAGGATTTAGCTGGTGCTCCAGTCTCCATGTGAGTGTTCTTGATGCTCCTGTGTAATGTCCCCTCACCCAGCTGGGAGACTGCTATAGTAATGTCATTATATGATTGCTGTCCTAGGTTCCCAACTATAGGTTTCTAATAATAGCCAGAATGTATAGATATTTATGGCCTACCAATGCGGGTTATGGTAGAGTCCTCAATCGGCCAGTCAGTGTGTATCAAAACTTTTTCATCTGTCCAATTGATTTTAAATGGTCAGTTATAGTGGACTGGATGACAGCAATCCATCAATACGGATGGTATAACAATTTTATTTTTTGAAAGAAATATGAGCGACATTCCTGTCCTGTAAAATTGTTAATGGTTACACCCTAGAGCATTGCTTCAAACTTTTTAATGCTGCAACACCCCTCTTCCCCCCCGCCCATTGCAAAATAAAAATCATCGGGTCCCTTATCAAAATGTTTCACAATTATTCAGTTAAACTAGCAACGTGTAAATATGTCTAGACTTATTTAAACACTGCAGGTAAGCTCTGTTACCGGTTTATAAATGCAATCGAAAACATGATTGACACACATGCTGTTCTGGCCAGGTAGGCCTTACTGTGTAAACGTATCCTTAGTGTTATTATTCGAAATGGGGGTGGGGGTTTTGAAGAATATTTGGAGTCCATTCCCTTTTGACACCTTCTCCCAGCCAGAATATGAATGACAAAATGTTAGTGATGGCCCGTTACAAAGCGGCTTACTGCAGCTTATTTTTTGTTGTTGCTTAAACCAAAGCTCTTATCAGCTTAATGCTTCTTTTGGCTAAAGCCCATCCCCCCCACCTCATTTGAAGCCCCCTGCCCTAGAGCAACTAACCCTTAAAGTCCATGAGCCAAGACTTTGCACCAAAATGGAAGCAGGAAACAACTTTCAATATTTCTGTTCTGACCTTGACACGTTTCATCAGAGGGTCCCTGACCATAACAAGAGGGGCTAGTGTATCTAATAACCTATGAATGTGTGGCCCTCACAAAATATATATGGACATATGGTTTGGTGGGCTTTACATGGGGATTAATCGTTCTTTATATGTTTGTGGGGTGGGACTTGTCCCATGCAACATGGAGGACTGATGACGGAGGGGGGTGGAGCAATATTGGCGGGCACAAGGAATACACAAGGGAAAATAGGAAGGGGAGTAGGAGCAATGAGGAGTTCACAGGGATCAGTAAAATAGCAAGCAGTGGTTCCTTTTTTTAAAATGTTTTTTTTCATGGTTTTACATTTATTCCCCCCACCCCCAATCCCCCATATGACGGACAGTAAGCATACGCACATTAACATCATGCGCATTACATTGTTTTTTCCTTTTTGTTTAACCCATCGTTACAAAAACCAAACTTAAAAACAAAGTCCTATATACATTACAGCCTTGTAGGTACATTAGATTATGTTTGTGAATCCCGCCATTGTGTAAGAGGGGTCCAGATTTTCATACCCCTTTTGCGCCGCTGATTACCTTTTCGTTGATTTATGGCTGTCTCATTATTATGTACCGCCAATAGCCTAGCTAGCCACTGCTGGAAAGAGGGCGCTAACGGGTCGAGCCAAGCGGAAGCTATGGCATAACCGAAGGACAGCCATTGCTACAAATATGAACTCTTGTCCACTTTCAATTTTATCTGTTCGTCTGCCCCAAGTACCATTCCCTCTTTTGACAAAGTCACCTCTCTATGAAGAACGGATGATAAGAACCTCTCTATGTCTTGCTTTAAAGAAATTAACCCAGGGCAAGAAGCAAAGATATGTATGGAATCGGCTTTAGGTAAGTTGCATCTCGGGCAACAGGTCCCTTTGCCGGTTCCCCATTTTGCAATCTTGTCAGGTGTATAATAAAGAAAAAAGCAGGTTTTGTAGAATTGTGCCTGAAGTTTGGTGGAGATCAGAATAGTTTGAGCTAGCTGATAGGTGTGTAGAAAGCCTTTGTTTGAAATCTCAAGTTTGCTTTGCCACTTCAATGATGTTTTCTCTAGGTCGTCCGGGAATATGGTCAACAGCAGCACATAAACTCCACCTATAGTATGATTTTTAGAGTGTATGATCATCTCTACTAGAGTAGATTCTTCCCCCAATGTCCTGACTCCAGGTTTACGAGTTAAAAAATCCCTAATTTGGAGGTATTTAAAGAAATCCCGCCAGTCTAAGCTGTATTCTTTCTTCAAAGCTTCAAAAGATTGAATCCCCTGTGTTGTAAACATGTCCCCTAATTGTGTAATTCCTATTCTATGCCATTTGCTAACACAATTGTCCTTGAAGACCATTGGTGGAAGAATTGGATTGTTCCATATCGGTGTGTAGTGAGAGATTTGTCCTATTCCAAATGCTTCTCTTACGGCCTTCCATACTTTAAAACAGCTATAGAGAGTCTTAAATTTGACCTTTTTGTGCTAACTGTCATGAATATGCCTCCATAGATAACCATTACAAGAATTTCCAACTAGAAGCTGGAAGATCGATACTGTATGATCTTCTGTGTTATCCCCCTCTTGTAGTAGTTCCTTACTATAAAGTAATACACATGACCAATAATATCTTCTCAGATTAGCAAGGGCTAGTCCGCCTCTATCTTTAGGAAGGGTGAGATATTTATATGCTCGCCCGGGTTGTGCATATGCCCATATAAATCTTGAGAATATACGTTCAATTGAGGTGAGCCACTGGTTAGAGAATTCCAAACAAATTGCCCTAAATAAGTATAATATTTTTGGAAAAAATACCATTTTGATTGCGTTTGCTCTCCCAATTATGGACAGATGAAGGTAATCTAGGCGTCGTAAATCCTTATGCATTGAGTTCAGCATTGGCTTGACATTAATATCCACAACTTCCTCCAGGTTTGAGGAGATGGTAACCCCCAGGTAAGTTGCTCCCTTTACTACTCTAGGGTCGTCCATCACAGTTTTTTGATTTAAAACAATTTGTGTCTTCCCCTGATTGAGTGCATAGCCAGAGACAAGTCCAAATTTCACCGTCTCGATGTTCAGCATTGCACCTACAGGATCTGGGGTGACTATAGCAATATCGTCAGCATATGCTAACGTTTTGGTAGCGTGTCCCTGTGATATGATAGGTGCAATGTTGTCATTTTTTTCCAGGTAGCGAATAAAAGAGTCTATGTATATTGCAAAGAGCAATGGCGAGCAAGGGCATCCCTGGCGAGTACCTCTGGATATAAGGAATTCCTTAGTTAAGTTTCCATTAAGGGATACTACAGCCTTAGGATTAACGTACATTTTTTGTGTAGCCTGGATAAACCCTGTTCGAAATCCCATCTTTGCCATTGCTTTCCAGAGAAACTGCCAGGAGACCCTATCAAAGGCCTTCTCTGCATCCAGAAGGATTAGGGCCATAGGGTCTCCTGCAGTTCCTGCTCCATCAAAAAGCGTGATAACCCTCTGGATAGGATTTATTGTTGACCTCCCGGGAACAAAACCATGTTGGCTACTGGCAACTACTTTTTGTATAATTGGTGCTACCCGGTTTGCCAAGATTTTTGAGTATATTTTGGAATCAGCATTTATAAGAGTTATGGGGCGATATGACCCCAGGAGTTCAGGGGGCTTCCCTTTTTTTGCAAAGATCACAATTTTAGCCCTGGACCAGGAACTAGGTGGTTGACCCCCAGAGAAGATATGAATAATCAAGTCAATCAATATAAGCTTAATTTGATCTATAAATGTGCTATAGAACTCTGAGGGGATACTGTCAAGTCCTGTTGCCTTCCTTTTCAGGAGATTCTTGACAGCAGTTAGCATCTCCTCCATACTAGGAGTTTCCTCTAGAGCCTGCTGTACGTTTTCCTTAAGGCTGCCACTTTCACAGTTCTTTAGGTACCTTTCCATTTCGGCTATGTCCCCACTGCCATCTTCAAAGTATAATTCTGTATAAAACCGACAAAAAGCTTCCCTGATTAATTCTGGGTCTTTTAATTGTCCTGCCACTGGGTCTTTAATCTCCCTAATTATGTTAACATTAGTTTGTTGCCGCATTCGAACCGCTAGTTGATGACCCACTTGTTCATTTACTTCATATACTAGTTCTTTTCGTGCAGTGGCTTTCCGAATTGCTTTGTCTTTGAAGATATTAGTAATTGCTGCTTTAGCAACTGCTACTTGGGCTAAGCTACGCGAGATATCCCCAGTTGGATCACCATTGCTGGTGGCTCTAACAAGATCTACTTCTGCTATCGTGAGCTTATCCTGTAACCTCCGTATCTCCTCCTTCTCCTGCTTGTTTGATCTGAGTGAGAATAGCATGGTCTCGCCCCGTATCCCGGCTTTTAGAGCGTCCCATACAATTTCTATTGAAGTGCTGTAAATATTCTCTGCTAGAAATTTGGGGATCCAATTTTTCATATGGAGACAATATTGGGGGTCATTCAATAGGGCTTTCTCAAATGTCCAGGGGTTTCAATGGAGACCGAAGCATACACCTAAACGGTCATTAATGCTGACTCTATCATATCGCATAATCTTACATGAAGCGCCCTTGCAGCATCGGGGAGGGTGTTAACCTCCAGATATGAGGAAAGGTGCACCTACAGTTAACAGATTGACAACAAATAAATCCGCCTAGTCAATTGAATATGCCTCAAGACAGCTGACGACCATTAAAGTTAGGAACCATGAAGGTTTATTAAATAACTTCGGTACAACGCAAAAGGCCGAAATAATGGCCAAAATGCATAATAGATCAGCATATGGGATTAGCATAAAGCTGAATCAAATGCAACAGTGTCTGACATGAAGTCAAGTCTCAGAGTGAAAATATTCTAAATCCTAAAGAAGGGGCAAACCAGACTTAGCGCGCCTCCTGAAAGGAGCCTTTTTAAAATAAAGTGCACTGTGAAAATCAAACTTTCAGCATAAAGTTATTTAATTGTTACACAGGTTGACAAATCGAAATACAGAATATAATGCATTGTCACTTAACATAATTCCAACCCCAAAATAAATATTATCTAACCCTTTTTTGAACTAATTTCATTGGATACGACAGAATAAATCTAGGTACACTCAAAACACTGATGGTGTCATATAATGAAAAGTTTATACAGTGTTACAGGCAGGAAGAAACCTGATTTTTTTTTTTACAAAGGAATTAAAACTTTGTACAGAGTTCTTCTTCAACAGTAGGGCAACACCGTATTTCATAAATGCACAGTTTGCTACATGCAATGTAAGTAGAAATGAAAACACCAGCCCGGCATGGCTGCTTTTGAGATTCAAGATGGAGTCAGGTCTGTTTGGGCCTAGTTCAGCCAAGCGCAAAAAAAAACTGTTCTAGAGAGGGCAGTGTTTTCTTTATTAGTGCAAAATTTTCATGGTGTTAAGAACACATTATTTAAAAATCAGAAACATCATTCTCACTAGCATCAGATGAGAGCGAGAGATACTCCCCTGGACTTGGTTGGGCTTCTCAAAGACTCAAGCCAATGGCTCAGAGAGAGACGGATAAAAAAAAGGCAGTGGTTGAAAGAGGCGGTCTCCAAGTCCAGACTTTGCATATTGTACGCAACAGACTTTTAGTTCTAAGTCTGAGAGGCAGCTGTCTAACGAATGTGATAAGGGCTGCCATCTCAACCGTGTTCCCACTTTCAGAATGCTAGGGTTCATTGGGTGTGAATAAATGTAGAAAGGGAGAACGTGTGGTGTGGTGAAGCAGAGAAGTTCTTGTGTTGCAAGTCTTTCTCGGGAGCCAAGGGCAGTGCATTTTCTAACATTGCCTCGTAACTAGTGTAGGTGCTTAGCTATCTCTACAAAGAACAAACACTTTCCACCAGCCAGAAGCCAATCATTGTCAACATTTAAGAAAAGCAGAAGTATAAAAGACATAATGCAGAAGAGTCATTTGAAGAGTATGAAGAAGTTTTCATCAGGTGGGATTTAGAAGGTGCAGCACACACTCTAGGGGCCATATCATGCATTGTGGCTCACAGCGTATCAGCCATTTGCACCTGCTTTATGGACCCCCAGAGCACTCTGGTATTATAGAACAGACCACAGACGCTTGTGCATCCCCTTCTGTAATACGGATAGCACGGACACACCTGTAGCGCCAGCTCTATCTTGTGTGGGTATTCTCCTATTTAAATGGGGGCGTGGCACCAGGAAATTAGGAAATCACTTTGCCTCTGTGCTCTATTTACTCCAGCACAAAGGTAAATATGCCCTTAGGATGGTCACTGTCAGTGTGCCCCCTCAGGGCTTCCATCTGGAGTGGTGAAAGTGTCCCAGGGACACTTCCCCCACCCCCACCATAAAATCCCCTGCAAGTTGGTGCAGTCACTTACAGACTCCTCCTTAAAGTGACATGGAGCGGCTTGTATTCAGCCACTTTGTATTTCACTTGTGCCCGACCTGACTGCATCGCATTCATCATAATAGAGGGCACTCTCCTGGTCTGCACCTGCTGTACCCGCTGTACCCTTTGAAAGGTGCACCATGACTCAAAATGACCCAGTGCACCCATAGTTTAACACGGGGCAAGGTGATGAGTTTTAGGGCTGTTGAGAAAGAGTGGTATAGAAGACAGTGCCTTGATAAAGAGCTAATGTTGCCAGATAGGAGTCCTAGAGTAGAAGCGTCTATTGAACAATTACCCCACAGAAAGGTGACCCATCGGATTTTGTCTTATTGGGTTCATTATCTCACAACCTTAAAAATGCTGGACAACAGACTTTCATTATTAATAATTTTTTGACGCAAGGATGATAAGCCTTCAGCTCTTAACCTTTTGACTTCCGTGGACCCTAATTAATCATTGCAGAAACTCTGGGACTCCCCTCCCCCCACACTGAATCATTATTGGAATCCGGGTACCCTACTGAGACATTTTTAAAGATGGAGACCCCAGCTAAGCATTTTTGATTATTTGAACTGCAAAACGATAGGGAAGCAATCAATCTTCATTTCAAATTCCTTTGCATTTACAGAACAGGTTTAAAAAAAAAAATCATTTGACCTGTTGCTTCTTTTTTATATCCGTGTTAATATTATCTACATTTCTAAGCAGTTGATGACCCCTTGAAAAGTCTTTCCAGATTCCCAGGGTCCATGGAATAAACGTTAAGCAACACTGAATTAAGCCATTAGCCCAGCATCACAGGATGTTTACCTGACAGCAGGATTTATACTGGGTTCCTTAGGTTCAAACGTCTGGAACTTTAGCTGCTCGGTCACATCTCCTCCCCCATAGTTAGTAGAAACTCTTTTTAAAATAAAACTGTCCTTTTACCCAAGCACTGCAAGTTTGGGAAGGAAATAAATGACAGTCCTTAGAGGTAAATGTAATGCACAGACCTGCTGCACAAGTATTTGTGTATGCTTTATAGCACTAAATCCTGTTAGTTTTGTCAGTGTTTGTTGACCTGCTATAACTTAAAAGTTGTTTGGGATCACTTTTAAGAGATTTTCAACTACTATAACGGGTAAGGTATTTAATAGCTGTGCTTATAGGAAACTTATTTTAAAATGATCAGGCTTTCTATGATCAGATCTATAATGTTTGCTACTTATGCTAATTCCCTTCCTTCTTTTACAAGGCCTGTAAATATCCTCTAGCTGTGCAATGGGCAAACCAGTGTTGTGTCCATTTACTTTACTGTTTGTCTTTTCTATTAGGTCTGCTGTGACCCTGTTCTACGTATAAACTAATCTGTTTTGTGAACAGTTTTTGTAATTTTATTCCTGCTTTCCCAGCCCCCAGCTCAATATTGTGACCGGTTAATTACAACAACCATTTAAGTTAATTAATGTAACCTCTTTCGTTGTGTCCATTTCTCTAATAAGGTCTTCTTTAGGTAGTTTATATATTTTTTGCCTGTCTTTTTAAGACTTGTGAATTAAACTATTTGCTATTATGATATTCCACACTGAGTTGTCAGCCTTCGTAAGTTTAAACTCCAAAAATTGTGCAAAACTTCTGAGTCCAGGCCAACTGTAAAATATAGTACTGGATAGATCGATATGGTCCGGCTGTCATAGGACTTCGCCGCAGATTGATGGGTTTCAGTGCGCGCTCCTAAAAAAACATACATCACTGCTCAGAGGGAGTACGCTCTGAATAACTGCTTGGTTCACCCTGTGCCAGCTATGCGATAGGAAATTGGCATTTTATTTTTGCACAGGTTTTACATTTACTTGCGTGGTGCACCTGCCTCCAAAATTACATGGGAGCTGTGTCAGACTTTTTTTCTCTTTTAGGTTGAGCCCAGACAGGTTTGCGCTGTCTCTTCGAAACATGTTGTATATGCTTTGTTGGCATACAGCCTACCCATTGCTTTTGATTTGTTTATTTAAGTGACCTTTAAAAATCCTTACTTCCAAGTGGTTAATCTTTTCTATTTGTTCCTCTTTTTTGTCTTTTAACTCCCACAAAGCAGCACCCCATTACTTGTAGCCTTCCACCTGTGTGCATTTAAGCTTGTTTGTGTGCACAATTTTTATTTTGTTACTGCAAGGCAGCATGGGAAGTCTCTCTGTTAGCACAGCTGCTCCCCCTGGTTGAAAACACCTGTAAATCTTGTCATGATGCCCGCTTTCATGTTTCAACATCAGGCATCTAATAATATTTTATAACCACGACGCCCCATAGCTGGTCATCGGACTGCAAGGACTCCGATATGTGAAGCCTTGGACCAGGGAGTCTACAGGCATGCACTTTTTTGCCCTCTGTAAACAGGGCTGTAAATCTTGTTCTTATCTCGTTACATTTTAGCACTTTACAGACTCAGACCTACACAGGCATGGATAGTTAAGAGGCACGGAGGTACTACATTATTTTTTTTAATGTATTTACAAACAAGCACTGCATCTGCACTCTCGCCCTCCTCCCACTCCCGGTTTTGTAGCGTTACCATCTGCAGCACACATTACATGTGCTTGCAGACATTTGAATTATTTTCTGAAAATACACGTTACTTGATTATTGTTGGCAGCTATGCTTGTGTTGTTAAGAAATACCAGCCACTTGCCAAGCGGTGCTTTCTTTGGACTTCTTGAAAATGCTGCCTGTGAGCAGGCTGCCAATGGCGTCCTCTTGATGAACACTTATCTGCAGAGCTGGCAGTCAGATGAAACCGGGTGTTGAAGTATTTGTGCATTGAAGTAAAATAAACACAAAAAGTTCCTTGTGTACATTTTACGATTGAGAAATCTTAAGGGAACTAGATGATCATTCTGAATACTGGTGCCCTGCCACTAATGCTTTGTTTGCCCCAGTCATTTGTTCCTGGGCTTGTCACGTGCCGTGCTTCAGCCTTCCTGCTTGCACACTCGCCGGCTGCCTCTCCTAGAGGTTCCTTGTAAAAATATTGTGCCTCTGCCCGTACCAGACACAGCCTGTTGGATGTAAGGGTGTAGCTGTGAGCAAGGAAAAGCTCCCAAGTTGTCCCAGCACTGGGCTGTTAGATGAAGGTTATGCAGGCAGACTCCACCTCTTATTCAAACAGCTTATCAATATCTAGCTCTCTCCGTAGTCACACTCCGCTGTACAGAGAACATTATGGACACTACAATGAGGGACAAAAGCCACTTCAATGGAACTGAATATACGCATCTGTCCAGCATTTATTATCGAGTCCTTCCTTGATCACCAAACAGATCATCTTCTATGGACTCGCCACTCTGGACTCTGAATACTAAAGGTGGGCGAGTCAACAAATTAACAGGACGCAAACCAGAGTCAAACCATTTGTCTGGCTCAAATCTTTGAGCCCGTGATTGAGCCGAGCATTAAAAATGCTTGTTGTGTTAATCATTGGACAAACCTCAAATAAATTATGATAGGCTCTTCAAAATTCAAAAAGTTAAATATTTTTTTTTTAAAGTGAAAAAGCCAAAAGATCATGCTTAGGCAAAACCTATTGGCTTTGCCAATGCTTCTTTAATAAGTCCCTAAGCTGCAGAAAAATGATGTAAAGAAATTTGTATCTGTTTCAACTGAGTGCATGCTACATTGTACTGCTTATCTCACTGTTAGTGAAAGCGTTTTCCTTCTTAAAACACCGATGAAGCTTTACCTTACAACATGTTACTTCTGATGTGCTCAGACAAGGGTAGAGACACATCATTAAACACACAGGTGGGATGTAGTTTTCCACTGGTTCTGGGCAGTTTTGCTCAGGTATTGACCATTTGCAGTCACACTTGCACTGAGGTGAAGAGGTGTGCAAAAATGTTTTGTATGTCTTGTGGCACTCTCGCCCCATATTAAGGCATCGAAAGGTAAAATTAATCAAACATGCTTCCTTGTAGCTTGGAAGATTTTGTTTGTTTGTTCAGCTGCAGTGCTTTGGCTAGAGTTCAGCCGTCAAAGTAAACCGTGTCGCAAAAATAAACGCGTCCATTTCATCACAAACTTAAAATTCGTTTCAGAGCACTTAAACAATTTTAATTCTTAGTTTAAATGGAAGACTACATTTTGGGTAAAACAACCCACAGATCGTGTAAAACGACATCTCTAAGTAAAGGCATGGACATAATCTCTATATGCCTAAGCTTGTGTAACTTTAGGCATTCTGCACACCATGGGGATGTGTGCAGCTTGGCTAAAAACCATTGGCAAAGCCAACAGCTCGCAATGTGGTGACTGTTAGTTTTGCCAATGCTTGTGTTTCGATGATGTGTGCCGGTGACACAATCGGTGACCCAACTCATGCTTTGCCAATACTACTGAAAAGCATTGAAAATATAAGGTTAACTAAGGTGTTGGAGACGGAAGGAGGTGTGTTTCTGAGGCCGTACTATCCGTTTTATTTTCAGGTTTTCATTCCAGTGCTCGTGTGGAATCTGCCAATCAAAATTGCTTTTACCTGCGTTCATGTATCACTCCGCTGAGGGACTCTGGCACCTGCGTTCATGTATCACTCCGCTGTGGGACTCTGCCGAGCGAGTGCGACGCTAGAAGAGGATAGGAGACCTCTGTATGTCTTCTTTTGCACCTCATGGTACCAACTCCAGCTCTGGTTTGGTTTTTGCGGTGAGTTAGTTTACGTAAATGATATACCGTTAAGGCACTGAACAGTTGGATACGGAAAATAGTTCTCCATTTCTTTCATGCGCTGCAACAAGTATAAGAGACTTATTCTGGGTCTGTTGAATGGATTTCGCCGCTTTTTTTTATGTATGCGTCTTGTGTAAGAGCAACATGGAGGCTGCCTCGTGGACTGGAGTCAAGTGCGTTTTCCATGTTATTGCGTTAATTGACTGCACCTTGGCTCTTATTATTGCTTTCAATCACTGCACTGTGGCGCCTTAATTTTGAAGATGCCGTTAATGCCCCGGTTACTTACCGGTAATCTTCATTACTCCGAGTATAGTCTTCCTCGCCACATGACTAACAAAGTGAGCTTCAGCTCCACACCAGAACCCTTCAAAGCAAAAACAAGTCAACCTCCCATGCCTCCCATCCCTTCCCAATATGGCCAACCCAATACACCTTGACCTCTATAAGAGGCGGACCGGCCCAACCCTTCAGCCTGAAATACAAAGCAGAAAAACAGGAAGCCGATAGCTATACAGGGAGGGAGGGATGGGAACTCATGTGGTGAGGAAGACTATACTCGGAGTAATGAAGATTACCGGTAAGTAACCAGGGCATTACCTCCTCGTTAGTCTTCCTCGCCACATGACTAACAATGTGAGCACATACCAAAGCCAAGCGGATTCATGGAAACTCACAAGCAAACCAACGGACCAGAATGGGACCCCCAGGGAAGAGGGCAAACCCAACAGGCCAGACGAGCGGAAGAACCACCCAAGAGAGAGGCAAACACGAGCAGGAAGAAAACCGCCCGGGACAGAAAGACACCGGGAGGGCTGAAAAACACGGACCCCCGAGACACAAATGCAGCCAGAAAATGTGCCCAACCAAAGATCGAAGGAGGACAGAGAAGGCACGACACCAGACCACATGGAGCCAAAAGCAACTGCAAACAGGCCCGCGAACAGAAAGCAGCAAGCTAGTCCAAACACACCAAGACCGCCCAATGGACAGCCCAAAGCGAGAGGGGAGCAAAAACCCCACAGTACAAGAGTCACAGGAGCTCTATAGGAACTGAAGAAAAAGAGGGCAACCCCACCACAGTGACTCAACAAAAAAGCCACAGCAGCAAGAGGCAGTCCGACCAAAAACCAACCACACCGCACGGCGGACCTCCAACAGCGAGAGAGTCGAACCACAAACAAACCAAACACTGGAGTGGAAAAGAAAACAAAATCCACCAGGCCCGGCGGCATTCAAGGGCAGAAGCAAAGGAACCAGATGGAACCAACCCAGAACTGGCAGGAGCCGCGAGAACGGATGGAGGTGCAGAAAAAGAAACCTGCACCCCACCCGAACAACAAAAATGAAGGTCCCCAAAACCTCACCAGCTAGGAGAGGCAGGCAGGACACAGACCACAGCCACCCAAAGTAACCCCGGACCGGAGCGTGACAGCAACATTAAAGTCCAGGCAGGTGCAAGGCAAAACAGACTCTGGGAGCCGCAGGAAACCACCACAAAGGTACCCCTCCATCAAGGGTACCGAAGAGGACCAGGACCAAGGCCAAGACCCAAACAGGAAGGCGAACACCCACCAGGGGACCTCATGCGCAAGAAAGCATAACAAACCCGGAAGGAAGGGGAATGCAGAAGGAACAAACAAGACAGCCCAGCACAGGGAACAAGCAAACCGCCCCCGCAATGTTCCACATGCAACAAATGAGCCACCGAGGCAAGCACCCAAGAGCACAAATGCACAACCAACACCCAGGACCGACCCAGCCGAATAACGGAGATCGGACAGGAACCGGAGTGAACACAGGGGCAAAGCCACAGGCAGCAACCCACTAAGGCGAGAAAGACAGAAGAGCCGGGCGGAACGAGCCCGAGAAATGTCAACATCCCCAGGGACCAAACCCAAGCCGGCAGGACCCAGTACCCCAAAACCAGGGACAAAGAAGAAGAGGATGCAACCCGCACAGGGAACGCCAATCCCTGGCCGGGGAAAAGAACCAGAAAAACCAGCACCCCCGGACAATCACAAGCACAGTGTGACTTTCTGGAAAAGGTGAATGCTATTTATCGGGCCTTTCCTCTGCCCACTCCCCTGGCTAATCCATCTTTTATGCCATTACCATCTGAGGGACTGCATTCCTTTCCTATTTTAACTTCTGATAGCCTTGGCACATTGGCTCGTCAAGTGAAGTCTGGGTGCCCAGAGGATCCACTCTGCCCAGACGTATTCAAAGACCTAGCGGTACATGATATCTCGCCGCTATGTTCCTTGATTAATACGTCATTAACCTCTGGCGATGTTCCACTGAAGTGGAAGCGAGCCATGGTTCGGCCTATCCTTAAGAAACCCAGCCTGGACGGGAGCAAGCCGGAGAGCTATCGGCCGATTTCACTCTTGCCGTGGCCGGCCAAGGTTACGGAGGCGCACGTAAACGCTGTCCTCTCGGAACATCTCCGCCGCGCAAATATCCTCGACGCGACGCAGAATGGGTTTAGGGCCGGTCATAGCACGGAGACGGCTCTGCTTTACATGGTGGAGCACCTTCGCTCCGTGCTTGACGCGGGACAAACGGCAGCGCTTGTGCTATTAGATCTGAGCGCTGCCTTTGACACCGTCTCGCACCCGATCCTTCTGCAGCGCTTAGAGAAGGCTGGTGTGACCGACATCGCTCTCCAGTGGTTCCGGTCGTTTTTAGCCAACCGGGCCTTTAGCGTGACCGTCCCACCTTATCAGTCCAAATTCCATCCGTTGAACCTGGGGGTCCCCCAAGGCTCCTCGCTGAGTCCTACGTTGTTTAATCTGTACGTAAGGCCGCTAGCTAAGGTCGTCAGGCAATGGGGTATGACGATGGTGTCATACGCCGATGACACTCAGCTAGCGGTCACGATCAGCGGGGATGCCGAAGTGGACGCCCCCAGGTTTCAACAAGGACTGCGGGCGGTCGCCAGCTGGATGACGTCCAACTGTCTCCAGCTGAACGCTAGTAAGACCGAGGTCATGGTTTTTGCCAGACACCCGGAGCTCTGGGGAGAGAGATGGTGGCCTGGGGATTTGGGTCCTGCTCCCATCCCAGTCGCCGAGCTTAAGAACCTCGGGGTCTGGCTGGACCCTTCCCTTACGTTTGTGTGTCACACCAAACGCACGGCGGCATGCTGCTTTGGCATCCTGCGCGGGCTCCGTCCAGTGCTTAAGTTCTTCGATGCCCCCACCAGGCAACTCATGATCCAAGCCACAGTCATCTCGAGGCTGGATTATGCTAGTTCCTTACTGGTTGGTTTGAATCAGGCGGAGATTGGGCGCTTACAACGGGTGCAGAACGCCGCAGCAAGAGCGGTGGTAGGCCTTCCAAGATTCTGTCCCACCTCCAGTACCCTGCGGTCACTGCATTGGCTCCCGGTGGCCCAGCGGATCCAGTTTAAGGTCCTCTGCGTCGCCTATAAAATCTTGAAGGGGTCCCCAGCTATGATCTTGATGGCCCTCCTCGCCCATTACACCCCAGCGCGACTTTTGAGATCTGCGGACCTAGAACTAGCTGTGGTGCCGCGCTTCAAGCGGAGCAGAGCTGGAGGACGCTCGTTTCGAGTGCGTGCGGCGGTCATGTGGAACTCCCTGCCCCCGGCGATTCGTGCTATGAGGGATCTGCTTTCCTTTCGCCGTGCGCTGAAAACCTTTTTATTCCCTTAGTTTGGTTACACTGTTTGTCTATTGTTTAGTTGTGTTGTGCAGCTGCCTTGTCGGGCGCCAGGACGCTCCTTAGCTGGAGCATCTGTGCGCCAAATAAAAACGCATAACATAACATAACATAACATAACAAAAAGCCCCATGGGAAAAATAAAAAACCGTGGCCGGAAATGAAACCTCAAACCCAAGTGAGCCAGCGCCCACAGAGGCACAACACGGACCACCGAGCAAAATCACCCAGAGCCACCAACGGGAAGCATCCAGGCGAGCCCAACCAACAGGACAAACATCCCGGCAAGGCCAACAAGCCCAGGCGCAAAGCCGTGAGCCCGGATAATAAGGCAGGAAAACCAGTACCGGGGACACAAACCCGAAGAAAGGGACCGAGGCAAGTCCGAAAACCCCCTGGAGAATGAGGCAGTGTACAAACCGCCCAAGAGAGCAACAAGAAGCCCCCGCGGGCAGGGGCAAAAACAAGCCAAGAAACGGTCAACAGAAGGCAGACGAGAAATCCGCCAAAAGGCATACCAACTGACCCAACATAGAGCGGGAACCCATGCACGCCCCACAGGCTGAAAAGGTCGCCAACACCCAGGAAGGGGTGACCAAAACACAAAGACCACAGGCCGTACTGGCAGACAGGACGGGAAGGGAGCCACCGGGGCACGAGAAGGGACACCCACGGGAACAGGCGAAGTCGGAAAAAACCCACAGAGCACCGGGACCAACCAGACGGGGCTGACCCCCAACGGACAGACCAGGCAAGCACCGCCAGACACCAAGGGTCAAGAAGCCGAAAACCCCCCCTACGGAAGGACCTCACCCGGGCAGACAACCTTGTCATGACCAGCCGAGGGGCCACACAAAACCAGACGAAGGGGGATCGCCACCCAAGGGAGGAGAACAACCACAGAGCCACAGCATGTGGGACCAGCCCCAAACAGTCCAGGATTGCATGAAAACAGTGGCATGGAGAGCACCGGACCCACGACTGAGCAAACCCGATTCACTCTGGGTGACAACGCAAAAAGAACAGAAAGCAGAACAATGTCATGCATTCACCCCAGGACAGAGAACTGGGCCTAAATCCATTGAAAACTGGAGCACACCACCCAGTAAAAATATCTCCAGGCAATACCAATCGGAACTTGTGCCTGGGAGCATGTGGGGAATACAGCACTGAACACAACTGGAAGCTGACACCACCAGAGTCCTCAGAGAAGCTGGAGAAGTGAACATACACCACATGCACCAGCGGAGAACCGTGACCACGCGAAAAGGAGGGCACAAGGGACGCCAGCCGAGCCACGGAGCAGGAACACAACTGGAAGCTGGCACCACCAGAGCCCTCAGAAAGAGGCTGGAGAAGCGAACATACACCACATGCACCAGCTGAGAACCGTGACCACGCGAAGAGGAGGGCGCAAGGAATGCCGGCCGAGCCACGGAGCAGGAGGAGAAGGGGACACCAGTGCCGCGGCCCATGGCAGAAAAATCCAGACACCAGGAACAGGAGTAGAGGCCAAAGCCTACCCGGAGAACACAGTAGCAGCCTGAGAAAGAAGAACAGGAGCAAACAGAGGACCACCTCCATCAGACATGCAGGCGCCCACAGCCCCGGAATCCCTGAAGGCCATACCAAACAGGACCGACCCTGACAGACCCAGCACAATAGTGGAGAGCAGGCAGGGACAGGGATACACAGGAAGGGAGGACCGCCGGACCAACATCCGGAAGTGAAGCCCGGGAAGGGGAAACAGTCCAGTCCAGCCGAAGCCAAAGCCCAAGAATGCGCGAACAACCAGCACATACATGGAAAAACAAAGCTCAACAAGAGGAACTGAGTGCCACCCCCACGGAACCGGAAGGGCCCAACACTGCACCAAGCAGTGCACAAAATAGGGTAACCAACCTGGGAACCTGACGAGCACGGACTCCCCAAACGGAATCCGGGCACCGCAGAACAGAAGAGCACCACAACAAGGCCCACAATCAACACCCACAGATGAAAGAAAAGCCTGAGACCCATGCACACAGGCCTCCACAGCGGAATGCAGAGAGAGGACACCCCAACAATGACCCACCATGCTGGGAGAACAATCGAAGAGCACAGAGACAGGAACCGCGAGCGCGATGGCAGCGAGACTGGAACCCAATACACCAGCGTCAAGGGCGGCCAATGCAGACTCACTACAACAAATGTGCGAAGCCTCGTATCCATAAAAGAGTGTAAATCAACCACTCCCGTTCACAACACCCAGAGTAGCCTAGAGCGCGAACTCGACCCGAAGGTATCAGAGTGTGCCACATGAGCACCAGGGAGAGTCAGTGAGCTGCCCAGGATCACAAGACGGTGAGGGTCCCCGCGAGACTCGAACGCGGCACCTCAGCATTGAGGTTGACCGCACCAGCTGTAGGAACGAAAAGCCGGGAGGGCCCAGCCCAAAAGTCTGGAGGTGACGGGGACTGAACACGGGACCGCATACATGCAAAGCATGCGCTATCACCGAGCTACATCCCCATGTCATTCAAGGTTTACTGCATGCATGTAAACCCTGACAAGTGGCAGAGACCCCTAAGGTACAAAGAAAGAACAAAGTACACTCACCGGAGGAAGCATTCCCGCCGCCCAGCACAGGGCCACTACGACCCCAAAATAATGCAAACGTGGACCAAGAGCTGCCTACCACCACTGCAGCCGTAAACGAGGCAGACCGACCTGCTGGAACGGCTGCACCTGAATGGGAAGACGAGGAAAGACAGGCCCCGCCCCTCGGAACCAGCGAGGAATGCCTGCTGCCAATGGCTGAACCAGGACGAGACAGCACGGCTCCATCCCACGGAGGCCTCGGAAAAACCACGCAGGAAGAAAAAAACAGCACCTGCCGCGAAACAGTCCCCCGTAAAACACCCGAGAAGACCCCGGAACGCCGAGGACTGCCAAGGTAAGCCACAGAGACAGTGATAAGGGGCCAGCAAAACTGATGGCATTAAAACTCCCCAGGAGATGCCCTGTAAGCGAGGAAACCCCCCATAATTGCAATGAGGGACGGGAATACCCCACAGCAGCCCGAAGAGTACAGAATCCACAGGGAATGAGGAGTGAAACTCACGGGGCCTCAGACAGTGTAAAAGCAGCGGCAAGGACAGCAGTGACCTGACGTGCATTGTAAAACACTGCAGCAAGAGAAGCATAACTGGCGTTCACACATCAACGACATAGCCTCTGTTTAATAGGCACCGGAAGAGTACGTGCAAGTATGCGCCGACCACAGAAAAGGAGGTAGTGCAAGACAGCACACAGTGGCCACCCGGGAGACGAAATCACACCCCGCCAGGGCCCGCCAGCCATCCCTCTAGCTGACAGCAGGGCCTAAATCACAGAGCCCGCTAAAGCAGGGCACAAAGCCAAAAAATGGAGGGGGCGCATGAAGCCTAGGAGCCCGCCCAGAGCCGGCTAGAACAGAGCTGGGACTCCAAATGGACAGTGCGAGGGCCAGAAGGCTTGGGAACCAGAGTGTGAGCCCGCTCGAGCAGGGCCTCTCCCTCCCCCCCCAGTGCACCGGGACCTGCTGGAGCAGGACCTCAGCCCTACTTACCTGATCAGACGCTCTGGAGAATCTGCAGCGCAGAACTAAAAAAACAGGCTGAAGGGTTGGGTCAAAGGTGTATTGGGTCGGCCAATTGGGAAGGGATGGGAGGCATGGGAGGCTGACTTGTTTTTGCTTTGGAGGGTTCTGGTGTGGAGCTGAAGCTCATGTTGTTAGTCATGTGGCGAGGAAGACTAAAGAGGAGGTAATGAGCCGCAGTGTGGTGCACTGGGGCGATTGGGAGGATCATCGGATCTGTATTGACAAAAATCCTTCGCAAACTGAATCTCGATTGTGTCCTTGCATACGCGTATGGAAATGTTTCACTACTGCCCGTTATGAAGGAGGTTTCCTTACACACAGGGAATGTGCCATATGTCATTCCTGGCATTGTGCCCATTCCCACCACTTCGTGACAGAACTTTGAATCGTGGGACAATCGAAGCTAAGACTTACCCGAGACGGGGGTTGCTGTTTTAATGTAAACGTTTTTAATACAAATGATGCATGTTATTGTCTACCTTACATTATGTGAAACCGGAGACCCATGCTTTTTTTCCATTTAGTTTTCACTTTGCTGGGTTCACAAGTTGCCTTGGTTCAATTCATGTGGTCTTTGTTATCCAGGTCTTTATTGCCCCCTCCCAGTTGATATTTCAGGTTCCCCAAGATCCCTTTGTCTGTTGGCTTTCCCTTCCCTTCCACCCGCCCTCCTTTCCTCCATTGACTGCTGGCTTTCCTAACTTCCATCCGTTGCCAACATGCTTCCCCAGCCCGTCCCGCCTGCTCTTGAGTCGGCTTGCTTCCCTTCCATCTGCCCGCCATCCGTTGTCAGCTTGCCTCACCATTCCCTTCCATCTGTCCTCCGTTGTCACCTTGTGGCCACATCCTCTTCCACACGCCCTCCATTGAGAGCTTGCTTCCCCAACCATGGTGGCCAGGTCATAGCACTTTAAAAAAAGATTTTTAGCCATGCTGCACAGCTGCTGCTCTGCCCTAAGCCTAACTAGAATTAATTGCCAAAAGTCAGTAGCTCGCACAGACACGACCTATTGGCTTTGTCAGTTCGTGATCCACTCAGTACCCATGCAGTTCTTGCCCACTGCTGCAGAATGTTACATAAGAAGGGCTAGACTGAGCCCAGGTTCCCTGGAAGCCCATGTGCCACTGGTAAGGGCATCCAGTCCACTCAGTTTAGAGTCTGTCCAGTGACTAGCCTTCCAGGCTGCCATTCCCACGCTGGTGCACTTGTATATTGTTTTTTCCATAGCATTTTGTGTTTCAAATATGTGTTAGTGTCTACGCCCTTTAGCAGCATTGAATCCGTGCCAATCGGAAACTTGCAGAAAATTGGAATCTAAAATTGTTTTCTTTATGTTGTAGGTTTGTGGTTGAAGATTACTCGGAATTTGCTTATCTGAACCATGGCAGAGTTAAGAGTGCGGAATCTTACAGCAAACGCAAGTGGATCTGCACCAAAGTGTCCGCAAATGGACGAAAGCGCAAAAAAAGATCCTTAATCATACAGAACTTTCGTTAGTGGCATTGAGAGAATGTATAGCACACACTTATCCACAGTTATTTGTGACTCACAATTGCACTGTGCTGATGAGACTCAATAAAGTCGAAATAAGTGTGCAGCTTTTCACGGCTACAATCAGTTTATATTGCCGCTTTATAGACTCAATCAACATATCAAAACTTTTAAGTCTTTTCTTTCACTTTTACAGGAAATTCGAGTATTAGGGGTGAAGGTGGATTTCAGCGGCTAGAGTTTCTCACATATTGAAGTCTGTACATTTTCCTTATAGCCCACTACTGAGGGCTACGTTGGTTCTTAAAGGCCATCAACCCAATATATACGACCTAGAAGAGGAAGCAGCCATTTGCCCCGAGGCTGAATGGCTATAAGGCCACTAGGGGTAAAGTGATCCAAATTAAAAAGGGAGAAATAACGTCAAACCGTGGAATATTGGAGGAGAAGACTCATATCGGATATTATTAGTCCTGAGGCTCTCCATTAGAGCTCCCTCTATGAAGAGAAATATATATATATATATATATTTTACCATACATTACCTTTTTGTTTTTAATTATTCAAGGTTTTACCCCAAAATACCTTTCAACACAAGTTTTGTAAACAATATAAGGATTCTGCCCTGCCATTTGGAAAATTATGGTATTTTAACAATGTAGCCCGAACAAAATGTTCACGCACCGTAACTTAAGTATTGTTTGATCCCTCAAGGGCAGTGCTTCTAAACTTATGGTCCAGAACCCTCTTGGAGTCTGTGACGCCTACTCGGGTGGGTTTGCAACTGCTTGAAAATTAAATATTAACAGAATAATGAAGTGTATATAAATAAGGAAGTAAAATGCTGAATTTTAAAACATTCTATAAATGTGGAGAAATTTGAAATTGGAGGCTAAAAATTAAGTTGGTACCCTCAGTCCAAGTGCATCAACTAGACTATAGTATGGTCAATGTGTGGCCTCAACTAACTTTTCAAAAAAACTTCAAACTCCCCATTAAAATCTGTATGTATATTTTAAAAGAAAATATCTATTTGTGAATTAAATAAAGTATTTCATCATTCATGCATTTGTTTGATGAATGCTTGTTTCAGAGTTTTTGTGAATGTCTTTGAAGTTCATATCATTGAAATTGCTTAGGCAGGAACCCCAAGTCTAATGATGATACAGTGGGTTCACAGAATTCCAATTATCACATGGTGGTGGTCGTGAGTTCCAATAAAGACTCAGGGCCTGATTACACGTTTAGTGGTAAGGGAACTGCCTTCACAAACCTCGCCACAGGGGTGGCGGTCCGCCCTGCTTCTAGTTGGCGGAATCTAAGGATTTGAGGTGCATACTCACCCATTTCCTTTTCTTGCCTTCAGTCTATCAAGTGGATCCCTTCCACCAGGGCCCCCATTCACAGTAGCATCCTGAGCCCTGAAGAAAACGACTCGGCTGGCGCCAAAATCCAGGTAAAACCGATTTGCTGTGTTTACCATTGACTGGACTGGGCACATATGGTCAGGTGCATATGTGTACATTTAACACTTGTGCAGTCAAAATACACACACCATAGATCACTACTGAAACCTGGGGACCCCCACCTAACCTATTTCTATGATGTGATCCACAAAAAAATAACAATAATTCATAAACAAGTGTACCTCAAAATACTCAATATTTAATATTTATTTCACAAACCAAAAAGTACATACGTCGGAATTGTAATTTAATTTCAAAATGTGGTTTTATTTCTAAAATGTTAAGCAATATGCTATACTCTTGCATATCACTTTGACTTTTTTTGCGCCTAATGATTACTTTGTCGGCTCATACCACAGCTTTATTTGAGGTCACTAATCTGCCATACTCGATTCTGTTTGCTAGACTTGCACTGCTTCCATTAGTCACGCTATAAGGATACCAACTTCGTTTTCATAATGCAGTTTCAAATTCCTACATGTTTACAGAGCCTCTTTTTTAATTTTGCATTTTCATGTGTATACTTTATTAATCTAGTATCATTTCATTTTCTAAATGGTAAGTAATCCCATTCTTTCACTAACCTGTGGTGACGTGTATTTAATCAGATTTTAGAAACAAGCAGACATTTGATTTATGCTTTGAGTTAATGTGTGTGCTATACTTCTCTAAAACAATGCCATATTTATCTTAAATAGTCAATTCAGAAAATGCATTTTTAATGAATCTTTTTTTTATTCTTTATCGTGCTTTTTGGTTTGGATTATAAAAAGTGTCTTGATTTGAGCTGTCAGAGATGTTTGCCTTCCTGGACTAGCTAAGCATTGGATACTGGGATACTATGATGATACATGTTCGAAGTCTTTGCCGTACCCTCGTTAAAGGACGTTAAAGAAACGAGCCAGATGGTAGATGACTTCTGACAACCATTTTTTACATGAAAAAGATTGTGCTTTAAGATTTTTTTACCTCTCCATGCAGAATTCATTGTAAATCGCGAGTGCAAGTGTGTCTTTGACTTTACATGCAGTACATGGAAAAGAAAGGACTTCATGTGGTCATTGGTGCTGGGTGAGTTCCCCAAGATATTGTGGTCCGAGACCCACGCCGACAGCGTGGTGATGGACTGCGGACATTCTATACAGTCGGAGGGGCGGTCTGCCCATCCCAGGTATCCTTTGGCCTGCTCTGATTGGATGAGAACTCTGCAGCTGCACCTGATTTACCAGTGGTATCCTGAAAGAAAATAAAACATCTGAATGTGACCACCCTGCAGTGGCTGGTTGTGCTGAAGATGTGGCTTGAGTAAAAGAAAAACGCACTTTGCCCCGATAGGGCCCTCATTGAAGTTTGAGGCCAACTTTGAATCTGAGTGGTGAGTTAGAGTTCAACTGCCGCTCTACTTTTTCTAAGCTGACCCCTGAGTTTCTCCAGTGTTCACCTTTTACTCCAAGATGCTGTGCACGCTGGTGGAGACGAAGGCTGGGGTCAGAGATACATTTTTGGGTTCCTGTATTGTGGACTGAAACCCTGCTCCCTGGGGTGACAGTCTCCTTTTCTGCTGCAGCTGAAAGATCAGCAGCTGGACTGCTGTGTCTGAAGGATCAGCCTTTTGCACCCAGTGCACGTTTAACATTTAAGTGTATCTTGAGGAGGACAAGTGTTTTTCACTGCACTCCCACTGGAAGCCTGCAGAGTGCGGGCACCCTGAACAGAGGCTTCCCTCGGGAGTGACTGATGCCAGAGGGAGACCCCTGGTGTGCTTCACCCCCTCCCCATTATGTGAAAGACGCCATCTTTCACAGCGGAGTTGTTGGCTTGAGTGGCATCACCCTGGAACTCCTTTCAACAAAGTTAACATCAGCAGGCCGAGCTGCTGCACCCACGAGCTGCGCTGCATCCCCACCGACAAGAACCGCACCCGCTTGTCGGGGAGTCACGGGTGCACTGCTGCTCGCATCCACTGATTGTGACATGAAATGTTCCCAAAGTTTGACTGCCTTTCCTTTCCTACAGCTGGGGGTAACAGACTTTGACACAGCCCCGAGCAGCACACCGGGCTGTGAGAAGCCGCGTGCACGACAAACGCACAACTGAAACATCTGCTGAACTGTGTGTTCTCTGCTAAAAACATAATTCTAACATTGCTGAAGAACTTAAAGAGTAATGAATAATGTAGCAGTGTAGACTAATGATCATGCAAAACTATGCCATGAAAGTTATATATTTTTTTATATGTGAATATCATTTTCTATATTTTTTTAATGCATGTAACGTTTTTTGGACATTCTGTTCTTATCAGTAATGTGTGTTCAGATGTATACAATAAATCAAGCTGATTTTGCTATGAAAATGTTGAGGGCCTCATTTATGAGCTCCTTGCGCCTCTGAAACGCCACTTTTTGTGACGTTCTGTGGCGCAGAAGTTTGCATGATATTCAGGGCCGGCCCTATGTCGGTGCGATCGGTGCCACTGCACCGGGATTCGACAAATATATTTTATGCAGAAATTTGGGCTTAAAACACTGTGCTCAAGCTTGTAGAATTTTAAGATTCGATACTTCACCCCCTATTGTGTTCTCGGTCTCCCGCTTTTTATTTGGTATGTGGCGTAGAAGGTCTACTCTGATTAATTGTGTTAAAATGTGATTAATTGAACCGACTGTCATCCTTCATTTGATATGTTATTGTTTAATACTTTTTTAACCAAGGTTTTTAACTATTTATGTATTCTATGTATTTTATTTTGTATGTACATATTTTATCTGTGCTTTTATGGCCTTGGCCGAAATAAAGTTATCAAATTGAGCAAATATATTATGGCTAGAAAACCACTTGCTACCGAGTTCCTTGCCTCCAGTAATTTTCAGACATCAATAAAAATGTCAAGTTTACTCCGGGGATTAATGTTCTTCCTGGAGAGAGACACATTTTTGTCTAGTTGGAAGTTTGACTCCTTGTAAGGTACCTCATAGAGTTAATATGCCTGCTGCTAAAAAACTGTTCCATGCAGATCACAAAGTGTATATAATGTTAATAGGTTAATGGTTTACAACTATTGTCAGTGAGATCTTTTTGTTACTTGCAGTTTATAAGTTAAAATCCTAATCCAGAGCAATGAGCTATTAACTGTTCCCAAAAAGGTCTGAATGCAAACTTCAAGGTTTATGTTAGACCAACATGATTTTTGCCCGGTCTTTCCTTAATTTAATCTTGCAAAAACGGTTAATTTGGGTAGAAATAAATTATCAGTATTAAATAGAACCCCTAACAATTAGTGTTATGTTTTCAATTCTGAATTTGTGCTTTTGCAGAACAAAAACTCATAAACTATACTGCCTTCCAGTATGGATGACATGTGACTCCTACATCTTGTAATCATCTGCCTTACGTAACGTTTCCTATACACTGATTTACACTTGTAATTGTCTATGTTAAATGTATGTATGATGTAAAGTGCTCTGACACCGCACACTGCTATGAGTGGCACTATAAAACTAAATGAATCTGAGTGACTGGTTATGGAGATTTGAGGGGCACTGTTAACTGGTGGTAGTTAGGGAATCCGTGACAGAGGTGGTCATTTTGGGGTGCCAAAAAACATTGTCGCACAGGGCGCCACCAGTGTTAAAGCCAGCCCTGGTGAAATTTATCAGGCAGCACTAAGCCACTTTTTTTGGCGTAATGCTGCCTTATAACTATTCGTCCCTTTAACGCAGTGTTTTGCGTTAGAGGGGCCTGCAATGGGTGTTCCTGGGGGCATTCGCAGCAACATCCATGGCCTTTTGACACTGCCACAGATTTACGAGAAATCGTGAATCTGAGGCCGCGCCAAAAGCTTATGCCTCCCCAGGGGAGGCACAATGAGGAGAAATATCTTTATTTCTCCTCGTTTTTCCTATTTTTATGTGTGCTGCATTCTGCAGCACACATAGAAAAAGGAAAAGCCTCTTGTGATTATTTTTGTACAGAAAGGTTTTCCTTCTGTTAAAAAAAATCCTCCAGGCAACGCAAGCACCCTTGCACAATGGTGCAAAGGTGCCTGCGTTGGCGCACAGCAGACCATTGTACGACGGTGCAGGGGAAAAGGACAGGGACGTGCTGTATCTTATAGATACGGAGCATGCCTGCCTTTTTCATTTGTCGTAGGGAATTGCAGCAGGAAGGCCTGCTGCACTGCCCTATGGCAAAAAATCATAAATGAGGCCCTGAGTATTGTATATCGGTGTATCCTCTGCTGTAATGCAAATCAATAAAGATCCACCCGCAAAAAACGGAGTGCTATATATATGTTCAGGGTAAACTTGGAGTTCTCTCTGTCAGCACTGCATAGGACTTAGGGCCATATTAGCAAGCCTGGGCAATAAAATTATCGCCACTTTATCGGCAGGAAACGTCCGCTAAAGTGGCGATAATGGGCTTGATAATATGCTCTATGGAATGCCAATCGAAACTCATGTTAGATGTGAAGGACATCTAACATGAGCTTCGATTGGAATTCCATAGAGCATATTATCAAGCCCATTATCGCCACTTTAGCAGCAGTTAATTTAATCGCCCAGGCTTGATAATATACCCCTCAATTATTTACCTGGCTTCCCCGTTTTAGTTAATGTCTAAACAACAGGCCATCCAGTGAGCTCTCAGCAGAACCTGCTTCCTGTGTGTCCAAAAACAGTCGCAATACTTGTCACAGGGATTGCCAGGCTGCCCTGAGTCTCAAGGGTCCTGGTGAACTGGCCTGGTGCTTCTACATCATTCTCCTTGAAACGTTCCAGCTGCCTGCCTCGCTCACAAAGACTCAGAGAAAGTTTAATACATTACATTTAGATATTTTTAACTCCGTGTCGGATTTCAGCCACTTCGAAAACACACACCAGGATCTCACACTTGTGTATGTCTTAATGCCCAGACTGAGTGGAGCACAGCTGCTAAACGCCCTATCATACCAGTGTGAAAATTATCACATTTGCCCAGCCCTTCTGGCTGGCACCTAGGAATTAGGTGGTTTGGTAATCCTCCACACCCATTCAGGCTCGACCACGGGCTAGTTTCTCGACTGCTCGGGTTTACTGAAGAAAAGGGGAAAGCTCTTAGATTTCAAATGATTTTGGCGCAAAAGTTAATGAGCTGCCCCACAGACATGCACTAAAGTTGGGCAAGTCAATAGAAACATTAAAGTTGGGCAAGTCAATATATGGATAGATGAGAGTTTAGTGGACATGGCTCTTGCTGCTGAGATCCATCTTTGAGTTTTAGGCCCCAGACACATATACTGGCAGGGCCAGAACTGCTTTAAGACATTGTTTCCTTGAGGACTCCTTAAGGTTCCAGATACTTCAGGCCTGTTCATTACAGCAGCTTGCTCAAATCGTGCTTAAAGCCATACACGTCAGGCTTTAAAAATTGTGGGGCATATTATCAAGAGGGTTTATCTCCGCTTTTTTGGCTTTAAAAGCCAACAAAGCGGAGATAAAATTATCTCCCTATTACCAAGCTGTCGCTAACACCAGTTAGTGACAGCTAATAGGAGATAGCGACCATCTTGGGCCCCACTTTGCATGTCAGTGATATTTATCACTAATGACATGCAAAGTGGGCGTGCCAAGATGTTAGCGACTGAAAACAGTCGCTAACATCGCTATCTCCTATTACCAACTTTTGGAGATATTTGCGCTAAGCGCGAATATCTCCAAAAGCTAACACCTGCCCTGAGCAGTTCTTAGCCATGTTATCCAATGGGAGGTGGATAACATGGCTAAGAGCATTCGCTCGGTAATGCATGAATATCGCTGACTTTTCAGCGATATTCATGCATTGTGGCGATTTTTATCGCATTTGCGATAAACCTTGGTAATACCAAGGTTTGTTTGCAGTAAAAATCGCCGCAGCTGAGCGGTAAATATTTGTCTCTAACCAAGCAATAGCGATAATTATCGCTATTGCTTGGTAATATGACCCTTTGTGTCTTCTGTATCCACATAGCAACCAAGTATCCACCCACCTCCATAATACTTTGTCACCTGTGTCAGGAAACAGAAACCACAAATGTTGCTGGATTCAAGGTAAAATACAAGAAAGCAAATTATTGCGCCCATATCTTCAGATGTTCGCAATGGGGGTATATCTTAAGCTGCCAGAACAATTATTCAGTTCTTTGATCAAGAAGTTTATGGGCCTGTTGACCAATCTCCAAGACTGGAGCCGAGTGACTCCTCTCCTGTTGTTCCTTCAAGATCCTGTATACGTCCTCGGGTAGATGGAAGGAGATGTCCTCTTCCAAGCGGCATTGTTTTCTCTGAAACCCGGGTAATCATCTGGACTGAGTTTAGGAGTGCCCAGCAGTCTTTTTTTAAGTTCAAGTAAGTTTTATTGATAAAAATAAAGGTGTCAATAGAAAGTACACAATATTAAACTCATGTCATTACAATAGAAATCTGCTACAATAAAGTTCTATGAATCAGACTCATGAATAAAAGTAGAAAGAACAAAACAATAAAAGTGAATCATGGATAGCATTGGAATATCGAAGTTTATAGGAACATTTGGGCGGTTCAAGGGGGTTTTAGAACTTCTTGTTGAGATGGTTGTAGCTGGGAACGTCATCTGGCACATGCGTTAAGGTAGATTATAACGGGTGACCACAAATCTAGATGTTTAGTTGCCATATGTATAGGATATACAAAGGAGGTGTCTAACCTATGATTATGGCAAACAGCATACACGCCTTATAAGAGAATGTTGTGAAATCTTTCCAATTTATGGTAATTTGCTGAAGAGCAAACCCTAATAACAGATCAATAATTTTTCATTAAGCGTAACATTTTCCCAGATAGAAGAGAGACTTCCTAAGAAAACGTGAGTAAAGGAAAAAGAAAAATTAGTTCAAAAGATTAGGTAAATTTGGAACCATACTTGCTTCCAGAAATTGTACACAGATGGACAAGAGAATAACATATGAGATAAATCAGCATCAGTTAATGTTAATGAGATTTATAGAAGAGTACACATACCAAATGGTGTCTTGGTGTGGTGCTGAGGACAACAATAACCCTGCTGTACACCTAGCCCTGAAACAACCAAGTTTTCAAGTTTCTCCTAAAGACAGTTAGGGAACTGGCGTTCCTAAGCTCGAGTGGAAGAGAATTCCAGAGTTTAGATGTTTCGTAATGGAAACCACGGCCACTCCAATGTGAAGTCCGAATTCTAGGCACTGACAAAAGTCTTGCGCCCGTCGACCTAAGAAATCTAGTTGGTTGGTACCACACAAAGAGATTCTGAAGAAAAGCCGGACCTGACTGATTCAAGGCCTTATAGGCAAGACACAGCGCCTTGAATTTAATGCGCTGAAATTTGGGGATGAACAAAATCCAGCAAGCATCTGGTACAGTTGTAAACCTTTTGCTTAAAGCTTTCGGGGCTAATAAAAGTCTATTGTATGCAAAAAACAATTTTTGCATTGTGTTAGCTGCTCTGGATGATTTATGAATCTTGGTCCATAAGATCTTCCATAAAGACACTGGCCAAGATATCATAAAATCACATTCCCATGCCTCTTCTATTTTGGATTTCTGCCTAACAATGTCTTTACCTTGTAAATAGCTGTATATAGTGGAAGTTTTGGGTAAAGTTTTTAACAAAGTGTGAAGTTGTGAAGATGGGTCCGAAATGGTAGAAGCAGTAGGTATAATAGATAATTGGGTGTATGTATCCATCACAGCTTTCTTAAGTAGATTATATTTATGATTAAATGATGCAGGAAATTAAATAATTGGCTTAGTATAGAAAAAGGTAAAAAATCTGATTGTGATAGTAGCTGATGGATCCATATTAATCCTTTTTGTCTCCAGGTCTTCCAGTAGAATTGTTTATTTTGAATAAGCAGGTTTTTGTTGTGCCAAATTGTTGAATTGAAGAAAGAATCTATAGTACTCTGAGTGGGAAGAGAAACGGACTCAAGGAGTTTGGAGGTCAGTTTAATTATAGGAGTAGATAGGGCCTGTGGTTTGCGTGAGAATGAAAGGTATTCATTAAAGGAAAAGGGGGCAGAAAAAGTCGCTCAATTGTAGTCCATAGAGGGCAGTCTTCTGTGGGATCAAGCAACCAAAGAGAAGCTTGACGTAAGAGGAATGCTTTCTGATACGCCTGAAAGTCAGGAAAATTAACTCCACCTTCTGTTTTAGGGTCCGTTAACTTTAGCAGAGACATTTGGGACTTCTTATTGTTCCATAGAAAGAAAGAAAGGATGGAGTTAATCTTTGTAAAAAATTTAGCAGAAATAGGGACTGGGATATTAGAAATAGTATATAGAACTATGAGCGACATCATCATCCTTAGTGTCTAAACGACCTCACCAAGATAAATAGAGGGGATGCCATTTAGTGGTTAGGTCTGAGAGCTTTTGAGTGCATTTATTCATGTATAATGCTACTGTGTCTGAAATTGAAGAGGTAATATGTAATCCTAGATATTTAATGTGATTAGACTCCATGTGAAATTGGAAGCACTAAAATCTGATTTAAAAGTGAAATTAGTTAAGGGCAAAATCTCACATTTATCATTATTTATGCCATAGGGACATATACACTTGCATTTTTATGTCCACACCTTGCGGAGAGAATGTATTGTAATGGCTGGAGCGGTCGACCTCGAAGCTGAGGACCTGGGTTCGAGTCTCGGCAGGGACGCTCATCATTCTGTGATTCTGGACAAATCACTTAATCGCCCGTGCCTAACAAAATGCATGTGTTCTTATGTAAAGCAACTGGTGCTCATGAAAGTGCTCTGATACCGTCAGGTCGAGTTCACGCTATATAAATGTCTGAAAAAAATACACTGCACACTGCCTCCTGGGCTTACGAGACCTAACTTAGGGGTGACTGATATATATTAAAGATAGTGTGATGGTGAAGGCAAAGTCTAGTTGTAGCAGTTTGCACTGTTACTGCAGTCTGCACTGGGAGGCCTGCTGTCATCTCTTTATATGGGTCACTCAGGGTGGCACAAATAGTGCTTCAGGCCCTAGAGACCCCTTTACACCCATGCCCTGGGTACCCTTGGTACCACTCTACTAGGGACTTACAAAGGCGTTAAAGTACTTGCCATTTGGGGGTACCAGTTTGCTACATCATGTTTAGGGAGAGAGCACTGACACTGGGGCCTTGGCATCAGACTCCCAATGCACTTTCAGAGTCATACCCATCAGCACTGGGCAAAAGGTGTGGGGTTGCCAAACAAAAAGGGAACTTTCCTACAGGAGGGGTTGCTCATTTCCTTTGCCACATCCCTGTGGTGGGCACAGGAGTTCTGCACAGAGGCGGAAATGCTCTGCCATGTTTGGTTTGTGCAGAGAGGGGCACTATGGAATTGTTTACTCTAAAAGACACAGGAAGAGCTGTCTACGTGGCTAGTGTCCCCCCGGGGACTTATACCTTGTTGGTTAGAGAGAGGCCAGGAGTTTCCCACACTCACCACGTAGCACTGGGCATAATTGTGACATCCCCAGCAGCCTTCTCAGAACACTGTTGGACCTGAGGAAGATTCAGAAGAGGACTTCCCTGCTTCTTGAAGACTAGAGAAGACTTTATCTGATTCAGTTGTATCCAGGAACCCTGAAGAGGGGCCAGGGGTTAGAAGGCTGGCCTCCTCTTTGAGTTACAGGGACATGCATTCTCACCTGTTCAGATGAACCTAGACCTGCTTTGGACCTTGCTGATACCCTCTGCTGGAGTGAGTTCCGACCTTCATGCTGTCTCCAAGGTCCTGAGCTTGTGTCAGAGTGCACTTCTGAAACCTCGAACTTAGAAAAAGTATATGAACTGTCTCCCTGGAGAATCATCGAAAGACTGAAACCAACCTGCCAACCTAACCCGGCAAGGGTGCATTGTACCTGGGTCTGACTTCATAGTAGCGCCTGCTGCATTTTCTGCTCAACATCAGAATCCATCTACTCTGAGGCTGCTTTGACTCCATCCTGCAGTTCCGTCAATGCCACTGTCAACGGTGAACTGATCAATGTCAAAGGCCTCTGGTACACCAAAACCTATACATCTCTCGCTGAGCATTTCCGGCCGCAACTCAATACTTCCACTGAGGCTAAATCTCACTGCCTGAGCTCATAAACCTAGAGCCCCTTTTCATTGAAAGCAGCCCACTGATGGCTCTCACCATAGGCTGTCGACATTAGGAGGTAAGCTTTCCACTGGGATGAACCTGGTCCTTCTATAATACCTTTACTCCATCTAGGTGTCCCTTAAAACGTACCTTTGTCACAGTCAAGTGCAACCAGATACACCGCGGTTGATGCTTAACGTTTTTTGGTGTTATTTTTTAATTCAAACTTTAAAAGTTCCCAACTCCTGTTCTACAGATTGGACTTTTGTTGTTCTGGTATCATTTTATTTATTAAAATATTCTCTATTTGTATGAAGTGGATTGGGACTTTTTTGTGTTGTGTGACTTTATTGCTGTTTGGGTAGTACATATATACTTTACACATTGTCTCTAATATATGCCTGTCTGCTCCGTTTCATAGCTACAGGGTGTTGAGCTCAGGTTAATTTTGTAACTTTAAAAGTTCACCCTGAAAAAGGTTGTGATTATATTTTGAGGTGTGTATTCACCCCGTCAACCAATATGCCAGTTCCTCACAGTGATAGTGTAAACATGACTGTAGGCCTGTTGTATGTAGGTTTAAACTACATATTTGAAATGTTTATTAGAAACCCAATTCACAGGGGAGGTTGGTTGTGTAATAAATGTTTTGGGAAAGGTACTTTTACAAAGTTACTTTTTCCCTTTCTAAAGTCTGTGGATGCACATTAGCACTAGCACCAACTGTCAACCACAGACAGACTGAGGTGTGAACTTGATCCCAAAGCTCAGACAATGGCCTTGGTTGTTGGGATGTGTTCTGTTTCTGTAGTAGGACCTTGATTCATTATAAAGAGGCCTCCACTACCATAGGCAATTGTTAGCAGTCACCTTGGTAGGGCCCCTCTTTGCTCCCTCACTCAGGCAGACACCAATCCCAGTGGGAAAGGAGCTTCCCAAAACTGGCCTAGAGTGACTGCAGAGGAGGGGTTTCTCATTTCCCTAGCCACACCTGGGAGGGAGGGGGGGAGCTCACAGGCTTTGCAACACAGACTCTGCACAAGGGTAGAAGGTTTTCCCCATCTTGGATTTAGGCAGAGAGGGGCATTGTGGGATTGTTTGCAGCAGGGCACACAGGAAGCACTGTTTGCGGTAGAGAACGCAGGACGTTCTGCAAAAGTGGGTAAAGTAGCCCCTGGGAATTTTTACCCTATTTTGTTTGTAGAGAGGGGCCACAAGTCACCCTCACCCTCCAGCTGGTGCCATAAATAAATACAGTACCTTCCTCAGAACATTTTCTGGACATGTGGAAGACTGAAAGAGGATTGGACCTGCTGTCTGTGACCAGAAAAGCTTGTAGAAGACTGGAACAGCTCTCCCTCTTGTACCCAGGGCAAATAAGCGGAGTCCAAGGCTCGTGGGGCAGACCTATTCAAGCTACAGGGACACAATATGCTACAAGAAACCGTTCTTGCAACTGCCAAGCTGACCAGTTCCAACTCAAACTGTCCTGGACTCTGTTGCTAGCCTCTGCTGGAGATAATCTTTCCCCCTAAGTGCTATACCCAAGGTCCTGGCCCATGGCTTGTGTCAAGTTATACTCTCCTTAACATATCTAGAAACTAAGGACTTCTTGTGTTGTGCTTTGATATTATTACTGTTTCGGTATTGAGTAAATGCTTTAAACATTGTCTTTTTTTGTAAAAAAAAAAAAAATTATTGATTTTTTAGCAAAAAGCTCCCAACTGTGGTTCATAGCATGTATCAGGAGGGCACAAGAGACAGCATCATTTGTGACATAACATCCACACAGTAAAGTAATAATGCAGAAAACATGGTACAACAGCAATGGACTTCATGGCAAACGCCGAGCCCCTCACCCTTTATGTGTGCTTTGTAAGCATGTATCTTCAAAAAAGTACCATGGTCTGGCTGGGTAGGGCTCTAACTGTATACCTCTTTGTGGTGTTTCTGGGTGCACTCCCTTGCCAGATAGTTTGGGCGTTCCAATCCCCTGCAGTCTACTGCCCTCTATATCGTCTGTGATGTGCAATAGAATACATTTGGTATCCCTGGGAATGTTACAGCCCAACACACCCTCCAGATGTTCCAGGACCCCATTTCAAAAGTATGATATAGCAGGGTAATGCCAGAATGCATGGGATATGACCCCTGGTGGGTCATCGCACCTCAGTCATTTCCCTGGGGCTATTAGTCCCATGTAGAGCAGCCTTGCTCTAGTGAGGTGTATGCGGTGAAGCAGCTTCAGCTGTATCAGTCAAAATTGGGAGGCTATTACCCTCCTACTTCCTTCCCACCCCGTACTTGCATCCCAGAAGCATCTGTCACCCTAAAAAGGGAAACTAGAAAGGAAATTAACATATATAGAGGGGGAATCATGAACACTGAACCCCCCAAGAGTTGACGGATAGGTGACTGCCATCGACATAAGTGGAACAACTTCCAGTTAAGAGAGTGATCATGTCCTGTGGACATTAAGTAATGAGGTGTTACAGTGCGGGACTTAGAGAGAGATCCATGTCTGGCTGGTTCTCTGCATGTAATATGGAAGTTGCGCCCAAATGAGTCTCCTGGTCCGATTTCTGTTCCCCCTCACTGGGGGCCCGGGGATGATGTGACAGAAAAAGAGAGTGTTCACACATTTGAGGAGATCTGAAAGGTGACGTGGAGTGATTGGCCTGAAATATCTTACGGGAGTGAGTGGGGTATCTACACAGCTTGGATGCTAGTATGCTCCAAGCAGGTCTGGTGTATCTAGAGTCTTGTGGTGAGGTTTCCGTGTGGGTTCAAAGGGGTTTCTCTACTGTGAGCCACAACCAGGCCGACTCTGGTGTTTTGAAGAAGCGAGATTTGTTGATGTGGATCACGCGGAGCCTGGGGGGGAAACAGAAGATGGTATTGGAGAGCCATGGCCCTAAGTTTCTGCTTGACCTTGATGTTGGAGTGGTGTTGTTGCTGTACCTCCCGTTGTGTAGTCAGGGAAGAGGAGAACCCTGGTGTCTTCACCAAAGCTCTGGCTGGCAACAGGCCTCCCTCAGGATCGCATTTCTGTCCCTGAAGTTTAGGATTCATGTGATCCTGAGGGAGGTTCCTTTAGGAGGTTTACGGGTCAAAGCATGGTGGTCTCTTTATTTTGCAAACCAGGAGGACAGCTGGTCTGAGGGCATCCAGGACTTAATCCACGTCCGCAACCTGCTCCAGCTCAGTTTTTTCAAGGATGACAATCACTCTCTCATTGTTGCTCCAGGAGAATTCTTTTTGCGTCTTCGGCGTGGTGGTGCAGTTCTGACATGCACATGAGAAGGCTTGAAGCCTGGGACTTAAGGGACATGACTTCATCCTCTACTGTGGAAATCCAGGTCTCCACTGCAGTGATCCAGGCCGTAGAATTTCTGAGGTCTTGGTGGAGCAGCGCCGCATCCATGCGTACCTCAATTTTGCATTCCACAGCCGCTTGCAAGGTTTGAATGGCTTTGAGGATCATAGCAAGATCTCTGGCCAATCGGGGGCTGTTGTACCTTCCCGGTGCCTCGATGATGGCCATTTGCTGGTCCGGCGCTGTAATGCTCTATTCAGATCTGTGAGGTCGCTGGATGGGTGGGCTTGTTTTTACCCATGTTGGTAGCGTAGAAGCTTTGCACAGCACTTCTTGTGGCAAATGTGTTGTAAATAAGATGGTGATAGATGACAGGATACTTCTAGTTGATTACATGTAGATTTATAGTAGGACACAGCTGAGTACAAACCTCGCAAGCTGACCAGACCATCAATTGACACAGGTAGAACACTCTGGTAAAAGTTAGAACACTCACAGGTATGAGGCTGAGAAGGTGAAAACACTAAGGAAGGGCTAATTACTACTGTCAGCCATATTACAAGAAGAATCAATATACAACACATCTTCCTCCCTTACAGAAAAGGAATGAAACAAACATAAAAATAAAGCTTAAAGTATGGGAGACAGCAACATTAATATTAAAAACAGATAGGAGGACTAAGACGACTTGAACTATTTTAGTTCATGAAGGCAAAAGAGCATTTTGGGGCAAAGAGTGTAAAAGTGAAGTGTGAGGTGAGACACAACACTCGAAACAACTAATAGGCATCACCACTACCTACTTCCCTTAGACTGACAAAACAAGAAAAGATAGCCCACTCTCTCCAATCCCTCTTTGACCAGCAAAACAGGAAGAGACAGTCAACTCTCTCAAATCTGTTTCCGTCTATCAACACTTTACGCTCTGAGTTGAAGATAGACAGTTCAACATATGCCTTCGTGCTTTACAAATACCACAGTCTTAGATACAATTGGAAGATTCCACCCATAGGTACTCTTCAAGATTACTAAGTGCAGTATCACAAGCGATGTAAAGAGATTCATTTTTTTTGCTTGAAGCTTTCAATTCAAAAGATGGATACATAGTCCTAGATGTGACTAGCTTAGATGCAATCTGGACCACTGTCCATCCCCGGTGAAATCCTGGAACCTTTGTCCCAAATTCAGGCTTTCTGACCTTTGCCTCCATTGTGGACTTACTGTCCAGACTCTGACCTAGGACTTTTGTCCCAGTTGTGAACTTTTTTTTTCTAGACTCTGACCTGGGACCTTTGTCCACGTTGTGGACTTACTGTTCAGACTCTCACCTGGGACCTTTGTCCCCGTTGTGGACTTACTGTCCAGACTCTCACCTGGGACCTTTGTCCCCGTTGTGGACTTACTGTCCAGACTCTCACCTGGGACCTTTGTCCCCGTTGTGGACTTCCTGTCCAGAATATGACCTGGACCTTTGTCCCCCTTGTGGACTTACTGTCCAGACTCTCACCTGGGACCTTTGTCCCCGTTGTGGACTTACTATCCAGGCTCTCCATCTTGATACTGAACACTCCGCTCCTTGTTCCGGGAAAACCTTGTCTCCTCTTGCACAACCATTGTCCATACTTTGTCTTTTGGAGAAACCTTTGTCCAGTCCTGTATCTTTTACATCTATCCTCTCGCTTTTCCAGCCCACTTATGGACTATAGCCCTGCTCTTCAGCTTTCTGAAGATGACAAATGCTAGATGTAGAAGATTGTTCCGAGTCAACAGACGCGCTTCTGATTGATAACATTTACTTCCTGCAGGTTCCGTGCACCGTTTGTTATTGGACTTGATCCAGCGCTCCGATTGAAAAACTGTCTCACAATCACTATCTATCACCTTAATACTCACCATTCACCTTTAAACACTAATACAAGGCCCATAACACCAATGAGACAATTTTTGAGCATCCGAATGAAGTGATTTGATTTATAATCTATTCACATAATATTTATACTAATATGTACAACTGCAGTGTATCTTTCATTGTCATGATTTTAAATCAATTATTAACAAAAATCAAACCTCATATGGCGGATGGATCAACTAATGGAAACTAGACCATGAATAAACAAGACCAGCTTGTCACTTCAAATCTAATTTTATTTACTTTATTATCATAAAGATAGAGCATTTTACGTTTAAGAATCTTTATTACTTAAGCAAATAGGTAAGCAGCATTTTAATAAGGAAATAAGAATTAGAACTGACATTTCAAGGTAAGCTCAGAAACATGAAGAATTAGCAAAATAACAGTTTCCATTCCCTGAATCTATTTCCCTGTCTAAATCTCTCTTTACCTAGAAAAGAATAAATCATTAAAAGTCTGCTGTCCTTACATGCACCAAAAGTCCAACAGCTTGACACACCACTCAGGAATCGGAAAGTAAGAGTTTTTTCCCTACTTATGGTGTCATAATTTATACCTTTATCTCTAGCTAAACTTTCTACATTTTACATTCTTTCGTACGAATCCAAGCTTTTCATTGGCTATCCCGTGTCAGTCCATGATAACATTTATTAGATCATTCGACTCTTGACCAAAATCCAGGCTTCATATAAGGCCCATTGTCTTTCATTTCCACATCCGATTTCCTCAAGAATGATACTTTACTCGAGTCTAGGACATCTACTTCCTAACCTTGGCAGGCATAACAAAAAAGCTGTCCTTGGCTGGCCTCCGTGAACACGTTCAACACGACAAAGAAGTCGCTCTTCATTTCATAACGGCTTTGCAGCAAATTCTTCACAGCTGCGCACGTGCAAGAAATCACTCTGTCAAAGCTTTCGTGTCTGCAGCTCTGTCAGCCATATTCCTGCATCATCTTTAGGCCTTACTTCGGAAACTATTATTAAACAAACACAAGACATCAATTAATTAAAGAATTGAGACCTAATCTGTTACCCTCCCCCATTGCTAATTAACCCTGTTAATTATGTTACCTGGCAATAGCACGAATAAGCAGCATTATATTTACTTGTCCTTTTCGAATGACAGGAACTCCAAGAGCTTTTATCACAAAAGACATAACATAAGCACATAAAATAAGCACATGCCATTAAATTAAACTGCCGCATTTAATACTGACAAAGACAATAGACAAGGTTAGTTTATTAATTTTTCTTTGCATTTGCAACAAAAAGCACATTAGTCCCGCGTGTGTTTCATGAATGTATCTTTTAAACTAAGTTGATTAATAATTTTACCACAAGCTTATTAGACTGATTACTTTTGTTAGGAGAGATTACCTTCGCAAGTTTGAACAAAATTTTATTAATTACCTTGCTCCATCAACTCCCTCATCTGGTGATTTCTTAATCACCAAACAATACCCAAAATGTTATACATTTTCAACCCTTGAACATGTTTTGGACTTTCTTAATATTAGTATTTCTAAACTTTGGATTCATTTGATTTTCTGCATTTCTCATATTGAGTTCTACGAAACTCTTCTAATTCTAATTCCTTTTCCTTTTCATCTCTTAGCTTATAAATTCTTTTCCTTTCTGTTATATATTTTCTTCTCTTATGTAGCATGCAACTAATTTTTAACAAAAGTATCACTATAGCTATGATCATTAAAGGGAAAACTATTTTACCTATAATTGATCTACCAATCTCTTGAAACCAATGTTTAATCGCTGTAAATCTTTTTCCCAACCGTTCTGAAAAACTCTCATCTTCTAAGGGTTCTATCTCCTCATGTAATTTAGTAATATTTTTTATGTACATCTCTATATTCTGACTCTTGTCAGGTATGTATGTGCAACAATGTTGAACATGTAAGATTCCACAAACTCCATCTTCTTTAGCTAACAGAAAGTCTAGTGCAAGACGATTCTGCATCACCGGTGTCCTCATTGCAATAAGTTCTGTATTCACTAATTGAAATCCACTTGCAGTGTCTGTTGATAATCTATCAACAATGGTGGACATTTTTCTAATCTTGTTTGCATTCAGGGTTATTCCTACCATAGGTATTATTGCACCAAATATGTTTCCCAAGATTTCTGAAAAGCTTTCTCTCCTAAATCTGTTCACGTGGTTGCTAATTTTAAATGAACATTCTGCATTTCTGTCTACATGAAAAATGTTCGGAAAAAAAAACCTACATAGCACGTTCCATACCAGTGGTCTGGAAGGCTGTAATAAGCTTTATTCCCACAAATAAAATAAATTCCAGGAAAAATTGGATCTTTGCCTCCTTTAAATCCCCAACCCCCTATAATACGATAAGTATCTTCACATTGACTTGCACCTACAAAGTAATTATCATATATCTTCTTATACAACATTTTCAACCAACAGGTTTATCTATGTGGATTGCGACATTTTCATTTTTACCATTGAGTTTTTCATCTTCAATCTGCCAAAATTTTGACTTAGTAATTTTCAACATTTCATTTCGCTTGTAAATTGCCCTTCTCTCCTCGACCATATTTAATAATGACTTCTCTTCTGCTCTCAATTTACATGTTAAATTATTTCTATAAGCATACTCATAAGTAAGTTCACTAGTTGTTAGGAAAAAATCCCTCATCTGTTTAGCAGGTCTCACTTTATTCAGGTTATTTTCAACTTTTAAATTTGCAAAAATGTCTTCATAATCAGAATAATAATATTCCAGACGACCAGTCTTATAAAACAAACTAGCTATTACACTACATGTTATACCATAAGTAAGAGGAAGCATATTATAATTCACACCCTCAGACACAGACATAACAATCTTTTGCATTCATCACCCTAACATATTCAGATAAAAGTCTTGAGAAGGTATTGGTAGAAAAATCTCCAATAGATCTATCTTGATGAATCTCTGGTTTATATACAATGATTCTGTAAGTCTTATCAGTGTTGTCAAGTTTAACCACAACTTTACTTATCATGTTAGCTTTATACATCTCTTTATCTACACCGAAAGGAAAAACAACAGCTAAAATTAACCAAACTAAAATAATCAATATTACACATATTGAAGACAGCTTGCAACATCTTTTGAGAATTGAGCATCTCGAATTTTCATTAGTATAAGGCATCTTTACTTAAAATACAGCTAAAAATAAAAATAAAAATTGTAAAATTTGAAAAATTACTAAATATACTCCCCTCTTTTTTTTTCTAACAGATAACCTTATTTTCTAACAGCTTTCCTTCTAACAGCTTTTCTTCGACCTTATGTCATACATCAAATGTGTTTTCCAGCTAACACAATTTCTACGACCTTGTGTCACCTAATCAATAAGTTCAATCATTTTCACTTGCATCCTCAAAATTTTCTTGACTACTGTTTACTTCCACTACTGGTGTGATTATTATGTAAGCCCACTCTGGCGATTTATATTTCTGGTTTGGCCTAATTGTTCTCTTTGCTCTGTTGCTTATCACTTCTATTTTCTTTTCTGCTTGTTTTTTCTTACTCAAGTCTTCCTCTTTTTGACTTATGATCTCATTCACCTGCTCTTTTGCTTTATTTTCTAATTTAAATGTTATGCCTCCAATTTCCTTTGCCCAATTATCCCCTTTTCTTGTTAGCTTCTTTTTTGGTTCTTTCAAATTATACTCCACTCTCCAAGCTCTTTTTCTTGTTTTCTTCAATTTAGATTCATCTTCACTGTCATCTATTTTACTTTCTGTGTTTTCAGCTGATTCATTAATGATCATTTTTTCTGAGTCAGATTCTTCATCAGATTCAGGTACTTCTTTACTCAGCAGTTTCACTTTGTTAGGAATATCATCCTTCTAGCTGGTACTTGGAATTTCTTCTTCTTCTTCAATTACTTCCAGTTCACCAGTTTCAGAAGTTTCATTCCTTCTTCCAAAGTTTCTTTTTCTGCTTCTTGATCTAGCAAATCTTTGTCATTTTCTTCTTCTGAATCCTGTATTACAATTTCTTCATTTTCTTCATTCAAAGCTTCATTCGCATATGAATCTTCCAGATGTCGACTATCTTGTCGATCTTCAAGATCTAGATTTCTTTCAGGTTCTTCTTCTGAATCTGAATCAGCTGTTGTATCACCTTCTTCGTCAGGGTTCTCAGGTTCTGGCACTCGTGTGGTATGACTCGCATGAATCCACCTTTTCAATATTCTACACTTAACTGCATTTGTTGTAACCAAAATCACCTGTCTTGCCTTTTGCTACCTTGGTACTAGGCAATTTCTCCTTCGATGCACTTTTGTCCTCACCCAGTCTCCTGGTAACAGATCATGAGCTTGTTCTTTCTCTTTTGTGAGCACTTCAGTTCCTACATGATGGAACACAGAAGTCACCACGTCAGATAGATTTTTGCAGTAATCCATAATGACGCTATCATTTATACTCAATAGCTTATCAACTGGAACAAATGCTTGCCTCATGACCCTGCCCATTAAAATTTCATGAGGGCTCAATCCTGTTTTCTTATCTGGAATGCTTCTCAGAGTGATCAAAACAAGTGGTAGTGCATCTGTCCACTTCATTCCTGTTGCTAAACACATTTTACTTATTCTGTTGTTTATTGTTCCATTCACTTGCTCAACAACACCTGATGCCTCTGGTCTGTATGCACAATGTAATTTTTGCTTTATACCCAATGCGTCGCAAATCAGTTTTAGCAATCTGTTTTCAAAATGTGTGCCGGGATCTGTCACGACCGACACTGGAAATCCATACCTTGGTATGAACTCTCTCAAAAGCAATTTTGCCACAGTTATTGAGTAATTATGGCGTGTTGGAAATGCTTCCACCCATCTTCAGAAAAAACAAACAATCACCAAGACATATCTGAGTTTGTTGTGAGGTGGCATGTCAATGAAGTCAAGCTGTATTCTGGTAAAAGGACCTCCCTCCGTCCTATGGTTCCCAGGCTTACAACTGTTTTTCTGTTCGGGTTGATCTGCTGGCAGATCAGACATCTTTGACAAAAGGACTCTGCAATTATTCTGAATTTTGGATTGTCCCATGTCTGCCTAAACAACCTTATCATAGAATCTCTGCCTATGTGTCCTGGACCATGGTACATGCGTGCCATGTCAGAAATCATGCTGTCTGGCATTACTGCTCTGTCATATTTGCAAACCCAAATCTCATCCTCTTCTCTTTGACTGCATCCTGCTTTTCACCATGTGTCTTTTTCCTCATTACTTGCTTCATCTTGCAACTGCTTTACTCCTTGCCAAGTATCAACTACAGATATTAGCATAAGTGACTTCAAAACCTGTTCATTTTCTTTTTCCCGATTGACTGCTGTATTATGTTTTGCACAAAATTTTGCTATTTCATCAGCATATGAATTTCCTTTTGTTATGTAGTCCTCTCCTCTCTTGTGCGCTGTACATTTGACTTCCGCAATTTTTTCTGGTAATTGAATTCCATCAATCAATCTTTTTATTAACTTAGCATTCCTTATTGGTGATCCCGCAGAAGTTAAATAACCTCTTTGAGACTAGAGCTGGCCATAGTCATGGACTACACCATAACCATACTGACTATCAGTCACTATGGTGATCTTTTGCCCTTTTCCCAATTCACATGCACGAATCAAAGCAACTAATTCTGCTACTTGAGCTGAACGAATTGCTTTGAGACTAGAAGCTTCAATCACATCTGCAACCGTACCCACCTAATATGCTGCACTCAGAACACCTTCATCTGTTCTTAAGCATGAACCATCAACAAACAAAACATAATCTGATTCAGGCAATGGGACATCTTTAATGTCCTGCCCTGGTTTTGTGCAATATTCTAGTACATCCAGGCATTCATGATCAATAATTTCATCCCTGATTTCTGTTTTAGAAGTGTTAGGTAACAATATGGAAGGATTCAAATTCACACATCTCGCAATCGAAACATTATCTGATCCAAGAATCACTTTTTCATATTTCGTCAACCTATTACTTGTCAAATGCTGTGTTTTGCTTCTAGTAAGCAGAATTTCAACTGAGTGTGGTACATATACTTTTACAGGAAATCCCATTATTATTCCTTCACTTTGTTCCAAACTCACACTTGTTGCAGCTACTGCTTTTAAACAACCTGGTAATGCTTTTGCAACAAGGTCAAAAACAGCTGAGAAATATGCTATTGGCTTTCTCATTCTTCCATGTCTTTGAATCAGAACTGATAATGCACATCCTTCTCTTTCACTGCAATACAGCTCAAACTCATTTTCGTAATCAGGCATTCCCAATGCTGGAGCTTCACACAAACTTCTTTTTAGCTGCTCAAAAGCTTCCAATTTAGTTTTTGTTAGACTAATTGTGTCTTTTATATCTGCTTTTGTCAATCTCTGCAATGGCTTTGCAATTACTGAAAATCCACTAATCCATTGGCGACAATAACCTACCATACCTAGAAACATTCTAACTTGTCTCTGTGTTTTTGGAGGTTGCATTGCTTGAATCATTTTTATTCTTTCTGTTGTCACTTGTCTGGTACCTTTTGCAATTCTGTGACCAAGATATTTTAATTCTTGTTTGCAAAACTGTAATTTCGCAGGAGATACTTTGTGTCCCTCATCTGCCAGATGATATAAAAGAGTAATGGTATCTGTTACACAATTATCTCTTGTTTTTGCAGCAACAAGGAGATCATCAATATACTGCACTAACATAGATTTTCCAGGTAAATCTAGATTCTCCAATGATTTCTTCAACAACTGATTAAAAATAGATGGACTTTCGGTGTACCCCTGAGGGATTCTACATCATGCTAGAATACGCTCTTTGAACTGGAACGCAAACATTTGTTTGCTTTCTGGATGCAATGGAACAGTAAAGAATGCATTACATAAGTCAATAACTGTATACCATTCTGCATCATGCGGAATTTGATATAAAATTACCGCTGGGTTTGGTACGACTGGGCAGCACGGAACAACAATTTTATTAACTTTTCTCAGGTCCTGAACAATTCTGAAAGTTCCATTTGGCCTTTTGATCCCCATAGTCGGTGAATTACATGGACTGCTTTCGATTTCTCTTAAAACACCTTGTTTTATAAATTTTTCAATTACAGGAATAACTCCTTCAATCACTTCTGCTTTCATTTTATACTGTGGAATATTTGGATAATCTGCTCCTTGTTTTACTGTTATTTGTACTGGATCTACATTTTTCATCAAACCCATTTAATTTCCAGTGAAATCCTAAATTTTTACATTCACTGTGTCTTTTAATTCTTCAGGTAAATTATTTTTATCAAACACAGGAAATAATTCGCTTTCTTCTGCCTCAACCATTGACATTGTTAAATTGTAAAGACCATCCTCTTCTGGAGTTTGAAGCTCTATACCATCCGGTGAGCAATATATTGCGCAGTTCATTTTACAAGGTATGTCCCTACCTAACAGATTTACAGGACTGCTGTCACAAACTACAAATCTATGCATATCTTTAAATTTACCTATTACAACTTCAACTGGTTCAGTTAAATCTGTTTTGATCTGTTGATTAGCTACGCCTACTACTTGGATTTTTTCACAAGAGAGAGGAAGGTTTTCTATTTCCACTGATCTAACAGTAGAACGGGTAGCACCTGTATCCACTAGGAAAGTAATTTCCACATCATTCACTTTACCATTCACAAATGGACCAGATTGATCTACCTCAAGAGTGGCTCCAAGCACGCACTCTTCCTCCTCTCTCAGGCACCGTCAGAAGTAAACCTCAGATTCACTCCCTCCATCTTCTTTCAACCAAAATTGTTGAGATACATTCGACACATTCACTCTTGGTGATCTGTTTACCTGTTCACCTCCGCTGAATCCTGATTCTGTACTGTATCTCTGCAAATTTACACGGTTTGGAAGTGGCGGTTGTGGTAACTGTTGTGGTAACTGACTTTGCTGAATCACTACCTGTCGCTGTAGCTGTTGCTGCTGATTTATCTCATTCTGCATCTGTGGATTTAATGATGGATTTTTAACAAAATTTCTGGGTGGATTCTCACATTCACGCTTCCAGTGTCCAATTTCGCCGCAATTAAAACATGGGAGTTTCTGTTTCAACTCTTCTATATTTCCCATCAACTTTGGCTTATTATTATTACCTTTACATTTTCCTTGATTCTGATCAGCATTTTTATTTCCTAAAGTTGCTATTTGTTGTTCAGCCACTTTCACCTGTGCCCACATTGCTTTTTCTTTCAGCTTCTTTTGTTTAGCATCTATTTCATCACTACAGTATTTTGCCTTTCTCAAAATATCATCAACTGTATGTGATTGCCAACCAACTATTCCAGTTCTTATCATTTCACTAATTTCAGGTCTCAAGCCATATACAAATCTGTATATAAAATGGCTCATATCCTTTTCACTTAGATGCTCATACCCACTGTATTGTTTAAATACCAGCAGCAATCTTTCATAAAATGAATGTACTGATTCTTTTGTCTCTTGAATTGTTCTATCAATTTTAACCCAATCTATTTCTTTTGGAGGAATTTTGTTTTTCAAAAATACAATCACTTGTTCGTATTTTCTCATCACTTCTGATGAAGGAGCACCTGTTACTTTATCTCATTGAGGTTCTTCTCTAGGCCAATTTATAGCAGTTTTACATTCTGTCCAGAGATCTGATGGAACAATTATGTCAAATAATCCATCAAGGTCTGCCCACAAAACTTTAGAAACTTTCACAAATCTTTCTACCTGTCGATACCATTCCACAGGTTTTTCTCTTAAACGGGGAAAATCATTTGTGAACAGTAAAATGTCCTTTCTTGTCCATGGGACATGCACAAACCCTCCTCCTGCTATTTCCCTCATTGGAAATTCATTTACTACCTTTTCTTTCTCTCTTACAGGAAAATTTAAACTTATTCTGTCTTCATCTCTTTTCTTTGTCCATTTCGCTCTCCATTTACTTAATTCACCCCACTATCTCAAAATCGCAATTAAATCTTTTATATGTGTAATTCTTCCTGAAGTATTCATATTCTCAGTATCTTTTTCAGAGAAATCCACCCTATAACTTTTCTGCAAATTTTTCTGCTTACGTAGATCTACTTCAAATTCAGAAGCCATTTCTTCCAATTGATCATATCTGTTTTTCGTTTTCCATGTTATGCTTTTGCAAATAAACAACAATTCATCATCCTGATATGCCTTTAAACTGTCAGTTCCAATTGTTCCAATAATTAATTCTTCTATATCTGGTTTCAGTTTTCCAACATCAAGTAATTTACCTACTGGGGTTTGCGTTACATTTATTTTATTTATACTCTTTTCTGGCGATCCAGAATCAGAATCTACACCAATTGGGGCTTTACATGACAGACTTTGATTAAGAGTTAAGTCAGGCCTCATCATTCTCTCTCGATGTATTTCAGACAAATCGGAATAACATTTTTCTGTCACTTTCTGTATTTCTGAATTTAATGGGACAGTTAAAGCTGAATGTCTAATTTATTTTTGATCAAATACTGGAAGAACAGGTCCAATCGTTACAGGCACTGTTACTGCTTCAATGCTTTTAGTTAACTGTTGTATTAATTCATTTGCTGAACTAATATATTCTGAAGTATCTGGTATTGGTAATCCTTCATACCTATCTGCTCTGATCCCACTTGTCGGGGTTTCATTTATCTGAACTGGGGTTTCAGTAAAATTCCTACTTTCTGGTGATATATTTAAATTACGTTCTGTTTCTACTCTTTCTGGAGTTTTACTATTAGTCAAATTTGTTTCAGGGGATGTCTCAACAATAATTTCTCTAGGTGGGGCACTTGGAGGAGTAGTCCATGTACAAACTGGTTGATAAGGTGGTGGTTTCTTAGTATAAATTTCTTCTAAAACCGCATCTTCTGAATCACTTTCTTATCTAGTATTATTTTTCTTTTGGGAATGCTTTTTTCCAGATGTCTCATTAACTAGTCTCACTGGGTACAAGCCATCACACATGTCTGCACTTCTCCATCGACGCATTCTATCCTGATGTGTTTCTCTAACTAATCTTTCTGGAATTCCTCTACTCTCTTGTTCTAATTCATGCATCTCATCTTCCCATTCAACTAAAGCTTCAAATTGTGTAGATCTAGGTTTTGGTACAAGATTTATCATTCTTTCTCTTAAGTTTTTCAAAACCGCTATGTTAAATGATCCATCTTCTGGCCATGCTAACACACCATCATTCTCAGTACATTTCATCAAATTCTCAATCCAGAGACAGGTATGATAACCATATTCACCCAACATATAAGCTGCAGGTGTTTTGTACTTATGAATTAATTTTCCGCCTCGCGTTGCAATTTTCTTGTCAGGTTTAATTTTATTTTTCAATTTCTGAAACCATGAAAGTTTCTTTTTCTCTTTCCTAAAATAATAATCCATGTTTTTAAACAATTTCCTCAACTATGGAAAAGATTGTAACAACTTATGTAACAAGGAAGTTGTTATTCCCCAACACCAACCAATCCGTGCGCGAAACTCACCAAAGAACCAATCAGGTTAAGCTACGTCACTATTCTGTTCAACCAATAGAATTACTGTTTTTTTCAGAATGAGCCAATCAGCTGTAAGCTTGTCTTGTCACGTGAATCAATCTGTGCGCAAACACTGTGATGTATGTTAGCCAATCACAGCGCGTCACTCGTCACGTATGCTACTGCTGCAGAGAAGCTGCTCTGTCTCTCGCTGCTCTGTCTCTCGCTCCTTAAACTGACCCCTCCTTTACAAAAAATTTTCACAGCACCATATTTACAAAACTTTCGATGAAATTCAGTTAATAACTCCACAAAAAAAACATTTGCCTGTTTCGCTAAAATAAAGTGATGGTTTTTCTCATACATTCAAGTATTCTTTTCGCGTGAAATAGATGCCGCTATTTTCACAGAATTTTTGAATTGGTCGATAAAGTAAATAGCCTTACCCTACCCTTCTAGCAAGTAATAACAAACTCGTTTCTCTCCAAATACACATACAGAGATTTTTTACACCTCCTTAGAGACAATTCAGAGCTTCACTCCATCGTATATTATGAATTCATTTACACACATTCACACAGAAAAATCCCTAACCATGCATACTTTAATTCTTTAGTAGGACTTTAACCCACCAATAGAAATCCTCTTTTAAAACAGGACAGAAGTCCCTATACTCGTAAGCTACAATTTCATAGACAATCCTCACTATACATTCTACCTTATACACCTAAAATCCCTAAACTCGGGCTGTACAACCACAACACTAGTGATATACAACAATACCACTATTTTGAAATAGAACAAATGCACTGTGTAATTTCACTTGTCACACTACTCATGCCAGCACAACCAGGATTTTTCACACTGCTGGAAAAAACCTTTCGACTACATATAACAACTAAACAAACTTAACATGTTTTAGACATTAATCCTATGTAATTACCATGTAACATGTTAGTTACCATAGTAACCAAACTCTGCTACCAAGTTATTGATCCAGCGCTCCGATTGAAAAACTGTCTCACAATCACTATCTATCACCTTAATACTCACCATACACCTTTAAACACTAATACAAGGCCCATCACACCAATGAGACAATTTTTGAGCAACTGAATCAAGTGATTTGATTTATAATCTATTCACATAATATTTATACTAATATGTACAACTGCAGTTTATCTTTCATTGTCATGATTTTAAATCAATTATTAACAAAAATCAAACCTCATATGGTGGATGGATCAACTAATGGAAACTAGACCATGAATAAACAAGACCAGCTTGTCACTTCAAATCTAATTTTATTTACTTTATTATCATAAAGATAGAGCATTTTACGTTTAAGAATCTTTATTACTTAAGCAAATAGGTAAGCAGCATTTTAATAAGGAAATGAAAATTAGAACTGACATTTCAAGGTAAGCTCAGAAACATGAAGAATTAGCAAAATAACAGTTTCCATTCCCTGAATCTATTTCCCTGTCTAAGTCTCTCTTTACCTAGAAAAGAATAAATCATTAAAAGTCTGCTGTCCTTACATGCGCCAAAAGTCCAACAGCATGACACACCACTCAGGAATCGGAAAGTATGAGTTTTTTCCCTACTTATGGTGTCATAATTTTTACCTTTCTCTCTAGCTAAGCTTTCTACATTTTACATTCTTTCGTACAAATCCAAGCTTTTCATTGGCTATCCCGTGTCAGTCCATGATAACATTTATTAGATCATTCGACTCTTGACCAAAATTCAGGCTTCATATTAGGCCCATTGTCTTTCATTTCCACATCCTCGATTTCCTCAAGAATGATACTTTACTCGAGCCTAGGACATCTACTTCCTAACCTTGGCAGGCATAACAAAAATGCTGTCCTTGGCCGGCCTCCGTGAACACTTTCAACACGACAAAGAAGTCGTTCTTTATTTCATACCGGCTTTGCAGCAAAATTCTTTACAGCTGCGCATGTGCAAGAAATCACTCTGGACAAGCTTTCGTGTCTGCAGCTCTGTCAGCCATATTTCTGCATCATCTTTAGGCCTTACTTCGGAAACTATTATTAAACAAACACAAGACATCAATTAATTAAAGAATTGAGACCCAATCTGTTACCCTCCCTCTTTGCTAATTAACTCTGTTAATTATGTTACCTGGCAATAGCACGAATAAGCAGCATTATATTTACTTGTCCTTTTCGAATGACAGGAACTCCAAGAGCTTTTATCACAAAAGACATAACATAAGCACATAAAATAAGCACATGCCATTAAATTAAACTGCCACATTTAATACTGACAAAGACAATAGACAAGGCTAGTTTATTAATTTTCTTTGCATTTGCAACAAAAAGCACATTAGTCCTGCGTGTGTTTCATGAATGTATCTTTTAAACTAAGTTGATTAATAATTTCACCACAAGCTTATTAGACTGATTACTTTTGTTAGGAGAGATTAACTTCGCAAGCTTGAACAAAATTTTATTAATTACCTTGCTCCATCAGACTCAATCCTAGGTCCTCGTTTCTGAGCTCCTAGCCAAGAATTCCGCTCTTTTTTTTCCTTAGAATTGTCCTATAGTGAAGAACTAATTTTAATTACTGGTTAGTTCTAGACTTATTACAAGGAACAGGGGTCCTAAGGGGTAACAATGCAACAAACAGTAATAATATAGACCACAATAAGTACTATATTTACTCCCAACCCAGCCGGGTAAGGAGTATTTTATTTTCAAGAATGACAAAAAGATAAATTGACCTAGAGGGGGTCAGTTATGAACATTAAAATGGGGTACAATCCTGTACCTATCCCAATAAAGTAGAAAAAACCATAGGTTGAGAGAAAGATAAGTAAAAGGAAAAAGTTTTTACAGGCAAGTAGAAATTTCCTTGGAGCCAGAGGGTGGCTTGCGATTTAAATAAATAATTCCGCAAATCACACCCAACAGTGTAACAATTGAGTATTTAACAAAAGATTAAATGTCACACTATTTTCAGCGTCAACGTTTCGATCCCTAAAGCTCCTAATAATTACGGGATCATCATCAGGACTATTTTATATCAAAGCCTGTTTGCAATATGAACGCCTGTGGAAGTAAGGGAGAGAAGAAAAAAATGGAAAAACAATATAAGGCATTCGCCTGAAATCAGGAAGTTAAAAGCATTCAGCAGGGTCCATGCACAAGTTACCGGCAACACTTGGCTACATCTCAAAGTGAATTTATCCGAGATAACGGTGAATTGTGCTGTTGTATCGTGTATATTATATACATAAATGCGTTTTAGCGCAGTGAGAAAACGGCGCAGTGACTGGGTGATATGGTGGTCAGACATTTCTTGTTTTGGCTCTTGTGGTGCTCATTCGGAATGGTGACACGTGGGTGATTTGAAGTGCCTGTGATAGTGGTGAACCCGTGGGTTGAGGGGTATTTTCTCCGGTAAATTTGGGGAGAGTTGCAATTATCGTGGATACCGTGAGGTGATGAGTGAATGATGGTTCAATTTGCAAAGTCCAGTAAGCTTGGTATGGCGTGACCTCTTTTACGTATTTTCCGAATATTAATACGGTATTTCGGAGCCAGGGCTGATTACCTTCATGTATCCAGTTTCAGGATCGTGATAGCGTAATTGATTCTTCTGCAGAGGAGTATTTCCTATTCCTTTTGGTCTAGGGGAAGGGTCCTATAGCGTTAAGGAAAGGTATTGCCATTAATAGGATCATGGTTCTACTATTAATAATAGCGCATGACCAGCAGGACGGAATGAAGCTTACCTTGCTTCAGATGGAAGCAGCGGCGAGTAAAATTTAGGCTAGCAGTGATTATTTCATAAATTCAAGGGAGTCAGTTTTCTCCCTCGGTTTTGTCCGCAGGCTCGTTGCTAAAATGGAGAATAATTACATTTAGTATGGCTCCTTGTATTGTGAGTGAGGACGTAAAAGGGTCGGAATGGGTGGGGGGCCGCCGGCTAGGGCTTACCTTGCTTCAATGGGAAGCAGCACCGGCTGAAAGACGGGAACTTGGGGGATATATCCTTGGTTTAAAGGAGTCAATGGGCTCCTTCCGTCGGTCCGTCCGCTTGATGCTAAATTAAAAGGTAATCAATAATCAGCATTTAGAAAAACTTCCCGTCATGGAGTTAGAGTATCCGAATGGGAAGGGGCCAGGCTTACCTAACTTCTTGATGGAAGCGGCGGTGGGTTGGAGGAGAGAAACACGATGGTCTTCTCCCTCTTCTGTGGCAGCGCGATCCCGCTGTAAGAGTGTGCTTCCTTGGTGGGCCATTGAAGCCGGCAGGGCACGAAATTGAAAAAGGACTGGGCATGGCTTCCTGATTTTGGCGGCCATGATGGAGTGGTAGCCATAGGGTGAAATTAAAGGGGGACTAAACACGGGTCCCCGGTGTTTGGCGGCCATGATGGAGTGGTGTGGGAGCCACTGAGTGGTGTTGCAGTAGCCAGGGTGGGATAGACGAAGAATTTTCGTCAGTGAATTTAAAGGGACCTGTGAGGGCCTATAGTGCATATCAAGTGCTCAACACCATGAGAAGTGCCATATCAATACACATCCGATTCTTAAAGCAATTTTTCACAAAACAAAACCATGATAATAGTAAAATTACACTTATTCAGTTTTTGCAGTTTTCTATACATCTCAAATTGTTTCCGGTTTTGTGGTACTGAAATGGAGTAACATCTGGAAAAACATTACTGCTGGTTGTACATTCCGGTACATTTTAGATTAGTGATGTCCAGTCCTACGTGCGGTTAAGTCCATTTTGGATAGAGTCCAACAATATTATACACTTCAGCTCTTCTCTGTTAAGGAGGCTGGACATGCTGCCCCCTCTCTGGGGAAGTTTCAATGCCTTCAAGACAGTCCAGCGAATGTCGTCCTCGTCATGATTTGCCTCCAGGAAATGTTCCACCAGTGGGGCATTTGGCGTGCGACATCTGATGCGGCTCCTATGTTGGCATACGTGGGTTTTGATTTTTTGTGAGGTTTGGCCAACATAATTTTTGTTGCATGGGCATTGGATGAGATAAATTACGTTGCTTGTATTGCAGTTGGTGAGTGTGTTACATTTAAAAGTGACATTGTTAAATACAAACGTTTTACCCTCAATTGTTAGATTACAAACTGTACAGCCACCACATTTGACATGTCCAACTATGGGGGACAGACCCCATGCTGTCTCAAGAGTAGAGGAGTGGACAGGGCTGGGAAGCGCTGCGCGAACCAGATGGTCCTTTAGGTTTTTGCTTTTTTTGAAGGCAAAGATGGGTCGCTCAATTTCTAGAATACCCGCATTAATCACCGACCAGTGTGTTAGGATCATTTTTCTCAGATTGTTTGAAATAGGGGAGAAAGTTGTGACGCATGCTATTCTGTCCATGTTTTTCTTTGGGTTGGGGACAAGAAGCGTCTCGAGACGACGGTACCAGGCTCTTTTAAGGGCGTTTTTTACGATTTTTTTCGGGTACCCCCTGTCTTTAAGTTTATTGGCTAAGATGGTGCTTTCTCTGAAGTAATCCTCCCTGTGGGAACAGTTACGTCTAATTCGTAGGAATTGGGAAAATGGTAAAGAATCCCTCAATGCCCTGGGGTAATTGCTGGAGTACTCGAGCAACGTGTTTCTCTCGGTGGGTTTTCTGAATAGTTTGGTGAGTAATTCACCTTCCTGGTGAAAGATTGTCAAGTCCAAAAAATTGATGGAGTTTTTGTCAGATGTTGAGGTGAATTGGAGACCCAGGCATTTATTATTCATCCAGTGTAAAAAGAGGCGCACCCTGGCTACTGCAACACCACTCAGTGGCTCCCACACCACTCCATCATGGCCGCCAAACACCGGGGACCCGTGTTTAGTCCCTCTTTAATTTCATCCTATGGCTACCACTCCATCATGGCCGCCAAAACCAGGAAGCCATGCCCAGTCCTTTTTCAATTTCGTGCCCTGCCGGCTTCAATTGCCCACCAAGGAAGCACACTCTTACAGCGGGATCGCGCTGCCACAGAAGAGGGAGAAGACCATTGTGTTTCTCTCCTCCAACCCACCGCCGCTTCCATCAAGAAATTAGGTAAGCCTGGCCCCTTCCCATTCGGATACTCTAACTCCATGACGGGAAGTTTTTCTAAATGCTGATTATTGATTACCTTTTAATTTAGCATCAAGCGGGCGGACCGACAGAAGGAGCCCATTGACTCACTTAAACCAAGGATATATCCCCCAGGTTCCCGTCTTTCAGCCGGTGCTGCTTCCCATTGAAGCAAGGTAAGCCCTACCCGGCGGCCCCCCACCCATTCCGACCCTTTTACGTCCTCACTCACAATACAAGGAGCCATACTAAATGTTATTATTCTCCATTTTAGCAACGAGCCTGCGGACAAAACCGAGGGAGAAAACTGACTCCCTTGAATTTAAGAAATAATCACTGATAGCCTAAATTTTACTCGCCGCTGCTTCCATCTGAAGCAAGGTGAGCTTCATTCCGTCCTGCTGGTCATGCGCTATTATTAATAGTAGAACCATGATCCTATTAATGGCAATACCTTTCCTTAACGCTATAGGACCCTTCCCCTAGACCAAAAGGAAAAGGAAATACTCCTCTGCAGAAGAACCAATTACGCTATCACGATCCTGAAACTGGATACGTGAAGGTAATCAGCCCTGGCTCCGAAATACCTTATTAATATTCGGAAAATACGTAAACAAGGTCACACCATACCAAGCCCTTACTGGACTTGGCAGATTGAACCATCATTCACTCATCACCTCACGGTATCCACGATAATTGCAACTCTCCCCAAATTTACCGGAGAAAATACCCCTCAACCCACGGGTTCACCACTATCACAGGCACTTCAAATCACCCACGTGTCACCATTCCGAATGAGCACCACAAGAACCAAAACAAGAAATGTATGACCACCATATCACCCAGTCACTGCGCCGTTTTCTCCCTGCGCTAAAACGCATTTATGTATATAATATACACGATACAACAGCACAATTCACCGTTATCTCGGATAAATTCACTTTGAGATGTAGCCAAGTGTTGCCGGTAACTTGTGCATGGACCCTGCTGAATGCTTTTAACTTCCTGATTTCAGGCGAATGCCTTATATTGTTTTTCCATTTTTTTCTTCTCTCCTTTACTTCCACAGGCGTTCATATTGCAAACAGGCTTTGATATAAAATAGTCCTGATGATGATCCCGTAATTATTAGGAGCTTTAGGGATCGAAACGTTGACGCTGAAAATAGTGTGACATTTAATCTTTTGTTAAATACTCAATTGTTACACTGTTGGATGCGATTTGCGGAATTATTTATTTAAATCGCAAGCCACCCTCTGGCTCCAAGGAAATTTCTACTTGCCTGTAAAAACTTTTTCCTTTTACTTATCTTTCTCTCAACCTATGGTTTTTTCTACTTTCTTGGGATAGGTACAGGATTGTACCCCATTTTAATGTTCATAACTGACCCCCTCTAGGTCAATTTATCTTTTTGTCATCCTTGAAAATAAAATACTCCTTACCCGGCTGGGTTGGAGTAAATATAGTACTTATTGTGGTCTATATTATTACTGTTTGTTGCATTGTTACCCCTTAAGACCCCTGTTCCTTGTAATAAGTAAATGACCCACGGTCCAAAGCCCCTTTCGGGTTTCTTTGTTTCCAAAAATGGTTAGTTCTAGACAGCATAGGCATAGTGATAATAATAATAGTTGCTTCACAATACACAGTTTGTTTTCTTATGTCTGCTTACTGACACGTTTCTTGGTTTCTCCCAGATCTGTAATGAATACCCAAAATATACACTAGATGGCACACTTGTCATAACATTTTACACTGTGACTCGTATTCTATTATTGTCACTCGAGATGTTTTACGCTGCTTAAATGATGCTCCATTAGTTGGAAAATATGTGCTGTAACGTTAATGATTGCTCTTTAACTGTCCGAACAGCACAAACACACTGCTACAGCTCACAATCAGCCTCACGCGAAACCTTCTGAAATGTGGAAATTAACAGTATTAATACATGATATGCTTGCCAGGAGATGTGCTCAGATGTCGGATGAGCCGCGTGTATATTTCACAGTTGAGAAACACTTTTGGTGGAGTGCGATCAGCTGTATATTCATACTAGGCAGCAAGCATTGTAACGTTGCCATGGCAACAGGGTACGGTAAAATGAAGAACAGGGCTGCATTACGTCGCGTTGTGATGCTTCACGTTGCGCGGTGATGCGGAATGATGTGCCCAGGATTCTTCCGCACGCTGCAATGACTCTGAAAGCACCATGCTCCTCCACTGAGTCACACGGAGATTCTACCATGTCATCAATAATGAAAGTTGCGAAACAGAAAAACAGTGGCTAGCCAGACTACTTTGATTTAAAATTAGAACCCACACAGCCCATGAGTACTGCGTGACCAGGCCATTTGTTTAGCAAAGCATTTATTTTGGTTCAAACTCAAGTTTTCAAAGTTCATAAAAACATGACATCAAAAAAGAAGAACACACTGTCAAAAACAGTCAAGTCAAAGGCAAAAACAAACAATTGTGTGCACCATTAATACAAAATATACAGACATGAATACTAAATATTCAGACATTTACATGACACCAAAATACAACTTAGAATCCAATACATACGATCCGAATCAATTGTAATTAGAGGACATAAAGCGTGGAAGGACAAAACAAAACCAGTCATTTGACTAAAATACCAGTGGACAGGCGGAATTAGGGATGGAAAGCAACTGCCTGCCTGTCACACAAAACCTGTGACTAAATATTCAGTCTGGTTGCACGCAAGGGCCCACACCAGTGGGGTAAGTTGATCCCTAGCTGCACCCTTCTTTCTTGTCACAGGCTGGGGGTCAACGCGTTTCGAACCAACCCATGTGCCTTGTTTCTGCTTTTTGCAGCGGCCCCGCGCGGCAGATTAATTCCTTTGACTTGACTGTTTTTACAGTTCAAAGTAGTCGGCTAGCCACCGTTTTTCTGTTTCGCAGCTGTTGAAGTCCAGGCTGGTTAGTGTTTCGGACCCAAAACCTTTTTGTATACACATCAATAATGAAAGTGGCATGGTGAAGAGCGAATCAGCTCGGGGCAGACAACGGCAAGCATAGTCAAACAGTGCTCACAGCCAAATGAAAATTTAACTATGTAGCAAACTCACTGTGGAACAACTTAAATCTTGCTTCTTTTCTTTCTTCGTTAATGTTAGTAGATATCTTGTTTTCCGGAAGCATGCGTGTCCTACACACAAATGATTTCTTCGTTTAGGTAACAGCTTTGTCATTTCCTCGTTTTTGGCTTTGTCTTGAACTCTGAAAGTACCAGGCTCTAATTGATCAAGTCACTCATGTTCAACACTTCCTTTGTTAAATTATCAACAGCAGAAGAGAAATTCTCTGGACAGATGCCTACAAATTACAAATGTCTTTCTGTTAAAAAGTCTTTCACAGCATTGACAATTTCTTAAGATCCTGGTTGACAGCAGATAATTGATTACTTCATTTTTCACGGCGCTTCAAAGATTTCTAGTTACTTGACAGCTTAATTTCTCTACAGCTTAAATCTAACCGCAGTTGAGAGATAATGAGTCATTGCTTCTTATTGTGAAGTGTTTCCAGGGATGAGAAATAGACTTACAGTTCTTTACTTCTTTAGTTCCTTTGACTTTTCCATCAATCATCCGGTTTCAATCTTCCTTTGAGGATGTTGTTGGCAGGAAATAGATGGACAGCTGTGGGTTCTTCTGCGAGGTGTAGCTCAGGCTGTGTTTAATGGTTTTTTATCTTGTCTGGTCAGCAGAAAACGTCGCCAAAATGTTGTAAATAAGATGGTGATAGATGACAGGATACTTCTAGTTGATTACATGTAGATTTATTGTAGGACACAGCTGAGTACAAACCTCGCCAGCTGACCAGACCATCAACTGACACAGGTAGAACACTCTGGTACAAGTTAGAACACTCACAGGTATTCTGGGAGGCTGAGAAGGTGAAAACACTAAGGAAGGCTTAATGACTACGGTCAGCCATATTACAAGAAGAATCAATATACAACAAAAGGTATGGCCCGCTTGCCACGACTCCGCTGCAGCATGAGCAGGCGCTCTTGTGATGGTAGAGAGTGTGTTCCACGACCTGGAGATAAGGGCAGAGGCAGTTAGCCAAGGGCCGCTCCCAGAGCAGAAGTGGAGCAGAGATGGAAAGTGGTACGTAGCCCCCCAGCCTGATCATAGCATAGAGGAGGGAACTGCACTGTGTGATGGTTTAGTGGCATCAGGTCCTGAGACAGACAGATTGAGGTACATTATCAATAGGCCCAGACAGACACAGCAAGAGGTCCAGGCCAGAGAATATGTTTTTCTGAGTGCTGCTATTGAACACTTAAAACATTTAATTTTCACATAAACATTTTCTAGGTTTTTGTTTATTTATAACATTTATTTAAACAAAAAAACACATGCTACTAAAATGTCAGATTTCACATCTACTTATAGACTGTTATATTTGATGAGAAAATGATTTCTAACATTCTCCATGCTTTTACCATGCGGTTTCTAAATTAGAACTTCATTTGCGAGTTTCTTAAAGTGGAGCCTAATACACATTTTAGTCATTTCATGTAAAATAGTGTCACAATTAATTTTGTGTAAAATTTGTCGTACACAGATGAAAGGTAAAACTTCTGCTCTATCACCATCCAGCGCAATTTGACAGCACCATGGCCAGTAGGTCAGTGCTGTAGGGTGTTTTCAGCGTCTCATGTCACCTCGGCAGCTTTGCCTTGCAGAGTAGGATGTAATGTAATGTAATTTGTACTTGTAAAGCACACTAGTACCCCAACTGGGGTGTCCTGGCGCTGTAACGCATACCGCTGTGGAACCCTTCCTGGCTTTTCCCTGTGAAATGTCCCCTCCTGGGCACCCCCAAGGTGAAGCCAGGCATCCCAGCGCTGTTGGTGCCGTTGTGGAGATTAAGCAAGTTATTGCCCAGAGTTGCAGAGTGGGACCCATGATTAGAATAGGCACCAAGGTGAGAATGATCAGGTCCGAGGAAATTGAGCCCAAGACCCGCCGAGGCAGGAATTGAACCCTGGTCCAGGACCAGACCTCTGCATCAGGGTCCGCTGCGCTAACCATTGAGCCACACTTCTCCACAGTGGGGATATGGGGACTGTAAAGGAATCATTGAAGCTGAGTATTTTGTCGTATAACTGCCAGATTAGAGGGGTTCCTGGAGCTCTGTTAACCAGCGCTCGCCTTGCTGGCCTCTCAAGCCACACCCTCAATGTGCCAGGAGTTGCAGTGAATGTGTTGGACATTCTTCCAGCAAAATCAAGGGGCTTTGATAAAACACCCCGAAAGGAAGAGAACCACCAAGATGAGAGATTTTACAAGCTATGAAATATGTTTTCCTAGCTTGAGAAGCATTCCTGTAGCGCTGGAATAAGGTCTGAGCCTTTAATTATACATCAACAATGCTAAAAGTTGTAGAACTTTTAAAGCCTTCACATACATCAGTACCTGTACTCCTTTCAAATAGCAAATATTCTATTTCCCACCAAAACTATCATTAGAAGAACAAACCAGACAAGTGGGTCACTGTTGTAAAGTACAATTGTAGTCACGAGGTAAACCAAAGTCACACTGTCCTGCAATCATCTGTTGTGCTTGTTATAGGTGGAAAAATCTGAGGCACGGTTACAAGACAGGAATTTATTTCTTGTGAGTAAATGACAAAGGCCCATGAGAAGTAGACAGTATGTCTGCATCAACAATGCTCAGAATAAATTACAGCAATCCAGAACTTCAATGACGAATGCAGAACGATCCACATTCTAGTCATGGTAACTAAATATACATCAACAAGCCCTGGCAACGGCAAGTAGAGTTATATTGAGATGGGATGCAGACAACATTGTAATACCACTTCTTCTTTTTCTAACAAAAGCAATATGGAAAGAAGAATATTACATACCAGAGAAACTAAAATGCTAGAAGATAACAGAGGCTTACTGAAAATAATGAAGTAAATAAAGAACGATGATAGTGGTGGTGATGTAAGTTAATATAGACTGAAACAAGTCAAAAATACAATTTAATACACACCGTAATCAATTTAATTAACTTTGAAGGGAACTAGATACTTCTCATACAACATTGTCGATTAACAGCCACATCTTTATTTTAGTTTTCAGGCCAAATATTGAGTTGGAAATGTCATGACACAGAAATATCAACAGCAAGTATATCGTGGTGAAGAATATTGGATTTAAGGTCAGAAATATTGATGTAAAAATATAGAAATCAATAATATCATTTCCAAAAATATAGTTGTTTTAAAATATCGCTTTTTAATTAGTGTTCTGTATTTTAGTATATATTTTAAATGTATATGATGTATTTTTTGTATAAGTATTGTTTATGTTTTTTAATATATGTGTTAAATTTTTAGTGGTTAGTAATTTTATTTTAATTACATTTTGCGGTTTTTCTTTTTGTAGCGGGTTGTGGGTTTATAGGGGAATAGGGTGAGAAGTAATGTAATTATAATACATTATTAAATATTTGTTTACTTATTATTATTTATTTTATTGAGATTTTATAGTGTTAATTGTTTATTTTTATTTTTGGGGTAAATTTCATGTATGGGTTGTGGAGTTTATAGGGGTAAAAGGTGTGAAATAATTTATTTGAATGAATTATTAATTAGTGGTTAATTTATTACTTGATAATTAATTATGGGACCCTGACTGCAAACAATTTCTATCTAGAGTCCACGACCCGAACTACTATAAACGAGTAAAGTTCAAGAGAGCCAGGGATATCATAAAAGTCTGGAATCTGATCAAGATTTATGGTAGGATTTCTCTTTATTACGCAAAATTACAATTATGGGGTAATCCAGGACTTCCTGGAATCTTCTCGGATGGAGCTGGGGCTATATGGTCCAGCTGTGGTGTCAATACTTTAGGTGATCTCTATGGCCCTGAAGGAATACTTGATTTTGCTTCACTAAAATCTCTTTATAGACTGAATGATGGTATGTACTTCAATACATGCAAATTCAGGATTTCTTAGTTCGGAAAATGAAGATCAACGCAGTCTGCCATTCTGACCTTTTAAATTGTCTATATTCTGAACGGACTAAATCACTTATTAGTGAAAGTTATAGATACTTAATTCAGATGAAAGGCAATAATTGCTTTAATTTGGCGGCTAAATGGACCACTAGATTAGGGATAAATCTAACACCAAATCAGATATCTGCTTCTCTTAGTAAAATCAATCAAGTGGTCCAGTCTTCTCATATAAGACTTCAACTGTACAGAACCATTTGTCAACTGTATTATACTCCTCAAAGAATTATTAGCTGGCCATCAAGAAATTTATTGAGTGATCGTACTAAATGCCCTAATGTGATTTGATTGCTGCTAATCTGGAGCATATGCTTTATTCTTACCCTGCTCTGTCCGAGTTCTGGAAAGGAATAGAAGGTGTTCTCATTAAGAAGCAAATTACATTTCCGTTTTTATCTGCTCATATGATTTTATTAGATTTACAGGATGTGAATGGCCCTCATAAAGACCTGAATACTATTCTATTTGGCTGTGTAAGACTGACAATTGCTAGGGCTTGGATTTCTTCGAAACCTCCGCATGTTATGGAGTGGTGGACTCTAATCAATGAAATTTATACTATGAAAATATCATTAGCAAAGATAAGGGGGCCATCCTCATTGAGAAAAAAATAGAAAATCTGGGGAAAGTTTATTTGAGCATTTGACTTTAAAAATGTTGCTAAAACCGCCACAATATGTATTTATTATATTTGCTTTCTTTTTGAAAATTGTGTTACAATTGATTACTCTGCATTAATTATGTATAATGATATTTTTTTATATTATGGTTGTAATTAAGAAATGTTTTTGCTTTTCTTGCAATGATAATAAAAAATGTAAAAAAAAAAGATAATTAATTATGGTAATTGTGAAATTTCTTTTAGGTGCAGGTTGTGGCATTTGTAAGGGTAAAGGGTGGGAAGTAATTTACATTTAGTTAAGAAATACTTTATTGATAATTAATAATATATATTTGATAATTAATTTTGGCAATTGTTTAATTATATTTTTTGGGATGTGTGTTTTGGATTCATTGGGGTAAAAAAGGTTGGAAGTAATTTATTTTTAATGACTTAATAATTAGTTGACCATTAATATTAATTAATTGGCAATTAAATAAGGAAATTGTGCAATTAATTTTAGGTGCGGGTTGTGAGTTTATATGAGTAAAGGATGGAAAGTAATTTATTTTTATTTCAATAATGATAATTTTTGCTAATTAATATGAATTGATAATTAATTAGGGTAATTGTTTAATTATTATTTTTTGTGTGTGGGTTTTGAATTTATAGGGTAAAGGGTGGGGAGTAACTTAGGGCCTGAGCACGATGGCGTGGAGACCACCACCGACAGGCTGTAGGTGGCGGTCTCCCTGCCATCAGAACAGGGATCTCTGTCTGCCATATTATAATGGCTTCTGGACAGGTGGTGGTTGGAAAGTCTGACTGCCACGGTCCCGGCAGGCGGTCTGTAGCCGACCACCTGTCGGACCTCCCTGTAGTCCCTATCATGGTGGAAGTGCCTGCCAGGCATCGCCGTAGGGATTACAGTGTCCCTTTCCACTGGCCTTTTCATGGCGGTTAACCTGCCATGAAAAGGCTGTCAGAAAGGGACATTGGTGGCCCTCCTTTCCCCCTAGCCCTTGATTTTGTGTGTTGGGGGGGCACAAAACATATCCCTGCACCAGTTGTAGGCAACACATAGTGCCTGCCATGTAGCGCAGGGATATGAGTGGGGTGTTTGTTTCATTACTTACCACCAACGCATGCACCCTTTCACCAGAGTGCAAGGGTGTCTGCAAGCAGGGAGGTTTGTTTATGTACAGGAAGGTGTCCCTTACTATACAGAAACAAACCTTTTAAAAAAAATGCATGCATGAAGCAGCACACAAGTAAGATACTAAACAGCATTTTAGGTTTGTTTATGTGCAGGAAGGGACTCTGGTGCAAGGGTGCCTGTGTTGGCGTTAAGTTGTGAGACTTAGCGTGGGGGGAGTTCCCAAAATGGTGGACTGACGCCGTCAGTGCGGAGAACGGCTGATAAGGGTCCGGTCATGCATGCTATGTTAACCGGTCACGATCCAATCTGAACGCCTATGCAAGAAGAATTTTTTTGGACAAGCAGAGAGGTGCTCACGTATTGATATCGCCTTACCTGTCTCTATGCGGTGAAGGAACGTGGAGCGGCGAAGCTGAGAGTGCCTGCAGCTGAGGAGGAGCGGTCTGCTGGTTCACGGCGGCGAAGGAACACGGAGCTGGATCGAGCACGGCTGGTCGGGAGTACAGCGCTTTGAGGTTGCGGAATTGAGCTATGACACTTTGGTTTGTACTGATTTTAACGCTTCAATTAGGGGGGTAGCAATACTTAAACATAAGCAGTATAAGGTAGAAATTAACAAAACGCTAACTGATAAGGCTGGCAGATGGGCGATTGTACAGATTACAATTGAAGGGCGTAAATATACAATCGGCGGCATTTATGCGTCTAATTCGGATGAACCTAGAATTATCGATCAAATTAATTTAGAGTTGCTTAGCTGGGAAGGGGAATGTATAGTATTGGGAGATTTTAATTGTATTATGGATTATAATTTAGATACAACTAGAAGGGGCTCATTTCAGAGAATGCGGAAGACCAGGGCTGCAATTCGGGATCTTGCTGCAATACATTTAATTAAGTATGCTATACCTATTATTCTGCCGCACATACATTATGCTCACATATTGATATAATATGGGTCTCGGATACTATCCTTGAAACTAGCACTATCATGATATGTCCAAGAGTTACCTGTGACCATAACCCTATTCTTTTGTCATTCAATGTAACAATTGAAAGACAAACTCCTCGTTCTTTTTCATTTCCCAGATATTTATTTTTGGATTCTGTTTTTTTAAATCTATTAAAAGATCATATAAAAGAATTTATTGGTTTAAACATCCATTCAGCACTACCAAGGATAGTGTGGGATGCATGTAAAGCAAGCATTCAAGGATTTACACAACAGTTTATATGGCGACAAAACAAAGAACGTAGGTATCAAAATGAGAAAATGGTAGCCGATATACTTCTCGTTGAAAATCTACTGTCTGAAGCTTTGTTAAAAGGGGACAGTGTGGAAGAATTAAACCTTAAACTAATTGAGTTAAAATCAGCGGTAAAAAACTTATTTAGGGAGAAAAGTATTATCAAACTTAAAAAATATCAATTTGATCAGTATGAAGGGGCTGACAGGATAGGTAAAATCTTAGCGTATAAAGTGGCTGAAGATCGAGCTCAAATGGCTATTAGTGAAATCAAAGGGGCTAATAATCAAAAATTCCAAGAACCCAAATCAATACTACAGCAATTTGCTGATTATTATCAGGAGTTATATACAACGGAATATGAGGTTAGCGATGATAATATCAAAAGATATTTAACGTTAAATCCTTCCAGATCCTTCCATTTGTAAATGGCACAGACTCTCTTAAAATTACCGTCTATGCTGACGATGTTGCGGTATATTCCACTAATGTTTCTGAAGCATTGAAAGGCATTTTAACAGAGGCAAGGGAATTCGGCTTGGTTTCGGGATACAGGCTTAACACTGGCAAGACCCAAATTATAATGAATTACAAACCACTAAGATCAGTGACAGGAGTATGTAATATAGCTACCTATCTGGGGGTTAAAATTTCCTCGAATGTTAATTCAATAATTGCTCTAAATTATGAATCGCTATTAAAAGAAAGTGCTGCTTTATTTAAGAAATGGCATAAGCTACCTTTAAGCATTATTGGCCGAATAAATTTGGTTACAATGAAGATACTACCAAAATATCTTTATCTTTTTCGATCCATCCCTTTACGGATTAATAACTCTTATTTCAACAGATTAGATGGTATTATCAGTAGTTTTGTTTGGGGGTATAAGAAAGCTCGTCGGGCTGCCACATTTCTTAAACTTCCATTCAATCAAGGAGGACTGTCTTTACCTGACTTCAAATCTTATTATTGGTCCACTTTTTTTACTAGATTTCGAAGCCTGATTATCCCCGAGAAATGTTTGTATTTCCACAAATTTATGCTGGGTGAGGATGTAAATATGTTTCTTTACAGATTAAACGACCCCAATTACTTCAAACGCGTGAAATTCAAGACGCTACGAGATAGCATTAGCATATGGCGCTCTATTCTTGGTAAATGTAAAACTTCTCTCTTTCATTTGAATACCCCCTTGTGGCTTAATCCGGGTCTACCAGGAATTTTTCATGATACAGCTGGTTTAGCGCTGTCAGATTCCGGTATTAAAAAATTGGGAGACCTATATGACCATCAGGGGTTTTTTACATTTGAAAGACTGAAGATATGTTATAATCTCACAGAAGGGGCTCGGTTTAAATATTATCAAATCAGAGATTATCTACTGCGGAAATTAGGATTTACTAATATTTTTGACTGATTTATGGAACTGCATTTATAAAGAAACGTATAAAGCATGCATTAGTATTGGATATAAAAAAAATTCTGGTCTTAGAATTGATGATTCTACAAAATTATCCGAGAAATGTAGTAGGCAGCTGGGTACTGATGTGACCCCTAACCTGATCACTTTTTCCTTAAATAGCTTAAATCGCTCTGTTCATTCCTCTAGCCCTAAGCTGCAGCTATTTAAAACCATCTGCCAACTCTACTATACGCCAGACAGGATTTTAAAATGGGCTAATAATAATAGTACCAGTGAACGTACGAAATGTCCAAAATGTAATTTAAGATCAGCTGATATAACTCATATGTTTTTTACGTGTCCGGAACTGAGTAACTTCTGGAATGGTATAATCAAAGTTATGTCTACAAAACTAGCTTGTCCAATAGTATTGACATCTCTCAACGTGCTGGTAGGCATCTCTGGGGCGAATAGCTCTTCGTGTGACTTGTTGAATATTCTAATTTCATGCGCCAGACTAATAATAGTTAGGGTCTGGATCCAACATAACCCACCGACGGTTCACGAATGGTGGATCCTTGTTAAGGAAATATACAATATGGAACAGGCTTTAGCAACAACAAGGGGGCTTCAAACAAAAATGAAAGTAGAAAGGATTTAGGGAATGTTTATGTCTTAACACTCGTTTATTCTTCTTTTTTTTAATATTAATTATCATTAATGTCTAATGATCTATGATTACCTCACTGAAATTACCTTAATGTATTAATTATTTTTTGATGTTTGTATGAAATGTTACTCTTCATTCCTTTCTTTTTTTTTTGCTGCTGTGTTCTTGTCCCTGTTGATGCTGCAATAAAAAGATTTTTTTTTTAAAAAGAGAGAGATTTAGCGCTATTGCAGGGGGTAACCCCAAGCTGCACCACATTCTTGAGAATAGGGTGCAGGCTGGCGTTTCCGAAGTGGTTGTGAGAGGTGTTAAGCCAAGGAGGCTAACGATTCTCACCGCCGCTTCCTCGTGAATATGCCCCTAAAAGTTTAAACGCAAAATCACATCTGCCTTGTTAACGTGGTCAATGTGATCATGTACCATGAAAATGAAAAAGGTATTGCAAGTAAACAAACAAACTCTCCATAGGTGAGATGTTAAAGGGTCATATCTAGCTAAACGAAAATGAAACAAGAAAAATACACTGAAAGTCTCCATTAACTGTCTGTGCTGAAATGGCCATAAAACAGTGCATTTTGATTAAATCATTGAACAGAGAACAGGCATTTCTAAACCGATTTCAAAAAACTGCTTCTAGCTAACTGAGGGGAAAAATAATGAAGTCTAAAAAACGGAACATAAAGATCTCAGGTGGCACAGCCAGTTAAAAACATGAAATGAGTCTATAAATAGCCACGTTTGATCTCTGTAAATACAAATTCAAAGAGGCAGCTTAGTGAATGAAGAATGATGAGCTACCTGAGTTTTGTGTGTGCAAAATTAACCAAACAACCTGCACAGGGCGGGAGGCGTTGTGTGGGGGGAAGGCTTGGGGAGATTAAATGGACTGGAAGCAGCGTCGTGCGCCGGCGAGCAGCGAGGGGATGGCGGAAAGAAAAAGTAGTTCACTCAAACAAAACATATGGCCACAAATGAAAGAATCAATTTAGCAGGGGCATTCGCCAAGGCGGTAACAAAACAGCCACAAAGCAGGACAAATGTACACTATTCACAAACGAAAGCAATGGAATTTGTAATGGCAGATGAAGCAACCAATTAAAAAATGGTGGGCGTGTGTTTAAAGCCCACAGAAGGATTACAGCATGCCTCTCAGAGCAGCACATGCACGCTGACTTCAGGCTTGACCGAAAAATGGTGAGGGTCCTGCTATGGAATGTAGTGTACATAATTAACTCCAGACTTTTTCGCTCAAGTATTTGTTATATCCAAGTTATAGGCCAAAGCAATTTGAATGCCCTCTTTAAGAAACTTATTTGACTGTTCCACTAAGCCATTTGCAGAAGGAAAGAACATAGTGCCAATATCGGCCCTCTGACCATCCCTCCTACAGCAACATACATGCAGCATAAAATAATCAGACAAGACAACTTTTTTGTTGGGAAAAATATGCTGCAGGTTTATTAGCATAACAAAATGCCAACAAGGTGGGTTATCTTATAGGCGATCCAAAGGCAAGCCGCCCCTCGTGGCCTACCACGTGATGGGCCAAACTCGCATCGTTGCCTTAGCCAATCGGTGCTTAGCGGTTGTGGTTAGTGGGTAGCCACTCCCACTTCCTGTGAACAATCGGTCCACCCTCTTGCTCACGCCCCCCCCTACGAGGGGCGGAGCATTCGACCCCCGGTTATATAGGTTTCCAACCGCCCATAGGATAACAGTGCGCCGTCGCACCCCAGGGTCCACCGCACAGACTTCCTGGGGATATTAGGCCTCGGCATCCTTTCTGCTCCTGAAGAGGGTACCCCTGAGTATCTTTCCGCCTCTGGATCACCCTGTAACTTCGCCTGCAACACGAATAGAAAAGGATTAGAAATATTCCCCCCCCACCCTGACGATGCCGGGTACGCGGTAGGGAGGGAAACGGCGTAAGGGTGAGGGAGCAAAGAGGCCGTCAGGAGGGTGAGGGAGCAAAGAGGCCGACAGGGGTGTGTGGTAGGACTATATACACCTCCCTGCCCCGCCCAGGCCGGAAGTGACGAGCGGGACCCACGGGGTCCGGAGACACTAGGCTGGTCCGTGTGCCATCTTGTGGCACTACGGGGGCTGCCCTCTTATGAGGGTCCCCTGCGTGGACGAGTCGGTCGGCCCGCAGTAATTTTTTTTTCTTGTTTGGAACCATTATATAAATTAACCTTTTGGTCAAACACAAACTGTGCCATTGTCAGAAGCGACAGTTTCAGGTACGCCTTCTTTAACAAAAGCCTCATGTTGAAAAATCAACTCTATCAGTAGTAGGGCAACCTACAAAAATGTAAGTGACCCATTTTGACTATTAATGAGTTATCTTACATCTGGTGGTAACATGTGATAATGCTCAAGAAAATCAATGACCAATTTCTGTTATCCTTTACTAGGTAATGGCTTTCCTCTGTGCCTTTCTAATGTTTGTCCTACATCATACACAAGACATGAAACAACTTCCCTCTACACATCAGGTGCTCTTCCTCACTTCTTGAGTTCCTGAAGCAGATGAAGTCTTGCCTCTTTCTGTAAATATTTTGGGGACCACACACCTACACACCTGCCCAAGCGCCTGGATACCCTCTCCGGTGATTAGTGCGCTATACAAATCAATATAACATAACAAACACTGTGGACATTTATTTATACATCACACACTTTTTCATGGGAGGCAACCAGTGAAAAAGTTGTAACAATCTTTTAGTTGCTGTCATTCCTGGATTCCCACTATGTGCAATTTCAATTAACTTTTCTCTCAGACTAACAGGCAGAACAAAATGTTCCTGGCGAATTATCTAATCATTTGCAATGCTCAGCTCAGCTCACCTCAGCTCAGCTGCAGCTAGTTGATAAGGTGAACTGGCCTTATCTAACACTCTAATATGAGGCCATTGAACAACAAGATGTTTTCTTACCTTATTCAAAACAACATCCTTCTCATACTGTTGCAACCATTCTTTCTCAGTTATTACTCCTTCACATGCCTGTACAACATCTACTACTGCTACCACACACTCATAGTCTTCAGCTTCATCTTCTTCAACATTGTTTGTGAGTGGCATATGTGATAAGCAGTTGGCATGCATATTCTTGCCTCCAGGAATATATTGTATGTCAAAAACATACTCCTAGAACCTTGAAGTTAAATGTACCAAACTATCAGACGTTTTCATGTGCCAATTCAGTTAATGAGAAATACAAGTAGTTTGTGGTCAGTACGCAAAAGTAGGTTTGAAATCTTTCAACAACCACAGGCTAAGACGTCATGTTCTATTGTACTTTAATGTAATTCTGCTCCTTTCAAAGTATGTGAACTAAATCCTACTGTACTGTGTGCTACTTACTGTCATGTCATTGTGTAAGAACACCACGAAGACCAGAAAAACTAGCATCAACTGTAATTGAGCATTTCACACTAGGGTCAAAAGGTTTGAGAGACGGTTCAGATACAATCAATTTATGCACAATGTCAAAATCCTCTTCTTGCTCCACCCACCCCCACACACACTTATTTCTCCATTTTCCTGAGCCATTTCCTTAAAGGTACCACAGCATACTCCTCTGCAAAGCATGACAAATATTTACTTTAAAAAACTACCTAAGAGAATCTTGCGTTGTGTGTCACAAACAATAACCTTCTGATTTTATAATGTTTCATTCTTATTTATAAGCCATCTTGCCCCTTTGTGATAATATGCCTTAGCAGCTTTAGCAAAAATCAAGATATCTTCTTGGAATGCTTGAACCCCTTTAATGCCTTTAAAAAGTATGTCCATTAGATTCTGGAAAATGCAAGTGGCACATTGGTCCATGACCCTGCCGTGTCAGGAATTGAACCCTGGTCACAGGCCGTTCTCTGTTTCCGGGTCTGCCGCCTCTAACCAGTGAGCCACACCACTCCACATAGACACCACTCCTGATAGACACGCCACCATATTAGAGCTTTTCTGCCGTGGGACGTGACGGAAAAGCTGCGGACGGTCTTCCCGACCCCCCTGCCATCCTAATCTGGCGGGGGTCTTTTCTATCACCGCAGCGATGAATCCGCATCCTCCGGGCCGGCGGTGGCTTCTGCCAGCCCGGAGGATGCGGATTCACCGCAATCATAATCGGCCCCTTAATTAGGATATAAAAGAGCAATACTTTTCATTAGTGTTTATGGTATCCTCTTATTAAAGGTGAAACCAGGCATCCCCGGCGAATGTGGGGGCCGTTGTAGAGATGAGGCAGTGCCCAGAGTTGCTGAGTGTGCTCCCTGGTTAGAGTAGGCACCGAGGCGAGAATTATCGAGTCCGCTGACCCTGGTCGCTGTGGTTTGGGGGTCATTAGGACGGCCGAAGGACCGCCACCGACAGGCTGCTTGTGGCAGTCTTTCAGCCATCTTACTAGGGATCTCCATTCGCCAGATAACAATGGCATTTTGAAGGGTGGCGGTCGGAAACACGGACCGCCATGGTCCCGACAGGCGGTCTGTCAGACGTCCCTGTGATCGCAGAATTGCTGTAGGGATTACAATATCTCTTTCTACCAGCCATTCTGGATCAGTCAACATGCAGCAATGCGGTAGGCAGAAACAGATTGGGGGGCCTTAGAGGGCCCCCTATACCCCTGGGCCATCGACATTGGCCATGGGAGGCAACTATGTTGCCCCCCCTACATAGTCCTACACCATGTGGTAGGCACCGCATGGTGCCTGCCAAGTAGTGCTGGGATTTGTGTCAGGTGTCTGTTTTGGCTTGTGGCTGGTGCTGCAGAGCGCAGCACTTGCCACAATGCAAATCATGGGCAATGCGACCACCACAGTGGCAGTTGCAATTAATTTGCCCTGTGTGACCGCTGCCTCGGAGGCAGATGGTCCCAAATATGATTGGATGGAGGACGAACGAAAGTCTGCCTGCCGTCCTAATGACCCCCTTTGTTTCTTGAACAGAGTTTTCCAAGCTTTATCCTTGTCTATGATGGTGTAACCTGAAGTAGACATAGAAGAATCCTCAGTAGCCAACACTTGCTCGGTGATTCCCAAACTGTGCACCGTGACTCCCTGGGGAGTCGTGAAACCTAGCCTGGGGAGCCATGCACCAAGCACTTTAATGATTTAATGTTGAAGGTTCTGTTGGCTTCAGTTAAACTATTTGGACTTAAATGCATGATGTGGATGATTTGTAAATGACATGCCTAAAGCTATTAACCTAGTGTTTAATTGATGGCATGTCCAGGGATATGACTTTCATATTTCACTGGAGACCCATGTTCCAATACTCCCAAAGTAAGCAGAAGATGCCATATTTATTTTGTTACACTTGTTAATAGTTTCATGTTTTTCCAAATGCATTTTACACCAATGCAAGTTATCAGGAAAGTACAGTTGTCCTGTCTATTTAACACACTAAGTATTATTAAGTATTGACATTTGTATTTGAATCATAGGTATTCCCAGTACACATTTCTTTCGGTAGACACACATTTCCAGACAGGCCTGCTCTCTCCTTAAGCACACAGCATAATGCCAACATTTGGAAGGAGGAAAGAGTGACGTTTAAAAAAAAATCATAGGATATTTATTTACTTGCATAGATTTGGAGGCAATTTTAGGAAGGAGACAGCAAAAATACAGCTGTATGTTTAAAAAGAAATCATGAGTCACCCTGCTGAGACAGGTGTGTAGGCACGTATGACATGGGTAGAAATGGAAATATTCTTCAAGCGCACAAACATTTTAACATAGATTTGTACCTCACATCATTAGATTTGGACCTCACATCATTAGATTTGGACCTCACATCATTAGATTTGGACCTCACATCGTTAGATTTGGACCTCACATCACAACACATAACAGGTTTGACGCACTCTCAGGACTTGAGATGTGCGATTGACGGGGGGCCGGAGAGGGTATGGTTGATGAAGCTATAGTGGACCCTGCCCCTATGGCACCTGTACCTTCTTCTGCTAATGATGGACATAAACTGGTATTGGGTACCCCTGACAAGGGGGATAAGGTCAGGCTGTTAAGTTGGAACATTGCCGGTCTACGGTCCAAGAGAGAAGACCCCAATTGGTTAAACTTTGTAAAGCTATATGATATTGTTGCCATGCAGGAGACTTGGGATATGGAATGCGATTTTTGGTTGGATGGCTTTACTTCATTTTTTGTACCTGCTTTGCCCTCTCCGGCGGGACGGAATAGAGGGGGACTTTTGATGTTGGTGTCGGTGAATGTAAAGGATAAAATTATAAAGGTTGATTGCGCCACACATAGGGGCTCATTAGGATTGCGGTTTTTCCATATCCTCGGGGCCGTCGGAAGCCACCGCCGGCCCAGAGGATGCGGAAAAACCGCAGCGGACTGACGAAAGACCCACCGCCACATTAGGATGGCTGGTGGGTCCTGGTTTCCGTCTGCAGCTTTTCCGCCGCGGTTGGCTTACAACCGTGGCGGAAAAGCTCTAATCTGGTGACGGTGTCTCTCAGACACCCTCAGGCAGATTAGGATGGGATGTAAAACATGCTTTTCCGCGGCGGCTTTTCCGCCGTGGAAAAGCATGTGTAACTTCACTGCGGGGGCCCATTGCGGGCCCCCTAGGTGAAGGGGGCGTGGGGGGTGCACATGGGGGGTACCTATGGTACCCCCCTGCATTTGTATGCAGAAAGCGGCAGGCACCGCAAGGTGCCTGCCTCTTTCTGCATGCAAATGCAATGACTGCATTTTTAACATTGCCGCGGGTGCAGCTTGAAGCCGCACCCGCCGCAATGTTAAAAATAGAGGATGTGACCGCCAGGGTGGCGGTCACATCCTAATCGCACAGGAGGGGACTCCGCAGCCCATGCGGACGTCCTCTCCTCCTCAGTGATCGCGGACGGACGCAAGTCCGTCCGCGATCATAATCGGCCCCATAATTTCCTTGTTATAGAGGGAACCCTGGTTGATGGCAGCAAAATACTCTTCGTAAACTGTTATAACTCACCACATGGCTACCCTGCTAATGAGCATTTAGTGTGGTTAACAGATTTTTTAACTGCCTATAAGGAAAAGCATACCACTTATTGTCATTTTATTTTGTTGGGTGATTTTAATGTACATTTGTGTTCAAATTGTGACCTAATCGATTCAGATGGCCCTAACAGTATTTCCCCCCGCACTTTGAACATAGCCAGAAGGGGGAGGTTCTTGAAAATCTACTAGCTAGTTATGATCTGTATGAGGCAGAGTTTTATGAGAAAAGTTCACGTGTAGCCACATACACTGGAAGGGACTGTGAATCGATAATTGATTACATTTTTCTATCGTTAGGTCTTCTCAAATATGTGATTTTATATAATGCTTTATCCATGCCATCGAGTGATCACAACCCCGTGGGGATGGAGTTAGCCAATGGCTTTTCTCTCCTAAATTCTTCTGTTACCCCACAGGCTGTACTATCTGTTAAAGCTAAAGATCAGGGGAGGAGGATCAAATGGGAACAGGTAGTTCCAGATGATTTTTTCCTCAACATAACGACATTGGCTGCAGAAGATTTAAATCCTCTTTCTAAGGGCGAGGAGGTTTTAACTTCCTTTGAAGGTATCTGTCGGTCAGTGGCCATGAAATTAACAGCTAAAGGCCAGGGAGATAGAAATAGACCGGTAATGGGCTGGTTTGATAATAACTGCAGTAAAGCCCATTACCTCCTTAAAAAAGCACTTAATGCTCGCCCGAGGGACAAAGTCTTAGTGGTGCGGCTCAGAAAGGAGTATTCCAGGGCAATCCAAGCACGTAAAAATGGATTAAAGTGTGAAGCTTGGGCCGAGCTCATGGACAAAGCTACCCTAAAAAATAGTGCCAAGTTTTGGTCAATTATTAATACCCCATTGTTCTCTCGTGACTAAAACGCGGTGTTGGAACTTAACATTCCTGAGGAAGACTGGCTTAGCCATTTTGAAAAAATCTACGGTAGTAACATGGAGCAGGAATCTTTTGAGGTCCCTGCGTCCGAACCCCCTTGGCGCCAGTTAGATTTGATACAGTTGAAGTTATTAAAGCAATCGAGGGTACTGATGGTCGAAAGGCCCCGGGCCCTGATGGGGTTCCCTCTGATATGTTTAAGGCAAACTCTTTGTACTGGGCTGATATTTTAACTAAAGTTTTTAATGCCTCAGCCATTGTGGGATTTCCTAACTCTTGGTCCAGAGCTACTATAATCCCGTGTTTAAAAAAGGCCAGAGGGGAGACCCAAGATGCTATAGGCCTATATCATTGTTGGACTCCTGTATTAAAATTCTAGGGAAGGTTGTCCTGGCTAGAATAACATCTTGGGCAAATGGGAATAATATTTTGACGGATGCACAATACGGCTTTAGAGAGGGGAGGAGCACGGAGGACCAATGTCTCAATCTTCACCTCATAATATCCAAGTATACGAGGGCAAAAAGGGGATCCATATTCCTAGACTTCATGGACCTATCCACAGCCTTTGATCTAGTTATTAGATCAAGGCTGTGTACTATGCTTTTGAAAATGGGCCTTGACTGCTCATTGGTGCATTTCCTGGCGGAGTTGCATAAAGATCTGAATGCCTCCATTAGGATGACAACAGAGGGGAAATGTACAGCGAGTTTTAGGTCCTGCAGAGGGGTGCGCCAAGGCTGTATTTTGGCCCCCATGTTATTCATGTTATACGTGAATTCATTGTAGGCTAACCTAACAGCTGTCACTCAGGATATTCCATGCATGGGGGGTACGCCAATTCCGGTGCTCCTCTATGCCGACGACGCAGTGCTGATAGCCAGGACCCCGATTGCCCTGCAAAAGCTGCTTGATTCCTTTGGAACTTTTATGTCCAGTCTAGATTTGGTGATAAACAGTGTCAAATCCCATACAATGTCAGTGGGTTGCTCTAAAAGTAAAGATAAAACTTTTTTGTGGCAGTGAGGTTATCTCTAGCGTAAAGGTTTTCACCTACTTGGGTGTAGTATTTGATCAAAGGGGTACATGGATACCACAGCTAACATCCAAAGCGAATGCGGTGAGAAGTTCTGCCACCGCAGTTTTGGGGTTCGCTAAAAGACTAGGGGGGAAACCCACAGAGGCGATCCTGGCTATTTACAAAGCCAAGACAGTCTCCATTGCTGGATATGGGGCTGCAATTTGGGGGTTTGTAAAACCTGACCGCATCCAAACGGAGGAAAACAAATTCCTGCGGTCATTGCTGGGCCCACCCCAGTCAACAGCGACATACTCCCTACACCTTGAGCTAGGTCTGGGATACATCACAGACATGTTAAAACTAGCACCGATCCTGTTATGGATTAAGCTCTGGCTAAATCCGAACCTTAGCCTTAATCATAAGATCATAAAAGATTGTCTCAAACTAGATCACATGAGGGATATTCAGTGGTTGTCCTATGTAGAGTCCTTGGCTGTGAAGCTAGGACGCCCTGAGATTTTTGCTAGACCAGAATCCCTGTGTAAAGCAGATCTAGAGTGGGTGAAGATTAACTTCACTAGGCTCTGTGTTGCAGAGCGTGAAGCGGATGAGCTAGGTAAACCCTCAGTGAGGGCACATGTAATGGTAACCACATCTCCGGAGTTGGCTCCTTATTTGTCAGTGGTGACAAATTTTTTCCATAGATGGTTACTGACAAAATTCAGTTTCAATCAAATCCATATGGTTCTCTGGGATGTGAAAGGTTGGTGTAGGCTTGAGGATTCGACTCCATGTAAATGTGATTACCAGTCCGCCCAGGACACTGTGCACTTTTTGTTTTTCTGCCCCTGGTATTCCGAACCCCGGAATAGGTTTGTAAAACCAATACTGAAAGAGTTGAGATTTTCACAGTATAAGCCCGCATTGCTATTTCTGCAAATGATGGAAACCCCCGTAATTATGTACTGTATCACCAGTTTTTTGGCTGGATCTGTAAGAATCAGGAGATCAAGATTGGACTCTTAACGCTGAAAGCTAACTATTCTGTATCATGTATTTAAATAATGGATTGTAGGGCTCGAATGGAAATGAATTTGTGTATTTATCTTTTTATAACAGGCTTCAATGGTCATTATGACTGAAATTGTATTAATTGACTTTTTAAACATGTTTTAAATAGTTTTATAAATGTCTAGTATACTTTTATGATTTTAATTAATCGAATAAAGTGGTTTTGAATTGATTTGACTTGAGTGACGTTTAAAAAAAAATCTGAGGATATTAATTTACTTGCATTGATTTGGAGGCAATTTTAGGGAGGAGACAGCAAAAATACAGCTGTATGTTTAAAAAGAAATCATGAGTCACCCTGCTGAGACAGGTGCGTAGGCACGTATGACATGGGTAGAAATGGAAATATTCTTCAAGCGCACAAACACTTTGGCAATGGGGCCTACGTTCATAGGGGTGCTATCTAGCACTGTAAGTGGGATAAAAACGTTTGAGAGGGTACTCTAAAAAAGGCATGGGCAAAAAATTTAAATAGGAATATTTTAATAGAGGTGCCGCCTTAGTAACATGAAACACCCTGCGTATATGATTATAATACCTTCATCAGCTTCATCCCAATTATTTTCAGGGATAAAAATGAAAGTACTCCTGAGGCAGGGCCTACATCCACCCCACCCTTCAAAAAAAGGTAACAGTGGAGAGCCAGTGGCAATGGCCAATGGGTCAAAGGAGTCGCAGGTCGAAAAGATTTGGGAACCACTGCTTTAGTTGATAATGTTGAACGTTCAGTGACTTTGGCTTTGTCAAATGTTGGAGGCTAAAATATGTAATAGAGAAATAGATTCATTAACCGTTTCATGAATCAATTGTTTCCTTTTTAAAAATCTGTGACTTTCGATCACAACACTAGGTTTTTCAGTGAAGAATTTTTGTAATTTTGCCATGGCTTCATTATACTCATTCTATTGAACGAACTGTCCTGTTGGTGGTTCTATTTCTATTATTGAGTTATCATAGGATTTCTTGGCCGGTAAAACCAAGATATAAACGGATGCCATTGTTTCTATTTAAGAGTAGGCTTCCGTGGATTTTGTAAAAATAAATTTGGCTGATTAATTTATCAACTTCCTGCCATGGTGCAATACTGGCTGCAGACATAGGGGCAGATTTACAATTACTGGCGCATCTCTGCATATCGGCAGGGATGCACCAGTAATTGTGCCCCGCAGCTCCGCCACCCTTGATGCGCCGCATTTACAATGCGGCGCACCATGGGGCAAAAACGGCACAGATGCGTCACGCATCTGTGCCGTAAAAGAGGCTCATTGCTGGGGTTGCGACGCAAGCGTGATGTAGCTCCAGCAATGATCAGGGGGGCACCTTTGTGCACAATGCTGCGTCAATCCTTACCCCTGCTTCAAGCAGGCGCAGGGTTTTGACGCAGCATGTGCCCAAAAGTGACAGAGTGAAATCTTGTAGATTTCACTCAGCCACTTTTGGGAGGCGTTCCTGCGCCAGAACGCCTCCCCCTGCGATGGTATACCTTTTCTGGCGCAGGGCTTTACAACGTGACGCATCTGGAAGATGCGTCACATTGTAAATACCCCGCACCATGCCGCATCTTTTGCGCCACCGCTGCATCACAAAAGTGACGTAAGGGTGTCGTAAAAACGGCGCAAGGGGCTTGTAAATCTGCTCCAAAGTATTTGTAAAATACAAAGATAGAGCACTCAATAGAAGAATGTGCAGTACAATGAAGCACCAGTAGAGGACTCAAGAGGCTTAATTTTGCCTCAAGCAGGCTTCAAACTTGTTAGAACGTTTTCAGTGTGAGGAGAGGCACAGAAGGCTGTAGCTGTGGGGAATGACCAGTAAATGTTTCACACTCTGTGCGCAAGTCGATATTTGTGTCCTGATCAAAGGTGAGACAGCCTACACCAGCGTTGGCAGGCCATTATGCAAGGACAGCGAAAAGACTATAATAATATTTACAAAGTTACGCAAGGGTCGATTTGCACAGCCTTTCGTGGCTTTGTTATGGAATGTGAACACAATGCAGCAGCTTGCGCTGTGTTACATTATATTTCAAGATGGACGGTGTTCCATGAGTGGAGCATGGTGTTGTATTTCATGCTATGTTTTTTACATGCTATGGTGTATTTTTTTAAGTAGTTTTGGTCATTAGTTTATTTATAAATATAGTACTGCAATCTGTTGCTATGGTTTGTATGTTCTACATTCTATGGTTGTATCTGACTGGACCTGTCCTGCTGAGCAGATGCTGTACTGTGTTCCTCTTCTGCAATAAATCCTTTTCTTCACATAAACTGAACTGGATTACTACAAAATTTGGCGAAGATTTTACTGGTTTGCTACATTTTCTGGGAACACAGGAGCGACCAGAGGATTTTGACCTGTGCTGCATTTTCTTCATTTCATCATTTTTTTGGATCTTCATGTGAGACATATTTGCTTTCTTGTATGCTTTATTGTTTTCCAAGACTTCTAGATTTATCTGCTTAATTTTTCAACCTTGTTTCTATTTTTAATTATTACTGCAAGTTACTCCTTCATTTTTCTACCTGCTCTACTGTTGCCATGTTTAAAAAAATATTGGGAATACTACTAGATATGCTGGAAATACTTCCGCTTTTTCGCTGCATTTTTCTGATATTTTTCTGACTTTTGCCGTTCACATTGCATCGATTTCTATCGGATTATTAACTTGCTTACTTTTGAAGTGCTGCCTCGCACCAACGGTAATTTCTCCTGTTCTCGCTCGCCTGCTCGCTCTCCATCTCCCCGCTGCCTGCACGTCATACTGCATCACTTCGCGCGTCTTGGATTACGCGTCTGCTGTCAACTCCACTCCTCCTTTGAAACTCGATGGTTGCACGTGTGCGCTTGATGTCATCACGCACACGTCGACGCCATCTATGTTTACTTGTATCCTAGCAACAAAGCTCTGTATAATTTTATCGCATTTTAAACACGGAGGAAGATATTCTACAAAAAGAAAACATTGTTTTAAACGCGAAGCAGGATGTTTTTCTTCAAATTTATCTAAGATATCATTTTAACTTATTTCTACAACAGGTTTGATTTCATTTGACTATTTTACTTTCTTGACAATTCTTACCACATTTTCTTTACTTTACATTTCATATTCACTTTTCATATACTTCAGTTATAAACACTTTTATCAAACATGCAATTTGATCCTCTGCCTAAGTTTCTACAAAATAAAGGAGAACCTCCTATCCAATGGAATCGCTGGAAAGAGGAATTCTTAACTTTCTTAAAAGCCATAGAAGGGGATAGATTCTCACAAGAAAGGAAAAAAAATATTTTATTACATTCTTTGGGTTCTGAAGGCCAAGTTGTATTCAGAACACTTCCTATACATGATGGAGGGGGAGACAGAAATGTTTTTGATGATGCAATGACTCGTCTTGAAGCTAGATTTAAACCAACTTTTAGTGTTGCTTTGAATCGTTATAAGTTTTATACCAGAGCCCAAGAAGAATCTGAAACTTTTGATGATTTCCTAACAGCCTTACGTTATTTGTCCACTAACTGTAATTTTGGTCCTATATCTGACGAGATGATTAGAGATCAGATTATAGTCCACACTAAAAGCAAGAAAATTCAAGAAAAACTATGGATTATGGGTGATCCAGATTTGAAAGATGTTATTGTTACAGCAAAAGCCATTGAGCAATCTGATAAGTGGATAAAATGTTTGGATAAGAAAGACAAAGATAATTCTTCTGAAGTATGCGCTGTAAAATCAGATTTGCCTACTGCTTCTTCTTCCAACAACGCACAACGCACTAGTAATTTCTTTCAACGCCCTTTCAAAAAGAATGACACATTTTTTCATTGTTTTAGATGTGGTAGTACTAACCATGCTGCTTCTTTTCCTAAGTGTCCTGCTATCAGGAAAGAATGTAATGGGGCATATTATCAAGGGGGTTTATCTCCGCTTTTTTGGCTTTAAAAGCCAAGAAAGCGGAGATAAAATTATCTCCCTATTACCAAGCTGTCGCTAACACCAGTTAGTGACAGCTAATAGGAGATAGCGCCAACTTGGGCCCCGCTTTGCATGTCAGTGATATTTATCACTAATGACATGCAAAGTGGGCGTGCCAAGATGTTAGCGACTGGAAACAGTCCCTAACATCGCTATCTCCTATTACCAACTTTTGGAGATATTCGCGCTAAGCGCGAATATCTCCAAAAGCTAACACCTGCCCTGAGCAGTTCTTAGCCATGTTATCCAATGGGAGGTGGATAACATGGCTAAGAGCATTTGCTCGATAATGCATGAATATCGCTGACTTTTCAGCGATATTCATGCATTGCGGCCGTTTTTTATCGCATTTGCGATAAACCTTGCTAATAGCAAGGTTTATCTGCGATAAAAATCGCCGATGTGCGGCGATAATTTTTGTCTCTAAACAAGTTAGAGACAAAAATTATCGCTAGTTGTTGGTAATATGCCCCGTAATATGTGGTAGGCAAGGACATTTCAGTAGTGTATGCAAGACTACTATAGAAAATAATGCAGCTACACGAAATCATAATAAGAGTAGAGTCTCTTTCATTACCGGTAGTATGGAAGAATCTGACATTCCGGACAAAGACAATGGAAATAATTGTGAGAGGGGTATAGTTGTTTCTATTATTGATGCTAATGAACAAGATTTGGTTTACCTTAAACAACCCGAATGCATTGTACAAGTTTTAGGAGTTGATCTTAAGTTGATGTTTGATTCAGGATCACCTTGGACAATTATTACTAAACAGTATTTCACTCAAATGTTTGAAGTGATTATCACTCTTAAAGATCTTAAGGAATCTGACATAATTGCCATGACTTTTGATGAGTCTATCATTCCGATGGAAGGGTATTTGGGAGTAGACATGCATTTTAGGGGTCATGTAAGGTTTGTCAAATTATATATTGCTACAAAAGGAGTGAATGTGCTTGGATGGAGAGATCAATGGAGTTTTAGTATAACTCTCAATCCCAGAAGACTTGATCCCATTGTCATTGCTGATGATAATTTCAATGAAAATCTGTCTGTCAAGACTATTATTAATACTGGTGAATGGATTAATGAGATCACTAACTTGTTTCCGAAAGTTTTTTCAAAAAATTTAGGAAAACTGCACAATTTTCAACATTTGATTAGACTTAAAAAAGGAACTATTCCAGTTACACAGAAGTTAAGAAATGTACCTATAAATGTTAGAGATGATCTTAAAGCATTGTTGAAAAATTTGATTGATGATGATATAATTGAAGAAATTGAATCTTCTGAATAGGTTTCTCCCATCGTTTTAGCCCGAAAATCTGAACAAAGTCTCAGGTTGTGTGTAGATTTGAGGGCCCTCAATTCAAATATCATAGTAGACTGCCATCCCCTACCTACCATAAATGAGGTAGTATGTATGTTAGAGGGAGCAAAAGTTTTTTCTACATTTGATTTGAGTTCAGCATATCATCAAATTGTGCTAGCGGATGAATCAAAACAGTTGACAGCCTTTCTCACTCCTGAAGGCCTGTTTCAGTACAAAAGAATGCCTTTTGGGTTGGCCTCTGCGGCATCAGTTTTCCAATGTACTATGCATCATATTTTCAAAGATCTGTACAAATTTGTAAGATGTTTTCAGGATGATATCCTGGTGTTTTCTCCTGATAATACATCTCATAAGGAACATATCATAGAAGTTTGCAAAAGACTTGGGACGCATGGTCTCACTTTGAAGGATAATAAATGCAAGATGTTCTGTGAGTCTGTGGAATATCTAGGACATACTCTTTCTGGTAATGGTGTGGTTCCCAAGAAATGCTTGGTTGAGGCTATAGTTAAAGCACCATGTCCTGACAATAAGGAAAAACTTCTCTCTTTTAATGGCTTGTGTGAATATTATAGCATGTTTATTAAGGGTTTTGCAACCAAAATGGAACATTTGAGAGAATTGACCAGACAGAAAGTAGAGTTTTACTGGGGAGAGAAACAGGAGTCTGCCTTTCAAGCTATTAAGCATGAGATTGCCAATGCTCCTACTTTGAAGCCTTTCTGTATCAATAAGGTTTGTGTGGTTACTGTGGATGCTAGTGAATATGGCCTAGGAGGAGTTTTATCACAAAAATGTGGGAAGGATGAGTGGTGTGTAGTGTTTGCTTCCCAGACATTGAGTGAAACAGAAAGGAAATATTCTGTCATAGAGAAAGAGTTGTTAGGATGTGTTTGGGGAATAGAACATTTCCGGAATTTTTTATGGGGCAGTCGTTTTCTGTTGAAAACAGATCACAAAACACTTGTTTCCATACTTTCTCCTGGAGGTGGTCGGAAAGCTACAGCGCGGATTGCTAGATTGATGTCCCGTTTGCAAGAGTATAGCTTTGATGTTGAGTATTTTCCTGGGAGAAGTAATGTAACAGCTGACTGTCTTTCAAGGTTGCCTTGCGACTTTAAATCTATGGGAGGTAACAAAGAAGAAGAGGATGTTGACTTTGTTGCCTCATTGAAAGATTTTGTGGCTGATGAATTTTCTGCCATTTCAGAATCCTTTTGGGAAAATGCTGTTATACCTGACAAGAGTTGGAGCATTCTTAAAGATTATATTTTGAAAGGTTGGCCTAATGGGAATATAGTACCTCCAGAGTTGAAATCTTTTCATCAGGTCCTCAGTGAGTTGGAGGTTGATAATGACTTGATTTTTAAAAGTGGGAAATGTGTACCTCCTGAGGGTATGCAAGAGGAAATTATCAGACTTGCTCATGAGTGTCATTTGGGAATGTCTTCTATGAAGAGATTAGTGAGAACCAGTTTTTGGTGGCCAGCAATGGATAAAATGATTGACAGAGTAGTTTGTGATTGTTCTATATGTGTTAATAGTGATAAAATGTTGAAAACTTACCCTGCTCCTCTCATACCTTTTTCTTGGCCAGAGAATCCTTGGAGGAAACTAGCATTTGATATATCTGGTCCTTTCAATTGCTTACCTCAAGATGCTCGTTTTGCTTTGGTGTTAATAGACTACCATTCAAAGTGGCCTAAAGTCAAGTTTGTTTCTTCTGCTTCTTCACAAGTTATTGTTGAATTCCTTACGGAGGTGTTTGCAAGCGAAGGTAGTCCGGAGGTATTAATTACTGATAATGGGGTACAATTAATATCTAAAGAAGTGGAAGATTATCTCAGTTCTTATGGAATCAAATATATTACAACTCCTCTTTACGAACCACAAGGTAATGGACAGGTGGAAAGATTTAATCGCGTGTTAAAGGACTCAGCTGAATGGGCAAGGAAAACTCCCAATGTGTGGAAAAAAGTTATTAGAGAAAGATTATGGTTGTACAGGATAACTCCTCACTCAGTTACTGAACTTAGTCCTTTTCGTTTATTGAGAGGGAGGGAGCCAGTGTCAAAGTTTTGTCCTTGGTGGATGAAAGAGAAATTTAGTACTTCTAATATTTCTACCCCTGTTGATATTCGCAGTACTTCCTTGAGGGTCAACCACCACCAAGAGAAAATGAAAGAATATCATGATTTTAAGCATAAAGTGAGAATCCTAGATTTTACAGTGGGAGATTTAGTCAGGATACGTAAATCTGATTTCTTGATTAAGGGTGCTTAAAAATTTGGTCCTGTTCAAAAGGTAGTAAAAGTTAACATTAACAGCATTGTAAATAATGATGGTAAAGTATGGAATGTTAGACGCGTTGTAAAATGTCCTAATTTTTCCACTGTGAAATACCCAAGTTTTTCCACTTTTAGTCCTGACAATGTTAAAGTGCCTGTAAAGGATGACACTGTCTCTTCAAGAGTTAAGATTAACAAAAGAGTTGTCAATGTACCTCTTCGATTTAAAAATTTATTTTTTCTTCTCCTTTTATTTTTTTTTCCTTTCCTCTTTTCTTTCCTTTTCTTCTCTTTTCTCTTTATTCTTTTCTTCTCTTTTTTCTTCCTTTTGTTTTTAGGGATAAGATGTGTTGTATTTCTTTTTTTTTTTTTTTTTATTTCAAATCTTTTTTATTGAAGAATAAGGACAAAAATAAAGACAATACAATAAATCTTTAAAGGTACAAATGAACAAATTCTTGGTATCATGACACTTACAATAATCAAAAAGCAAATCAAGGGAAGAAGATAAGAAAAGGAAGAGAGAGAAAGAGAGGTAGAGAAGGGAAAAGATAGAGAAGAAGAGAAGAGAGAGGTGAGAAGAGAGAGGACAGGTGTATCCATAGGGCAATAGTAGTTGGTTTACCCAGACTCGGTACACTGTGTGCACAGCAGAGAATATGCAGTAAGTATATAAAACCACAAGCGAACACCTCAAATTCCGCCTAGATACTGTTTGGAAAAGTCAATTGTTGAGATGCATATCATGGTGGCTCAAAGTGGGAGGATGACGTATCCAGGGATGTCCAGAGTTTTTTGTTCGAGGGCTTCCAAGTAGCTGACTGTAGTGCAGGATTATCTGCCCCTCTTAAAAATGAGAGCCATTCCAGCCACATTTTGAAGTTGATTTCATCAAAATGTTTCCATTTGTAAAGAATGACCTTGCACGCCAATGTCAGCATAATATCAAGCAGTTGCCTGTCATGAATGTCCGGCAATTGTGTTTCCAGAGGACCTAAAATGACATATATGAAATCTTGGACAGGCGTGATTCCAAGCACTTGTTGAATGTATGTAAATATTTTATTCCAAAATGTTCGTAATAGGGAACAATGAAAAAACATGTGTGCCAAGTCACCAGGAGCTGTATGGCAATTCCAACAGGTAGGCGTATCCCTCAATTTACATTTAAACAATCTCTGGGGGGTCCAGAACACTCTATTTAACAGCATATATTTCGTTTGACATAGGATCGGGGATATCTTGTTAGTCAGTGCGGTGTTGTGTATCACCTCCCAGTCTAATGCAATGCCTGTGGAATTAGGTTCCGCTTCCCACTTAATTTCGGTCAGCCTATGTGGCGTCTTGGGTAGGGGGAGGAGTAATTTATATATTCTTGATACAAAATGGTCAGCATGGTATAGTATTCGTAGCCGGGACACAAGCCAGGGTAAGTCTGTGTTGAGGGGGCATTTGGAGATAGCGGCCTTCAGTTTTAGGAATTGGTAAAATTCTATGGGTGGTAAGCTAAACTTTTCTTGCAATGTCGAGAAGGGCAGGGGTCTGCCATTATCATAGAGGTCATTCACTATGTGTATACCTTTTTCGGCCCACACTTCCCAGTAAAGGGTTTTCCCTTCTATCCTGATCTTAGGGTTATGCCATAGTGAGAGTAGGGTGGATCTCTTAATCACCAGAGCAGTCTTATGATACTGGTCAAGTCGGAGAAGTGCTCTTCTGGTATTTAGAAGGATGTATTTGGAGTGAGGTATATGGGCCAGATCCATGGTGAGGAGAGACGAGAGGGGTGCATCTGCTATTAACGACCGTTCAATAGTTAGCCATACTGGAGTTGAGGTAATATAAATTTTATGGTCAAGTTATGTTCCCTAGCGCGTACCCCACCGACTCCATGTACGAGTTAAAGTGCATGTAACTTCCCTCCTGTACCAGCTATGAAGACGCAAATACATTTGCGTCCAACGTTAACTTGTCCTCTTTCAGACCCACCATGAATGGGTTGGATGGTCCGTTCCTAAGTATGCTATGCCAACGTCTTTTTGTAGTGTACTCCTACGTTTTTCCTGCTCTAGCCAGAGTAGGCCCTGAATTCCTGCCATCTGAACCTCTTTTGTGGCTCCTGGCTCTGCCCAGGCTACCTCTGTACTCGTGAACTCTGTCCTACATTCAGCGCGGCCCCTCGCGCTCAGCTCAAGCCTGCTTTCTGCCAAGACTGACTATAACCTTCGAGTTATCTGTTTCCCTCCCCGAAAATACATTCCAGCCTGCTAGCTTCAGTAAACATCCTTCCTCAGCTACAGGGCTAAAGGGCCGACCTGTCTCTATGCAAGTAATTCATAGCCTCCGTTGCCATGCTTCCATGGAAGGCCCCATGCCCCCACGCTTCTCATACAGACACTCAGGCGCTTATACACGCACTCACAGCAAGTATAGAATAGCTTTTGCTCTAGAGACCTTTCTGCCCAGATAGCTTAGTTCCTAAACATCAGATATCAGATATGATAGAAGCACAAGTTGATCTGACATGCCAGACTTCTGTCTCTTTCCGTCAGTGTAAATGTCAAGTCCCCTGCACCCCTCCAATCACACGTCATGCAGCTGCGCGCGCATCCAAGTTTCCGATTTCTGCTGACATTGCAACATTCTGTTAGCACCACCCCTTGGTGCCACCCACTTGCGTCACCTATCAGTGACGTTTCTAGCACACACCTCTAGTTCACGCCTAGTTTACGCCTCTTGATGATGTACTAGTACCACGTGTATACTGTTATCTTATCTTCTCTCAGCTGTTACGCCTCTTACATTGAACATTATGATGTAAATCAAGTATATAAGCTATGTATTGTCAATAAACGAGAGCGCGCTCATCTATCCCTTCTGACACCCTGTGTGGTGGTCAGAACATGATATCCTGATTCCTTTATGAGGAATAAAACCCTTAGAAACTCTTACACCACGGACTCTGTTTTCCTTCATTCTGATTGAGTTATTATTGATTAAGTACTTATCTGCATAGAAATTAAGAGAGTAAATTAATTATTTACGTCATTTTGGCGCCCGAATAGGGACCCCTCCCCCACCTCACGCGCCGGTTGGCGCGTTGCATACTGTGTCCCCTGCCATCAGTTAGATGGAATACACGTGTACTGGCAGGATTTCCTGCATCTCCCTCTGACCCACGGAGGTGACGAAGACTGCAATCAGTGCCCAGACGAGGCGGTGAGGAGTGCGGAGGATCCCGACCAGAGCCCAGCCGAAAGAAGCAAGGTCCGAGGTGTGAAGAGGCCCACCAGTTTTCTGAAGTTTTCCGAAGTTTTCCGAAGTTTTTCCGAAGTTTTCCGAAGTTCCGAGTCGAGTCCAGTCGAGTTTTCCGAGGCCTTCTGTTTTCCGTGCCTCCCGGTGAGTACCATTGCTGGGTCGTATCTAGACGGGTTTGGGTACGCAAGTCCGGTCTGCACTGTTTTTAGGCAGTGTATCTGTACTGTTTAGCAGTATATCTAGTATTCCGAATTTCTGAAATTCTGCACTGTTACAACAGTGTATCTGTACTGTTGAGCAGTACTTCTAGTATAGAGGGGTAGTCATCTATGTTTTAAATGTTTTTGTAATTAATGTCGTGGTATGAATGTGATTGTTTTTGTGCATTATTGTGTTTTCTTGTATAAATAGTTACAGTCGAAATTGAGTATCAAGGATCAAGCATTTCAGTATCAAGTAGGCACAATGCCGTTTTTCAACAAGTTAAAGCAGATAGGAACTAGGAAAGGGATGTTAGAGGAAGAGATTCCAATCCCCCCTAGGGACACTCCAGGTAATTTTATGTATAATAAGCATGGCATAGACGCCATCCTGTATCTAGAGTTATGGACCGATTATACCAAGCACCTAGAGGAAAGATACCGATGGCCAGTTAACGGAACATGGGATGCCGAGTGCATAATAAAGGTAGAAGAAGTATTACGGAAAAAGAAAGCCAGACAATCTCAGAAAGACGCCATAGAATTTTGGCGTAAGGAATCACGTAAGCGTGCTGAAAGAGCACTCCGTAGAGAAGACAGACTTCAAGAATCAGAAAAGGCCCAAGAAAACGAATTAGTTACTGAGGGAATTCGAGTAAAATTAGAACAAATAGATCGTATCCAAAATAGCCAAGTGAACAACATGTATCTTTTGGCCGAAGGTACCCCTGACGCCATTTCAGAAATACCGAAAAATTTGCCGTCACCATTGGTTCCAACTAAAGTAATGCACAAGACTACTAAAGACATATTCCTAAATTCCTATCTAGACGATGTAGCACCAGCTTACACCAATCTGCCTGTTCGTGCCCTGCCTACAGACAGGGACGGGGGTGGTATTCCGCCCCCAGGTCACGTTCCGTCGGTACCACAACAGACTTCTCCTATTCCGCCAGCCCCGCCACTTCCCCTACTCAAAACTGACCTACCGAAACCACGTTTGCCTGATCCACCTAAACGACAAGTTCACGTCCAGATACAGACTCCGCGGAGAGATAATGCCCAAGCATCCGCCTCAGGAGGTGCGACAGCGGGTCTACAGACCCCGCCACCGACACACAGATTGCATTTAAAGGACACACAGAATCCTTTCCAGTCTCCCCACTACTCATCCCGGCTTGAGGCATTGAAAGATAGGATGTCATTCTGCAGATATGATCCAGTACCCGGAACAGACGATCTAATGGTATTAGCATCACTGCGCTTAAGATCTGCCACCGATAGCTTGTTATGCTGTGTGGGAATGCAGGAAGCCCTCGACAGACTATACAAATTCATACAGACAGGGAAAGACCCCGACAGTGTCCAAGCTGCCATGTATAAACAGAAAGTTGACATTCAAAAACAGATATTACGATTCTTCATTAATTGTGTAATAAGAGAACGAGATAGGCCCGGGACAGATCAAAGTGAGTTAGACGCATTGAACAAGTGGGGCCAAAATATAGCAGAAGCAAAACATGACAAGGGGACTTGCATAGCCGCTATGTCCCAGAAAATTAGAAAGGCAGTATTAGCTGCACACCAGGAAGAAACTGATAAAACTTCCTCCGAGGAGGAAAATGAAGATGAGACATCAGGAAAGTCTACAGACATTATAGCATATGTAGGTAGGGGAAACTACCTTAGGAAAGGTGTCCGTCCGGAGAGCAAGAGAGTTTTCTTTTCTGCCTTAACAAATCCGAACTCCGCTGAGCATCAGTTCCAGGAAACTGATAAAAGGCTTCGAGATCGAGTTGGGTACCATGTACTCAATTCTATGGATGAACAAGAACTAGCCCGATCAGCTGTATCATGGGCCGAAAATGCAGACATATATAATGATGACACAGTGGCGCAGAGAGTACATGGCAAGCAAATACGCCATCCCAGATGTTACAAATGTTACAATATCACCAGAATAGAATTAGGGAAGAACAAGATCAGGAACAGAAACGTATGAAAGACACGAAAATGAAAATGTTAGTAGCTCAGACGGTCCCATCCGACAGTCACAGAAAAGGTACGACCCAGACAAGTCACACTACGGCTCCCGTTAAAGGGACATGTAACTACTGCAAGCAGCCAGGTCACTACGTACACGAATGCCCAGTTCTGAAACATAACATAGCGACAGGTAAAACTAAGGAAAGACCGCATCCGCCTAGACAAGACCATAACCAGCATCAGTCTACACAGAATACACAGCCTATGCATACATCCGCACAGACAGCACAGACCGTAGCAGTACCACAGCCACAGCCCATTGCTGCAACTCAGCAAGTTTCACAACAGATGTACCAGTATGCCCAGTCAGCTTACCCCGAATATTCCCGATATACATGAAACAGCCTAGAGAGGGAAGGTGGCTTGCCTCTTATTGAGATTCCCGTAGATCAAGAAGGTCCTTATGTACATAGTCAAGTATTAGGAAAAGACAGAAAATTCTTAATTGACACAGGGGCAAGTCGCACGACAATAAGTCATGATGAAGTTCCAGGGGCACCCCTCTCAGGCTCACAGAATGTTTCCCTGGGTTTTTCAGGACAGCCTATTGTAAATGAAGTATCCGAACCAGTTCCCCTGGCTGTGGGTCCATTATCACGCGTCACAGACCTGTTACTCACAAAATCATGTCCGGAAAATCTGTTAGGAATTAAAACATTGAAGGCTCTAGGAGCCATAATCTGCTGTTCCCCGGAGGGAGTTAGACTCTTTCTGCGGGATTTCAAGGGTCATTACGTTCTTCGTGAGTTTGACGTCAGATTGAAAAATGTACCTGATTACTTGTGGGCAAAAGGCCCAACTGATGTAGGATGTATGCACATTACACCATACCGCGTTACACTCAAGGCAGGTGTTGTATTACCCAGAATCAGACAATACAAGTTACCACCCGATGCTGTAGTGGCTTTACTGAAAATCATTGAAGAGCTCATTGCCCAGGGAGTGGTCGTAGAGACCGACTCCAATATCTGTAATTCACCCATCATTCCGATTCTTAAACGTACTGATCCCAATGCCCCGCCAGTATATCGGCTGGTGATTGATCTTCGAGAATTGAATAAATGCATTATTCCACAGTATCCTGTGGTCCCCGATATATCATCTCTATTGACTGCTATTGATTCAGAAGCAACGTTCTTTACTGTAATTGATCTCAAGAACGCCTTCTTCAGCGTGCCTATTGATCCAGAGAGCCAATATCTCTTCGGATTCTGTTTAAATGGACGCAGTTTCAAATTTTCGCGCGCACCTCAAGGATTCACAGAAAGCCCCAGCATCTATAGTCAAGCACTGAAAAGACAACTAGATTGTATTCAAATGCCAGTTAACACCGCTTTACTGCAATACGTCGATGATCTGCTGATCACCGCACGAAGTGAGCCCGAATGTGAAAAAGCATCACTGACAGTTTTACATTTCCTGGCCGACAAGGGACACAAGGTGTCTCCTTCGAAGCTACAATTCTGTGTTCAGCAAGTTGTGTACTTGGGTCACTTGCTGTCCAAAGTGGGGAGACAGCTCACTCCCGATCGCATTCAGTTAATTGCAAATATGCCACAACCCCAGACACAAAAGGAAGTGCGGGCCTTCATAGGCCTCACCTCGTACTGCAGACAATGGATTCCGCAGTATGCATTTCTAGCTAAACCACTCATCCAGTTAACGACACAGGAGGCAGCGACTTCGACTGCCCTCCCTTGGACTCAGGAACATACACAAGCTTTTGAAGACTTAAAAGAAGCCTTATGCCAAGCACCAGTTTTAGCAACACCATGTTACAGCAAACCGTTTACACTTTTTGTTACAGAACGTGATGGTACAGCATTGTCTGTCCTCACTCAAGATCAAGCAGGTTCACATAAGCCTTGTGCTTATTTTTCTAGTACATTGGATTCAGTAGCCCAAGCACTCCCTGCGTGCTTAAAGTCAGTAGCAGCAACAGCGTTAGCAATAAGGCAAAGTGATTCAATTGTTCTAGGTCATCAGTTAACAGTTCAAGTTCCACATTCTGTAGAGGTTTTGTTAAACAGAACCCAGACTCAACACTTGACTATAGCACGATTGACAGGGTATGAATTAACACTATTCCAGCCACACATAGAAATCAGAATCTTGAACCCAGTATCTTGAACCCAGCAACACTGTTACCTACAGTTATGACAGATCCAGCTCCACATGATTGTATAGAAATGATTAATGCAGTAACGAAACCTAGACGAGACTTAACAGATGTTCCATTGACAAATCCAGACCTGACACTTTATGTGGACGGTTCATGCATGAGAACAAGTACAGGAGAATTAGTGGCCGCGTATGCCGTGACCACTGAAACTGAAGTTAAAGAAACACATCGTATTGACACACTGTCTGCTCAAGCAGCAGAACTCATCGCTCTGACCCGAGCTTGTATTCTAGCCAAGAACAGAAATGTTAACATATATACTGATTCCCGTTATGCCTTCGGAGTTGTACACGACTTCGGAGTCCTCTGGCAAGAACGAGGTTTCCTGACCTCTCATGGGGCCAAGATACAGCATGGCCCCCTCATTCAAGCACTGTTAGAAGCAATACATTTGCCCTCGGGCATATCAGTCATGAAATGTAAGGCACATACTAAAGTCACAGATTCCGTTTCCCAGGGTAACGACCTGGCAGACCAGACAGCAAAACATACAGCACTGACTCACACCCAGACTACTGATGTGACAAAGACAATAGTACCGACACAGTGTATGGCAGTTAGAGATCCCGCCCTAGACGTAATTGATATCCAGACACATGCTACTCCAGAGGAGATAAAGAAATGGACTGAACTAGGAGGGATTCAGACAGATCAAGGTTGGGTGACGAAGGGAAAATCTATATGGTTTCTCCCCGACTCAATGGTTCAAGTCATGATAAATACAGCACATAGCCCGGCACATCTAGGAGAGAAGGCGATGTTAGACAGTTTACAGAATCTCTGGTACAACAAACACTTACGAGCAGCAGCAAAACAGAAAGTGCGTACTTGCATGATCTGTTGTCAGTTCAATCCAGGTAAAAGCGTCCCTGTAGAGCAAGGAGGATTCCATCCTCCCGATCACCCTTTTGAAGTCCTCCAGATGGACTATATCCAGATGAACAGTTGTAGAGGATTTAAGTATGTCCTTGTAATTGTTTGTGCTCTGTCCCGCTGGACCGAAGCATACCCAGTCCCAGATTACACTGCTCCGACCACTGCCAGACAGTTGGTTCGTGAATTCTTCCCACGGTACGGTTTGCCCCGTGTCGTGTATTCAGATAACGGACAGCCATTCTCGTCCGAATTGATGAGACAAGTTTCCCTCTTGCTAGGATATCAGTGGAGGTTCCACTGTGTCCGACATCCCGAAGCAGCTGGCCTTGTAGAAACCGATTTACAAAAGGGGGTGGTGATGAACAAAGTGTCTGAATTGAGCAGACCACTCTTACCCAGTCCAAAGATCAGGGCTTGATCCATCACCGTTATTTATCTCACTGCCCCATCCCAGCTCAGAACCTGGCTATATGCAAATCAGTCTGTCCCTGGCCCAGTGCATCATGGGAACAGGGCAGACTAAACTACCAAGCCAATTCTTTACCAGAAAGGAGCCAAGCTACCGGGGACCGGTTTCTGGCATTTCAGCCTCTTCGGCCCGGCTTGCTTGAATCCTGATGGAGCAGTGAGAAAGGGACTCATGTCTGAGTATACCCTGCCACACCTATAGTGGCCAAAATCGATTTACAAAAGGGGGTGGTGATGAACAAAGTGTCTGAATTGAGCAGACCACTCTTACCCAGTCCAAAGATCAGGGCTTGATCCATCACCGTTATTTATCTCACTGCCCCATCCCAGCTCAGAACCTGGCTATATGCAAATCAGTCTGTCCCTGGCCCAGTGCATCATGGGAACAGGGCAGACTAAACTACCAAGCCAATTCTTTACCAGAAAGGAGCCAAGCTACCGGGGACCGGTTTCTGGCATTTCAGCCTCTTCGGCCCGGCTTGCTTGAATCCTGATGGAGCAGTGAGAAAGGGACTCATGTCTGAGTATACCCTGCCACACCTATAGTGGCCAAAATCGATTTACAAAAGGGGGTGGTGATGAACAAAGTGTCTGAATTGAGCAGACCACTCTTACCCAGTCCAAAGATCAGGGCTTGATCCATCACCGTTATTTATCTCACTGCCCCATCCCAGCTCAGAACCTGGCTATATGCAAATCAGTCTGTCCCTGGCCCAGTGCATCATGGGAACAGGGCAGACTAAACTACCAAGCCAATTCTTTACCAGAAAGGAGCCAAGCTACCGGGGACCGGTTTCTGGCATTTCAGCCTCTTCGGCCCGGCTTGCTTGAATCCTGATGGAGCAGTGAGAAAGGGACTCATGTCTGAGTATACCCTGCCACACCTATAGTGGCCAAAATCGATTTACAAAAGGGGGTGGTGATGAACAAAGTGTCTGAATTGAGCAGACCACTCTTACCCAGTCCAAAGATCAGGGCTTGATCCATCACCGTTATTTATCTCACTGCCCCATCCCAGCTCAGAACCTGGCTATATGCAAATCAGTCTGTCCCTGGCCCAGTGCATCATGGGAACAGGGCAGACTAAACTACCAAGCCAATTCTTTACCAGAAAGGAGCCAAGCTACCGGGGACCGGTTTCTGGCATTTCAGCCTCTTCGGCCCGTCTTGCTTGAATCCTGATGGAGCAGTGAGAAAGGGACTCATGTCTGAGTATACCCTGCCACACCTATAGTGGCCAAAATCGATTCAAGCAAGCCGGGCCGAAGAGGCTGAAATGCCAGAAACCGGTCCCCGGTAGCTTGTTTCCTTCCCAGTGTAAGAATTGGCTTGTGTAGTTTGGTTTGCCCTGTTCCCATCATGCACTGGGACAGGAACAGACTAATTTGCATACAGCCAGGTTCTGAAACTGGGATGGTGCAGTGAGCTAAAAAACGGTGTTGGATCTAGCCCTGATCTCTTGACTGGGTGAGAGTATTCTGTTTAATTCAGAGACTCTGTCCCTCACCACCCCTTGTTGTAAATATTTTTGTCCACCCTAAGCGTGGAAGGGTATACTCAGATGTGAGTCCCTTGCTCATTGCACCATCAGGATTCAAGCAAGCCGGGCCGAAGAGGCTGAAATGCCAGAAACCGGTCCCCGGTAGCTTGTTTCCTTCCCAGTGTAAGAATTGGCTTGTGTAGTTTGGTTTGCCCTGTTCCCATCATGCACTGGGACAGGAACAGACTAATTTGCATACAGCCAGGTTCTGAAACTGGGATGGTGCAGTGAGCTAAAAAACGGTGTTGGATCTAGCCCTGATCTCTTGACTGGGTGAGAGTATTCTGTTTAATTCAGAGACTCTGTCCCTCACCACCCCTTGTTGTAAATATTTTTGTCCACCCTAAGCGTGGAAGGGTATACTCAGATGTGAGTCCCTTGCTCATTGCACCATCAGGATTCAAGCAAGCCGGGCCGAAGAGGCTGAAATGCCAGAAACCGGTCCCCGGTAGCTTGTTTCCTTCCCAGTGTAAGAATTGGCTTGTGTAGTTTGGTTTGCCCTGTTCCCATCATGCACTGGGACAGGAACAGACTAATTTGCATACAGCCAGGTTCTGAAACTGGGATGGTGCAGTGAGCTAAAAAACGGTGTTGGATCTAGCCCTGATCTCTTGACTGGGTGAGAGTATTCTGTTTAATTCAGAGACTCTGTCCCTCACCACCCCTTGTTGTAAATATTTTTGTCCACCCTAAGCGTGGAAGGGTATACTCAGATGTGAGTCCCTTGCTCATTGCACCATCAGGATTCAAGCAAGCCGGGCCGAAGAGGCTGAAATGCCAGAAACCGGTCCCCGGTAGCTTGTTTCCTTCCCAGTGTAAGAATTGGCTTGTGTAGTTTGGTTTGCCCTGTTCCCATCATGCACTGGGACAGGAACAGACTAATTTGCATACAGCCAGGTTCTGAAACTGGGATGGTGCAGTGAGCTAAAAAACGGTGTTGGATCTAGCCCTGATCTCTTGACTGGGTGAGAGTATTCTGTTTAATTCAGAGACTCTGTCCCTCACCACCCCTTGTTGTAAATATTTTTGTCCACCCTAAGCGTGGAAGGGTATACTCAGATGTGAGTCCCTTGCTCATTGCACCATCAGGATTCAAGCAAGCCGGGCCGAAGAGGCTGAAATGCCAGAAACCGGTCCCCGGTAACTTGTTTCCTTCCCAGTGTAAGAATTGGCTTGTGTAGTTTGGTTTGCCCTGTTCCCATCATGCACTGGGACAGGAACAGACTAATTTGCATACAGCCAGGTTCTGAAACTGGGATGGTGCAGTGAGCTAAAAAACGGTGTTGGATCTAGCCCTGATCTCTTGACTGGGTGAGAGTATTCTGTTTAATTCAGAGACTCTGTCCCTCACCACCCCTTGTTGTAAATATGGCCTTGTAGAAAGGCATAATCAGACACTAAAAATCCGCCTTGCCAAGATCTGTCAGGAAAAAGGGGTCGACTGGATAGTCGCCCTGCCCGTGGCACTATTCTACATGAGAATGGTCGCCCACTCAAGATCAGGGCTATCCCCGTACGAAGTGGTCTTTGGCAGACCACCGAATATGTGGGGGACGCCCATTCCGAAAAAGATCACTGATGTTGATTGTAACATGTTGACAGATTACCTTGCCTCCTTGATGTCTGCACTCCAATCATGTCGTTCACAGGTTGCCGCAGCCTTCCCTGACAATACCGATGTAAAGGCGCATGAGGTCCGTCCAGGGGACCTGGTTCTCGTCCGGAATTTCGACCGGAAAAGTCCGCTGGAGCCCCGCTGGAAGTCTCCGAAGACCGTCCTCCTTACCACAAGGACCGCTGTGAAGATCGAGGGGAGAAAGGGGTGGGTCCACACGAGTCACATCAAACTATGCAATGAACTAAAAAACGGACTGAAACAGGACTCTGACTCGTCCACCCCCACCAAAGACTGTGTTGAAGCAAAAGACGTTACCGTCTCTAAACGAGAAAAGACTCCCCAAGAACTATACCGAATGAAACTCCGATCTAGCAAGTCAGACAGTTTAATTGTTTAAGTCCTCCCCTAGGTGAATCGGTTAAATAGTTTCTGACATGTATCCCCTAGATCGAGATAGAGAGAGAGAGAGAGAAGCAAAGAAACGTACATACTGTAAATCACTGCGTAGTCACTGTATAGTGACGTTGTTAATAATGTTTTTTCTAAGTATTCTAATTATTATTGCCAGCATTCTGCTACCTATATATTGGCCTATTTTCAGGCGTGAACAATCTGCTTACAATGTCTCTGCTGAACACACTTTTAGTGAACTTCCTGCACATGAACTTTCTTACAGACTTGCGCTGCGCAACAATACATTCATTAGTATGTTACACCATTCCCATCAGACAAATAATGCCACCGACTGTTGGATATGTGGCCGACTCCCTCCCTACCAGAATTACAAGGGAGCTCTGCCCCTCTTTCCGTACCCATTCACTCACAATGGCTCCTGTGGAGCATGGTTTAAAATAATTAATTCCTTGGATCCTGATATTGCTGTTTTCGATGGAGGCTGGGTTTGGGGAAACTTGAACTTAGTCCTGCTCAACGTCTGTTACCCTGATAAAGAGGGACTTCCCACTCGAATAGGAACTGATCTAGAAAATGAAGTATATGGATTAGGTAATTACACAATTAGCCTTATGATCCTTACTGTTGAATCTGAAACCGCTCCAGTTTTGCCCCATACGTTAGTATTACCAGTTACAGGTGAACTGTGTGTTAGTAAGAAAGGTTCAGTACACGTAGGTCATAGTAAATGCACTACTGTGGTCGAATTCAGTGACCATGGTAAATCATCCTTCAAAGCTATCAGTCACTCCTATTTTGTTTGTGGTCATACCGCATACATACGTTTGCCTCCAGATTGGGATGGTACCTGTTACATTGCATTCCTTCTGCCACCTGTTTTTCTAGCTCCCCCAGATTACCATAGAAATACGAATCTAGTACCAAATAGACCCAAAAGAGATATTCCCCTTGTCGACTACACAGAAACAGCATGGGAACAGTACACTGATTTCAATAAAGGATTCTTTTTCTTCCTAGGACCTGTCCAAAACAGTAAATTGATACGCAGATTAACCAGAACACTTGAAGCAGTAGTACATGAAACTGCCTCCGCCTTAGGTAACTTAACAGAGGAGCAATCTGCTATGCGGGTTGTTGTCCTTCAAAATCGTCTTGTGATTGACGTCATCTTGGCAGATAGAGGTGGAGCCTGTAAGGTCATCGGGTCAAGTTGCTGTGTTTTCATTCCACAAAATGCACCATCTGTCTATCAAGCTATTACCCGTCTGCATAAAATTGCAAATCAGATACATCAGAATCCAGGCACCTGGACTTGGTCCGGTTGGTTCTGGACAACGTTAACCGCTTGGGGATGGAAGATCTTATCATTCCTAGGCATTGGCCTTGTTATAGTATTCAGCTGCTGCCTGTGCCTACAGTGTGGGCCAGCGATTTGTGGACTGTGTGCCACATCCTGCATTGAGCATTCCAGTTGTCTCTTAAACAGTCAAAGAAAGAAAGATGAACATATAATGTTACAAGAACAGACTGATCGATTCATGAGGATCGATATATCATGAAGGGTCCGTAGGGAACAAGGAGGGAATGAGGTAATATAAATTTTATGGTCAAGTTATGTTCCCTAGCGCGTACCCCACCGACTCCATGTACGAGTTAAAGTGCATGTAACTTCCCTCCTGTACCAGCTATGAAGACGCAAATACATTTGCGTCCAACGTTAACTTGTCCTCTTTCAGACCCACCATGAATGGGTTGGATGGTCCGTTCCTAAGTATGCTATGCCAACGTCTTTTTGTAGTGTACTCCTACGTTTTTCCTGCTCTAGCCAGAGTAGGCCCTGAATTCCTGCCATCTGAACCTCTTTTGTGGCTCCTGGCTCTGCCCAGGCTACCTCTGTACTCGTGAACTCTGTCCTACATTCAGCGCGGCCCCTCGCGCTCAGCTCAAGCCTGCTTTCTGCCAAGACTGACTATAACCTTCGAGTTATCTGTTTCCCTCCCCGAAAATACATTCCAGCCTGCTAGCTTCAGTAAACATCCTTCCTCAGCTACAGGGCTAAAGGGCCGACCTGTCTCTATGCAAGTAATTCATAGCCTCCGTTGCCATGCTTCCATGGAAGGCCCCATGCCCCCACGCTTCTCATACAGACACTCAGGCGCTTATACACGCACTCACAGCAAGTATAGAATAGCTTTTGCTCTAGAGACCTTTCTGCCCAGATAGCTTAGTTCCTAAACATCAGATATCAGATATGATAGAAGCACAAGTTGATCTGACATGCCAGACTTCTGTCTCTTTCCGTCAGTGTAAATGTCAAGTCCCCTGCACCCCTCCAATCACACGTCATGCAGCTGCGCGCGCATCCAAGTTTCCGATTTCTGCTGACATTGCAACATTCTGTTAGCACCACCCCTTGGTGCCACCCACTTGCGTCACCTATCAGTGACGTTTCTAGCACACACCTCTAGTTCACGCCTAGTTTACGCCTCTTGATGATGTACTAGTACCACGTGTATACTGTTATCTTATCTTCTCTCAGCTGTTACGCCTCTTACATTGAACATTATGATGTAAATCAAGTATATAAGCTATGTATTGTCAATAAACGAGAGCGCGCTCATCTATCCCTTCTGACACCCTGTGTGGTGGTCAGAACATGATATCCTGATTCCTTTATGAGGAATAAAACCCTTAGAAACTCTTACACCACGGACTCTGTTTTCCTTCATTCTGATTGAGTTATTATTGATTAAGTACTTATCTGCATAGAAATTAAGAGAGTAAATTAATTATTTACGTCAGAGTGTAGGATGTATCTTCAACCAGCCAAAGGGCCCCTTGCTTACAGAGGAAAGCCGTTTGGTAGTTCCTAAACGAGGGCAGGCCCAGGCCGCCCTTATCTTTTGCTAGCTGCAGCTTTTTAAGTGATATCCTGGCTTTTTTCCCTCGCCATAGGAACTCTCCGAACAGCTTGTCCACCTTCTTAATAAAGTCGTCTGAGAAAGTCATGGTGAGCATGCTAGCCAGGTAGTTAACTAGAGGCGTGCACATCATTTTTAGAGTCTCAGCCCTGCCCCACCAGGACAAGAATTTTGGTGACCAACTGTCTAGCAAAGTGGATATCTTTTTTAATGTCGAGTCTTCATTTAATTTCAGAGTCGTAATCAAGTCCTTCTCAAAGTCTAGGCCCAAATATTTAAAAGCTTTCGGTTGCCAGGTAAGGCCAGATGTTCCCAGTAATCCTTTATCCCCGATGTTGTTTAGTAACTTAACCTCTGTTTTATCCTTGTTTAATTTATATCCTGAGACTCTAGAGAACCCCTCAATTGTGTCCATCAAGGCCGGGATAGCCTCATCAGCTTTTTCCGACAAGATCAGGACATCGTCGGCGTATGCAGTCAATTTTACAGTGCAATCACCAAATGGAACCCCAGCAATGGCTTCATTGTGTCTGATGTGCCACAAAAAGGGTTCTATTGCCAATAAGAACAGAGAAGGTGATAGTGGGCAGCCTTGTCTCGTCCCTTGTTTTAGGCAGAAAGAGGAAGAGAAGGAGCCGCCCGCTCTGACCTTAGCAGTGGGGCCTGCATACAAAGCCATTATGAGTTTAGTAAACGTCTCTCCTAGGTTGAAGTTGCGTAAAACTGCCTCAAGGTAGGACCAATCTACCTTGTCGAAGGCTTTTTCTGCATCCAGTGTGACTGCCACCGTGGGGGTCGTCAAAAGCTTCGCTTTTTCTAGAGCATGGGCCAGTACTCTGGTGTTATCACTAGATAGTCTATGTTTTAAGAAACCCGCTTGAGACGGATGTACTAGGGTGGGGAGGACTTTTTGCAGACGGGCTGACAGGATCATGGCTAGTAATTTACAATCAAGGTTAATCAGGGAAATCGGCCTGTAGTTCTTTGGAAGTGATGGGTCTTTGCCGTCTTTTGGCAGGACTGCAATAGTTGCCTCTGCCAACGTGCCTTTGACTTCCCCTGACTCCGTAAATTCGTGAAAGAGGTTTAGAAGAGGATCAACCAAGTCTGATGCAAAACTTTTATAGAATTTGGCCGTGAAGCCATCCGGTCCTGGTGCTTTCCCACATTTTAACCCCTTGATCGCTTTTTCTACCTCATTAGCCAGGATCGGCCCATTCAGACTGAGTTGTTCCTCAGGCTTTAACTTTGGTAGAGCACATTCTTGTAGATATTCTTGAATTTTGTCCCCCATCACCAACTCGTTTTTAGCGTATAGGTCCTCATAAAAGTCTTTAAAGACCTCGGATATCTTTTGAGGGTCCGAATGAGCAACTCCCGCTGAGTCCCTGATAACATTAATAGCATTCCTTTGCACTTTAAATTTTAAGTATGCTGCCAGGCTCTTACCGGCTTTGTTAGATTCACATAGCTTAAACCTTCGCTTCCTATCCAGCCACACTCCCGCCCTTTCGCTCACTAGCTTGTTATATTCGTATTTTCTATGGGTCATGATATTGAACGTTTCCTGGTCTCTTGTCATTTGGTGTTTGTTCTCTAAAGTAGCTATCTCAGCTTCCAACCCTTCTAACTTCGCATTACAATCCCTGTTCATTGCTGAACGGATTTTGATGCACACTCCCCTTATTGTGCTTTTTAGGGCCTCCCATCGCACTAGTTCTGAGGTGTCCCCCCTCACATTAGTCTCCAGATAAGATCTAATAGCCTCCAAGATTTTAGTCCTATTCTGTTCTTTGTGTAGGATTTCCTCGTTAAGTCTCCAGGCCGTTTGTTTAGGGGATGGTTTAGTGTTACTGATGGATAGAGATATACATGAGTGGTCCGACAGTACCCTTGGCTCAATTGAAGTATCCTCTATCCTTGCTACGCCATTTTGTGTAATGAAAATGTAGTCAATACGGGAGAACGAGTCGTGAGGGGAAGAGTAGAATGTGTAGTCTCTATCAGTGGGGTTTTGTATCCTCCATGCATCAATTAAGTGGAATTGTTGGCATAGTTTGATGAAGGCACTATGTGATTTGTTTGGCTTGAATGTACACTTAGAGTCCCTATCTAAGGCCGGGTCAAACGGAAGATTAAAGTCCCCCCCAATTATGTGTATCGCCGTGTCAGGAACCGTCGCAATCTGTTTGACTAAACCCTGCCAGAATTCTAAATCATTAGTGTTAGGTGCGTAGACATTAGTGACAAAGAATTCCGTGTTATCCTTAGTGAGTTTCACCGTAACCCAGCGACCTTTTTCATCTGAGGAGGAGGATAGTAGCTCTACCTTGGATTTCTTTGACAATAATACCAGAACCCCATTCTTTTTACCGAGTGCACCTGATCCTACAACCTCTGTATAAAACTTGTTGCGCAGAGTATAGAATTGTTTAGCATCCAGTTTGGTTTCTTGTAGCAGAACAATGTCCCCCTTTTGTCTCCGCAAATAATCTAATATCTTTTGTTTTTTAACGGGTTGATTCAGACCCTTAATATTCATGGATAAAACTTTCAATCGATCAAGAGAGGTTGTACCAAGTGGAGTGGACAGCGTTCTACGTAACATTTATAATGGTATATGTGTCATGGTTGTAACAAGAGACCCAAGGGAACACATGGTATTCGGCGCATCATTTAAAGGGCACATTGTTCTGCCACTCAAGATGAGATACAGTCTGAAACCACCACCAGATAACTGGATACCTGAAGATATAGCACGCTTAGTCTGAGTATAGATATATAAACACATCATATGCATGATACAACTTGTTGTATTTCATGCTATGTTTTTTACATGCTATGGTGTATACCTTTAAGTAGTTTTGGTCATTAGTTTATTTATAAATCTTGTACTGCAATCTGTTGCTATGGTTTGTATGTTCTACATTCTATGGTTGTATCTGACTGGACCTGTCCTGCTGAGCAGATGCTGTACTGTGTTCCTCTTCTCCAATAAATCCTTTTCTTCACATAAACTGGACTGGATTACTACACATGGGCATTCCTAAGAATCCACTCATGGATTTTGGCGCATTCCAAAATTTCCTTATGCTAGTAAACCTGGGAATGTGTCAAAAAGCTGCGCCTTCCCCAGTGAGTTATAACGAGGAGAAATGTCTTCATTTGTCCATGTTACTTCCTCTTTCCATGCAGGATGCATTCCACATCACACACAGAAAGAGGAAAGTGTCTCTAAGGATAGTTTTTGTGCATGAAGTTGCACTTTAATGCACAAAAACCATCCTGCCCATTATGCAGGGACCCTTGCACTGTTTTACACGGGGGCCTGCATTGGAGATAAACAGCACAAAGTGCACCAGTGCAAGGAGAGAGCAGACATGCTCCATATCTTTGTAAATATGGAGCATTTCTGCCAGGGCCGGACTGGGAACCACAACCGGCCCTGGCAAAGTGCTCAGGGGGCTCCCCCCCACTCGGGATGGGGGTTGGAGGTGCTGCCGAGCTCTTTGCCGGGGCCGGTTTTCGGCCAATTTTGGAACAGGGCCGATTTTGCTATGCTGCAAAAACGGTTGTGTAACAAAAACAGCCCCCAGGGCCCCAAAAACGTCCCCCACCATTGCGTCCCACCAGGGGATTGCCCGGTGCCCGCTATGGTCAGTCCGGCCCTGATTTCTGCTCTTTCTTTTTCATGCAATGCAGCACTGCAACTTTGCTTGCCGCCATGCATTGTGTGGAAGATTAGTAACTACGCCCTTACTGTTTGAGCAGACACAGGTAACAACATCTCCTGTTTGGGTCTTAAAGCGGTGTGAAGGACTTTGGGCCAGAACTCCTGCTTCCAAGTAAGTGTTAGACTTCACCATGTGACTAGAACAGCACTCCTCACTACCCACATCCACATTCACACACAGACTGAGACCACACAAACACTGCATCCTCACAACACTCTAGCTCATTGAAATCACAATAGCCACAAATTACATCAAACTACTAACATGCACTCCAACTCATAGTAATACAAACACGGGGCGTTGTCAACCCCCTTACTTTAGCAGCTACAGAGGGGGTGGGGTTCTTGATGGGACTCTTCTGTCTGCAACTCTGCGGTCAATGGCTCATAATGTGAAAGGTAGGAAGATGAGTGAGTGAGAGGACGGATGGATGGATGAGTGAAATGGTGGATGGATGGATGGGTGAAAGGATGGATGATAGATGCATGGATGAATGATGAATGAGTGAAAGGATGGATGAGGAAAAAGAGGAAGGATGTATGAATGGATAGATGAATTAGAGGGTGAACGGATGGATGAGGAGAAAAAATGATGGATGTGTGAGTGAAAGGATGGATGATGAGAGAAAGGATAAATGGGTGAATGGATGAGTGGATGGATGGAGTGAAAGGCTGGATGGATGGGCGGGTTGAAATGATTAATGGATGAGTGAAAGGATTGATGGATGAATGAATGAAAGGATGGATGTTCATTTGGGTGCGTGAAAAGAATGAATGAATGAATGAAAGGGGACAGATAGATAGGTGAATGAAAGGGTGGACAAATAGATGAGTAAAACGGTGAATGGATGGACGGATGATTACAAGGGTGGATAGATGGATGGGTGAGTGAAAGTCTGGATGAGTGGATGATAGATACATGGATGAATGAATGGATGGATGGATGGATAAATGAGTTAAAGGTAGGATGGATGGATGGATGGATGAAAGGGTGAATAGATGGAGGAGTGAAAGAATGGATGATTGAAGGATGGAAAGATAGATGGATAAATGGATGGATTGATGAATGGATGGGTGGATGGATGAATGGAGTGAAAGGCTGGATGAATGCAGTGAAAGGATGGATGGAAGAATAAGTGAGTGAGAGAATGGATGTACGGATGGGTAAGTGAAAGAATGGATGAATGAAAGGCAGGGCAGATGGATGGCTAGATACCTGAGTTAAAGGATGGATGCAAGGATGGATGAGTGAAAGAGTGAAGTAAAGTGAGTGAAAGAGTGAAAGAGTGAATGGAAAGATGAGTGAAAAGGTGGATGGATGGAGGATGAGAGACAGGATGGATGGAAGGATGAGTGAGTGAAAGGATGGATGGATGAGTGAAAAGGTAAATGCATGGATCAATGAGTATTTGGATAGATGGATGGAGTGAAAGGCTGAATGAATACACTGAGTCAAAGGTGACTGGATGGATGAGTGAAAGGATGGATGAATGTATGGATGTAAGGATAGGTGAAGGAAAGAATGGATGGATGAGTGAAAGGGAAGGTAGATGGATGGCTGGATGAAAGGGTGGATGGATGGATGAGTGAAGGAAGGGGTGATGAGTGAAAGAGTAAATGGATGGAAAAGTGGATGGATGGGTTGAAGGGTCGATGATGAGTAAAAGGAATGTATGGCTTAGTGAGAGGGTGAATGGATGAGTGACATGGAGGATGGATGAGTGAAAAAGTGGATGGATGAGCAAAAGAATGGATGATTGAGTGTATAGATGGATGGAGAAACGGGGTGGATAAGTGAAAGGATGAATGACTGACTGAAAGGATGGATAGACAGGTTTGTAGATGGATGGATAGGTTTGGATATGGATGTGTGAATTAACAGACATAACGTAATGGTGATGGACTAACTGTTTGGTGAATGACAGAATGGATGAGAGAATGAAAAGGCTAAATTATGGAGATCAGTGAGTGCATGGAAGAATGAAAGGTTTAATGGACAGATGCCTGGATGGAAGAGTGAAGCAAGCTCTTCTGGGGAGGGTCTTGATGACTTGCTCCACTTCCTTGGTGCCATAAAAGCTTGGGTTCAAAGTGGGGGGTATTTTAATTTTCTGGCTACTCTCTTGATTAAAACACTCTATGCAATATTCCAAGATACATCCTTCACTCAGTCCTACATACTTGAGGCGGCAGGACTCTTAATAGACAATTGGCATATATTTTATAGCTAGGAGGAACGAGTTCTTCATCACTTTCCATAGCTACACTAAATCCTCCCACACCCCGTAGGCTATCTCCTAACACTCTTGAGTCACCTTTTTTGTGTCTCCTGTGGAAACGAGATACGGTTGTGCTATCCAGGTAAGTTTATTTGTTTAAATATGTGAGTTTGTGTCTTGCATCATTCCAGATTGATTTTTAGTGTTTGCTAATTGCTGGGCTCCTCATGCTAATAGAATGACCACAGCAGGTCCCACGCTGCTTCACTCGGCTTAGTTGCCTGTAGCAGGGCGTAAGTAGCACAACGCTAATGTATAGCCTTTGCTATAGACAGTTGACGGAGTCCTGCGTTTGCAGGCCCTCTGTAGCTTTCTGACACCGATTCGACCTACTCTGATTTGTTTAGGAACAGGGGCACCGCAGGGTTTCCAGGTACATGAAGTTCAAGTGGTTCAGCTGGAGTGGCGCTCTGGCGACACTTTAAGATTGTATTTATAAATTAAATTAAATTAAATTTAGCAGGTAATAATTATATGACCCTATGGGTCCAGGGTTTCTATGCCTATCTATGAGTTTCAACTGACAACAGTGAGATTTGTTCTTTTTAAAGTGGTTACACTAGTTAAAGTGTCTGTGCTCCCTGTTTTCTTCTCGTTTTTCCTGAATTGAGCATGGAGGGCAGGAAGTAAGTGAAGAATAGACATTAGGGGGGTCATTATGATGACGGTTGGAAAAGCCCTCTGACTGCCGTGGTGTCGACGCTAAACCACCTGCAGGGTCCGGGGAATATCCGACGGTCAAATTACGATACATGTACTGCAGAATCCTTCCGCAGCAGTCGGAAACCACAAAACATCTGACTGCAAAGGCATAAATGCCTGAAACTACGACCGCGGCAGAGGGAAAAGCATTTTCCAGATAACCAAATGCCGATTCCTCAGCGGTAGGACCGCAGAGCAAACTATGTTGAGACTGCGGTCCTGTCGCAACAAACTCTGCATTCCGACCACTGCGGGCATGCTAGTAAAATATAAAAAATAGGCCCAAAGCAAACTCAGCAATTAAAAACACAGCTGTTGGGCATTCCTCAGGGACACTCACACATTGCTGAGTATAAAACACAACCCTTCCCTGACCAGCATCCTTTGCCGAAACCCTGCTTTCTATGTCAACACAACCGCTAGGAGCTTTGACACTGCATATTATCACACCCACCTATCTTCACACACCAACCCTCATTAAACACATACCTCACACACCTCCTACACCTTCACCACCACATCCACATTTTCTATAGTATTCCCTTTATTAAAACCTTTCACCATGTCTCAGAAAAAAATGCCAAAACTTTCTGATGAGGAGATGTCAGTGATGGTAGATGAGATGATAAGAGTTGCGCCACATTTTCTTGGTAACTTAGTCCAACAGACCCCAGTTGCCAGGAAGAATCAAATATGAGAGAGGATAGAGAGCAAAGTAAAGGTGTAGGTCCCACCCTGCACCGAACGTGGGATACCAAAAAGAGGCGTAATGACCTCAAGACCCATGTCAGAGAATGGGCCAACAGGAACAACCTTGCAGCTTAGAGCACTGGTGGGGCCCTCCCATTCCACCACTTACATTCACTGAATGGAAGGAGAAGGTGCTTGCCATCCTGCATCCAGAAAGATCTACAGGAATACCCGGGGGGTGCAGACTGGTAAGTAACTACCAAAAAATCGCGACATTGTCATGTTATTTTCAACATACCAACTGATAAAGTCTGTCACATCCAGTTATCACATATGTTGTTCCCACTGTTCCACCCCATCACCCAATGGACAGCCCTTTCACTCCTTAGATCTTGAGCCTACAGGTAGGTAGCTATCTTAAGAGGAATGGGTGGGGACAGGAGAACACCACTACAACTCCCACCAGGCCATCTTGCCTCACTCTCAAACAGCATGGAACACTCTTTTCACCCATGAGCCATGTGGTAGCCATCTCACTCCTCTGATTCACCTCACAGGTTGGTAGCCATCTTACGAGGGATTCACCTCACAGGTAGGTAGCCATCGTATGCTCTCTTGCCTTACCAATTAACCGCATACAGTTGACATACCATTTCTTGTACCCAATGATATGTGTACATACAATGGATGGCAATCATGAAGGTGACCTGGCAACAATAAATGCATGGGCACGCTTTCAAAGTACTAAGTGCACCTGATGGTGAATGCAAAATGTCCCAACATTTTTTGGACTATGCCCACAGTTCATAAACATGCAAGTGCTAAATGACTAATACACATGCCCGAAATGCAGAGGTTGATCATTAAGTTGCCAGGTGAGGAAATGTCTTCCGAAACAGCCAATGTAAATATTTATAATAACCCTGAAGTCCATTAAAGTTCCCAAGAAAATAATGGTTGTCACTATTTTATCTCAGGCTGGTAAAGCACATGGATAATGTCCGTTATGTACAAATACAAGCCTTTTGTTCCCTTCTAAACATTACTTAATGTGTCACTTATTTTTGGGACTAAACTCAACATCCAGACAATGTAACCTTTCTTCGACAGGCGGATCTCAATCACCATCAGTTGAGACTCAGAACACTGAGCAAAGCCAGTCCACACCCCTGTATCAAGAACTCTTGAATGCCGAATCTCCCCAAAACTTGTATGTGGAGGACCAACCTGGCCCTTCTGGCCTGCCAGGGCAACAACAATCCGTGGCTCTCACTGGCCCCAATACCACTCTCTCCACAGCAGCCAGAACAATGCTGACTACTGCCCCAAGGACCTGTGTACCACCCACCACCATCACCACCACTGCAGCCTGCACCACAGAACCTGTCCCAGAGGAAACCAACAATACCACACTCAGCGAGGATCCCGGGTAGAGTGTGCGGGTGCAGGCCCAGCCAAGGGCACAGGACCTGAGGGCAGGGATGGTGGGAGGGCCACTGGGGGCCAAACACTGGAGCCCAATGTTGAGACTGAAGCTGTGGCCAGCATTGTCAGAGTCCTTAGGGCCTATGAAGGCAACCAGGGACAGATGGGCCAGGTACTGGAAGAACTCTGGTTGATCAGGCTTCTACAAGGGTCTGTTAACACAAGATTTAATCAACTCATTGATGTCATGGGCCAGCTCGTTGGGGTTCTGAGGGACATCAGAGCAGGTCAAGTCATACCTCCCCTCCATCATCAAGTGGCCAGTATGTAGATACTCTATCTACCTCTGTGGCTGCCACAGGGAGGGAGGAGCGTGCACATGCCTTGTCCTCAGATTCCTCAGAGCCTGCAGCAGTGGACCCCCCCACAAACTTAAGCGGGGACGTCCTAGAATCACTAAGGGAGATTCTAGTGGCAATGCACCACCCCAAGTCAGTAGGCAGAGCCGCAAATTATGTCATCAGTTGTGTGCAAGTAATTTACATTGTGTACTACCCTGTCCCACATTTCCTTTCTGATGGCAGGAGTCAGTTGGACTGTGGACATTACTAATGTAGTTTCAACTCCTATGCGTACATCAACCATCACGGACAACTAAACCCCTCTGTTTCCGCTTGAAGTCCAAAAAAACACATCTTTATTAGAGTGTTGCAAACATAGGTCTTGTGAGGAGAAGCACAACCGCACAGTGACAAGTCACAGGTTACTGATACAGACCCCCAGGTTCAATCACCAAGGGCTCAGTGGGAGCTCGTTTGTTCGGAAAGCTGATCTGGCTTGGAACATGCTGCCCTTGGCACTCTGGGGCACCCAGGATCCATTGCTTTTTAAGAAAAAACTAAAAACGTTGCTCTTTAGCTTCTGATCTGTGTGCATCTTTCTTTCTGGAGCAAGTGCTGGGGCACTCTTGAATAGCAGTGCACTGTATAAATTAAATATAACATAACATATAACATAACATAACATGTATCAGCACTGTAAGATGCTGTACCACCATTCACATACAGCAACATCTCAAGTACAAGTACAAGTATGTTTTTAAAACACAATGCACTGTCCAATGTCAGAGTAATCACACCACTGTGTCATCAGTAAGGCCACTGACATGTCAAGTATGCCACAAGAGACTTTACACAGCCAAACAGTCACAGGATCAGTGGGTCTAAACAGCAAGTCTGCTCTGGTACACTCCAAACAGTTGTGGTTGCATCTCAATGGATATCATTGGGCCATGTAGATGTGTTGCAACATGATGTCTGTCACATACAATAGTGTCACAGATGGACACATACATCCAGTTCGGACATACATACAGAGTTATCCGCCTAGGTAAAAGTAGCAAAACATATTTTGGTTTGCAGACACAATGCGGTGATGAACACGATGGAAGATATAGGATATGCACCAACACACAACACATAAATAGCAAGTTGACCTTAAACAGCCATCCCATTGCAGTGCAAGTTGCCTACAAAACAGAGTTGTACTCACAGGGTCAGACATTCCCATGGACACTTCACGTCCAGTTTGCATAGCCGAACAGCAACAGTCAGCAGATGATGTCAATACACTGACATGCCGATTATGGCAATTACAGGGCAAAGGAACCTACAACAACACAACATGGAGATGTAATTGAGAAGTTTCATCATGTCCCAGCCACTACACTACACTACTGGAGTACACAGAGCAAGGATCAGATCACATAGCATCTATTGACACCAATAATGGGATATCTGACATTACAGCACATACATGCATTCATGTACAACAAGGTCAATACAAGGCATCTTATTACAATGCATGCTAATACAATGTGAGCCATTACAACCCATGTTCCTACATCCCAAAAATAAGCAATCTGAGCGTTCATCAGGGAAGGTGCTTGTCAGTGAGTGACCTGCATTGTAATGGCTTTCCATGTAATGTAAAAAGTGTTGTATTGCCCGCATTGTACAGGGATTGTATGATTGTATTGTAATGCCTGTGTTGCAATGCATGTTGCCTCCATAAATGTATACATCATCTAGAAGTTTTCCCAAAGACAGCTATGCCTAAAGTAGGCCACAGTTGTGCACAACAAACAGTCATCATCACACAAATTTCTCATTGCTTCAGCTGACATCAAATGCAACCGTAAAAATCATGCCATCTCAGTGCATACTTATAGTCAAGGGAAGTAGTTGTTGGTGAGCTTTTGATGCTGGTCCACACCTTCCTCTTTGCAACTATCATCTTCACTGCCCATGTCAGGATTCACAGCTCCTGCTGGTCACTATCTTCCCGAATCAGCGGGATCTCCTTGTGCAATGCAATTTTGTGGAGCATGCAGCATGCGACTGTGATCTGACACACCTTCTCTGGTGAGTAGAGGGGGGCTCCACCGGTCTTGCCCAAACACCAGAATATGGCCTTCAGGAGCCAAAAGGCCTGCTCCACTACCCAATGTGTCCTTCCATGGGCATCATTGAAGTGGACTTCCCCTGGTGTCCTTGGATATCTCAATGGGGTTGACAACCAATGCCGGTTTGGATACACTGAGTCACCACATCAGGGCCCACCTCAGAGGAGCTGGTTCTCCTGATGGACAAGGTCCTTTCCCAGTATGGTCAGCTCTTTGGTGCACCAGAGGTTCTGGTAAGTGAATGTGTGGATATTAAAAATGCTGTCAACACTTGGCTTGTGTAATTGTACAGTTGTATGTGCCTCAGAGTGCAAAAATATTAGCATGCCTAGTTTGGGGGTGCTATACGTGGCCCATAATTGACAATCCAGAAGTTGCACCTAAGTATGTGTAGGGTATGTTTACATTCGGGGCAGTGTAGCTCTCTTTGATAATTTTGATGCATAATTTTTAAAAGCATGTTTCTGATTCATGTTTGTGATTTTTTTTTTGCGTGGTGACTTCACAATTATAGTGCAATGGTGTGTTGACACTCCAGTCCCATGACCCCTGACTGCATTCAATGATGACCTGGACGGGATGTATTTTGCAAATACTACACGTACAATGATGACTGGGCCATGTTACACTTTATGCATCACTTCCCTGTGAGGTGTTCAGCAATCTAGATTAGACTTAGCGTGCCAACATGATTGTGATGGGCCATGTCTACTGTGATCATGGTGTATGTAAGTTATGTATGAATGTATACAGGTAGACAATGGAGTGAGTGCTGTCTGTCCACGAGCTCAAGGCATGTTTCTGCATTGGACAATGTTTATCTGAAATCACCTCAGACACATGTATAGTGTACATCATTAAATGGGGCATCATCTTGCCCCAAACCGATCGCACAGCTGAGTTGGACCTCTGTGGCAAACAGTTCATATTCTACTCCATGTTTTCCTCTATTTTTTCTCCATTTTAAACCATGTACTGCATCCTTTTTTTTGTCATTTTTCATCCACATTGAACCTTGATCTACACACGGGATATTTTGCCATTCCAAGTTTCTTGTGTTGAAGCTGTGCGACTAGGGTTTATGAGGTTGTTTGTTGAACTAATTAAGTGGGAAGAGGAGCATGGAGTTTTAAGATGAGGGAAGAAAAGTGTGCACAGGGATGTGAGTTTAATTTAAGGTGCGAGAGATGGTAGTATGAATACAGAGGGGGAGACAAGTAAGGGATTCATAAAGATTCGAGTTAAACTAACAGTAGTATAAGGAAGGGGTAGATGATTAGTTTGGAGAATAGAGAGATTAAGGGATAAATCAAAGGAAACTGTCCTACAGGGGATTATTTACCATGAGAGTTGAGGGGTAATAATCGTATTATTCATGAAGGGGCTCAATGAGGACAGATTGTAATATGACAAGGGATTTTGATAAATTGATCACTGTTTTATGTCGATGATATAAGATGTTTGGTAATAGTCAAAATGGCAATGGTCATGTGTGTTATTGTTTATTTTCAGTTATACCCTGACGAAGGGCGCTTGTAGCCCGAAATGCATTGGGTCGTTTTTTAAATAAACACTGCTTTGAACGAACACCTGCATTTGTCGTGCTTTAGCTGGAGGTCCGGATGGGCACAGCTTCAACACAAGAAACTTGGAAAATGGCAAAATATCCTGTGTGTGGGTCAAGGTTCAATGTGGATGAAAAATGAAAAAAATATGAGTACAGGGTTTAAAATGGAGAAAAAATTGAGAAACACATGGAGTAGAATATGAACTGTTTGTCACAGAGGCGCAACTCAGCTGTGCGATCGGTTTGGGGCAAGATGATGCCCCATTTAACGATGTTTTCTAACCTGGGTGTTTTTTGGGCATGGCACCCTACCGATGCGCACGCATTCTTGTATAACTATTTTATAAGTATAGATAATATATTAAAACAAAGGTGTACACCCCACTACCATAATTGTACATGTACAGTGTATACACAATCCTACCCTTGTGCTTATAATGAGATGTGGGTCACATGTGTATGTACTGTTTGGACATTCACTTGAGACATGCAGTATTATGATAGGATGCCAGTGTCAGTGTACCATTTGCCTAAAGGGATGCCCTGTGAATACACAGTTCTGAAACTCCTACTCTATAAACTGACTATTTCAGCCATCTGAGTAGTGCACCATGATTCTTTGAAAAAACAGTCATAGAGGTGAAATATACCCATGCCTGCCCTTAGCCTTGTCACCTAAGTGATTAAATGTTGTGTCATGTAGATTACTGTGCCCTCTGTACCACGTGATGGAAAGCACTGAGACCAGACTCAAAGGTGGGTGTCTGTAGTGTCAGACACAGTGAGCATCACTCAAAGGTTTCAATTACTGTATAATGTCTGTCATGGTCACTCACATTACGCGCCACAGAAGATGTCCATGCGCAGCCTGATCTCAGTGGCCAGCCTCAAAATGGTAATGCACTGACCAGTTAGTAGGGACATCCTTACAGACATTACCATTGTAGCCATCAATCTTGATCAGAGCGTAGTATGTGACATGGACTAAATGACTATGCTATGTATGTGTTATATGTAGTATTGTTTTCAGACTGACACACAAATGTCAACTACATATTAATGTAAACTTGAACTACGTATCCCATGCCTACAGCTCAAAGTTTATCAGCGCAAGACCATCTGGAGGGGCATCGCGCAGAAGGTGTGGCCACTCGGAGTATTCAACTGGTTCAGCACCCACTTCCACAAGAAGTGGAACGACATCTGCCACCTCAGCAGGAACATTGCAGAGATGCAGCTGGGGCTGGCTCCACAAACTGGTAGGTTGGCGCACCGGACCTTGACCCCACAAATGTCCTGCATACTGGCGGTGACCCTGCCTGACCTGGATACACGCTTGAAGGCCAACAGCAGCAAGTTGGGGGTGAGTATTGGTCTGAGTGTATCTTTGTGCATGACTGACCACAATAATTGCAGACATCATCAACACAGGAAGGTCAGAGATGTGTCATCTATTTTTTGAATTTTTTTGGGTGGGTGATTGACATGTGGTGTCATCAGAATCCAAGTGTTTCCATATCAGGTATCATTGACCTGACCAGTGTCAGCCCAAATGTCCTTACCATATTTGCAGATTCCATCTTGGAACTGATGTCTGACCTGACCCATATAGACACATAAATGTAGGTCTGTGAATTGTCTATCACAGTACCGTTGTTATCTTTGTGAAGTGGTGTGGCTCACTGGTTAGAGGCGGCAGACCCGGAAGCAGAGAACGGCCCGGGACCAGGGTTCAATTCCCGACGTGGCAGGGTCGTGGACCAGGGTCAGCGGACTCGATAATTCTCGCCTCGGTGCCTACTCTAACCTGAGATCACACTCGGCAACTCTAGGCATTAGCTTGCCTCAACTCTACAACGGCCCCCCACATTCGCCGGGGATGCCTGGTTTCACCTTGGAGATACCCAGTAGGGACCATCTCAGTGCCACGACGCCTCAGGGCAGCAGTGCGCTTTACAAGACACATTACATTACATTACATTGTGTGTGCAATGTGGCACACAGACTTTTGTGACGCATGGTATGGTGTGGGTGTTGCATAATTTATGGCCACTTGAGCACTCAGAGTGCTATGAGTTAGTGGTGTATAAACTTGACCCATGTGTTGTGTTAAGGCAAATGATACAGATACTAGGATCCCAGATCGACCTTCACTTGCTTATCAGCAGCATGGCATCACAATACTGTTTTGGAAGACACATTCACAGCAGCTGCAATAATGCATTGATGGTGTATATGGTAATAAGTACAGTTCTTTTTGAGCTGATTTTATTTTAGACATTGTGTACCCGCAAATATGTGTTTGTGATGGACAGTGTAAGGTGGATGTTAAGGAGATTAAGGAGAATAAGTGGGCACAGGGTGAATTCGTTCATCCCTAAGTTTTGATATGGTTGTATGGGATTATGGTGTATGGTGTATGGTGTATATAAATTTGTAATGGAGCAACAGCTATGTATTGAACCTTTGCGAGCAAGTCAGCCTAGGTCACTCTGAGTGGCAGTGCTCACTGTGTGTGCATTGAGGATGTGTGTACATATGCATCAGTGGCATTAAATGTGTGGCTACTGATTTGCATGAGTATTCTCTGGAGAAATAGATGTGCCCTGTGTGTCAGCAGTCAGCACAACATAGGTATGTCAGACAAAAGACAATGCCTTTGGCCAACATTCCCTGTCCTTGTGGAAGCTACTTTCGCATTCCAGGATATATGCTTTTTGATGCCTTTTGCCCTTCAGGCTTCCACTGATATTGACAGATGAATGCTTTAAGTTTTCTGAGCACATTCAGGGCCCTAGACTGAGATTGCCCAGACAAGCCAATGTGCCTTGGACATTGTTCACATTTGGACATGGGGCTTACCTATTTTAAACATTCAACATCTGACACATATGAAGTTCACTGATGTGTCTATCTTAATTGTACCATGTCACAATGGACAGCAGTGTTCATGATGAACTGTACAGGTGTGGAGTCCGCTTACAGCTCTGTGATGCATTGGGATTGAGAAGCCACTGATCCAAAGTATGATCTGCATGACAATGAAATGTTAGTGTAATCATGTAAGGTCATTTCCCTATTTGTATGTTACTTTTTGTATGTGTGGTGGCTAGGGACTTCCATCCTAACTTCAGTGGGACACTACACCATTAGATGTGTAGCTATTTTACAAGTAAGCCTGTAGGTGTGGATACACAAAATTGAATGTGAGATGCATTGGATTGGCACGGTGCACAGACATAATATCGAGTCCAAAATATCGATTGGACATAATATCGAGTTGTAAATATAGATTGGACAAAATATCGACAAGACAGAATATAGATATCCAAAATATCGTTTTTAAGGTAAGTGATGTAATATCGACTGTTAAAAATATAGAAAGTTAAAATTTCAAAGTAAATAATATAGATAGTTAAAAATATCGACTTTTTAATAATATCTAATTTTTATAGTGTTTTCTTATGTTATAGTATGTGTGAAAAGTGTGTATTTATGTTATAAGTAATTTTGTTTTTATAACTATTGCGTAATTTAATTCGGTAGCGGGTTGTGGGTTTATAAGGGAATAGGGTGGGAAGTAATTTAATTATAATAAATTAAATATGTAAATGTATTTATTGGTAGTAATTTTTAATTAATTGTTAAATAATTTATGTTTGTTAATTAATTAAATTTTAATTGGTAATTAATTTTAATTAATTGATTAATTGGTAATTATGTAAATTTTACTAATTTATTTTCTGTAGCGGGTTGTGGGTTTATAGGGGAATTGGGTGGGAAGTAATTAAATTATAATTAATTAAATATGTAAAATTATTTATTGGTATTTATTTAGAATTAATTATTAATTAAGTTTTTATGGGTAATTATTAAAATTTTATTTGCCAATTAATTTAATTTAATTGATTAATTGCTAATTATGTTAATTTGAATAATTTATTTTCTGTAGTGGATTGTGGGTTTATAGGGGAATAGGGTGGGAAGTTATTTATTAATAATTAATTAAATAATTACTTTTATTTAATTGTATTTAATTAGAAATAATTGTTAATTAATTTTTAATTATTAAATAATTAATTGTTAATTTGTAATTAATTTGTATTAATAGGTAACTAATTGAAATAATTATTGTTAATTAGTAATTTTAATATATTAATTATTATATTATATTACATTGTTAATTATTTTTTTAAAAAGTTTTTACAGATATTAATTTATAATTTTTTAAATAATATATGAAGTATTTACTTTCCCTAATGTTGTATTCTCTGGAGTGGGAATAGTAATTTTAACCCTTACGCTATTCAAAGCTTTCCCTACTGCTGCACCCACTGGAGTGGGAATAGTAATATTTACCCCTACGCTATCCAACGCTTTCTCAACTGTTGCACCCACTGGAGTGGGAATAGTAAATTTTACCTCTACGCTATCCAACGCTTTCCCTACTATTGCACATACTGGAGTGGGAATAGTAATTTTAACCCCTACGCTATCCAACCCTTTCCCTACTGTTGCACTCTTTGGAGTGGGAATAGTAATTTTTACCCTAACGCTATCCAACGCTTTCTCTACTGTTACACCCACTGGAGTGGGAATAGTAATTTTAACCCCTACGCTATCCAACGCTTTCCCTACTGTTGCACTCTTTGGAGTGGGAATATTAATTTTTACCCTTACGCTGTCCAACACTTTCCCTACTGTTGCACCCACTGGAGTTGGAATAGTAATTTTTACCCTTACGCTATCCAACATTTTCCCTACTGTTGCACCCACTGGAGTGGGAACAGTCATTTTTACCCTTACGCTATCCAACGCTTTCCCTACTGTTGCACCCACTGGAGTGGGAATAGTAATTTTAACCCCTACGCTATCCAACGCTTTCCCTACTGTTGCAATCTTTGGAGTGGGAATATTAATTTTTACCCTTTCGCTATCCAACGCTTTCCCTACTGTTGCACCCACTGGAGTGGGAATAGTAATTTTTACCCCTACGCTATCCAACATTTTCCCTACTGTTGCACCCACTGGAGTGGGAATAGTACATTTTACCTCTCCGCTATCCAACGCTTTCCCTACTGTTGCATTCTTTGGAGTGGGAATAGTAATTTTACCCCTATGCTATCCAACCCTTTCCCTACTGTTGCACTCTTTGGAGTGGGAATAGTAATTTTTACCCTTACGCTATCCAACGCTTTCCCTCCTGTTGCACCCACTGGAGTGGGAATAGTAATTTTAACCCTTATGCTATCCAACGCTTTCCCTACTGTTGCACTCTTTGGAGTGGGAATAGTAATTTTTAGCCTTACGCTATCTAACGCTTTCTCTACTGTTGCACCCCCTGGAGTGGGAATAGTAATTTTTACCCCTACGCTATCCAACGCTTTCCCTACTGTTGCACCCAATGGAGTGGGAATATAAATTTTTACCCCTACGCTATCCAGCGCTTTCCCTACTGTTGCATCCACTGGAGTGGGAATAGTACTTTTTACCCCTACGATATCCAATGCTTTACCTACTGTTGCACTCACTGGAGTGGGAATAGTAATTTTTACTCCTACACTATCCAACGCTTTCCCTACTGTTGCACCCACTAGAGTGGGAATAGTAATTTTAACCCCTACGCTATCCAACGCTTTCCCTACGATTGCACTCTTTGGAGTGGGAATTGTAATTTTTACACTTTTGTTATTGTACGTTAATAGTATTGGATATTATTTAATTATATTTTGTTACTATATATATGTTTTAACAAATATGATAAAAACATTTTTTTTATGACTTTCATTAATTATTTAATTATTATAAGTTAATTTAAGTATTTTTAAGTATATTTAAGTAATTAATTTTTAATATTAATTTAATTTAACATTGTTTTTAGTAAAGTCGTATATTTTTATAAACTATATTTTAGTAAACGATATTTTTAACTCAATATTTTTGTAATTACCTGTTTGTAGATAGAAACTCGATATTCTGTCTGTCGATTTTTTTTCAACGATATTTTTGATGGTCGATATTCTGTCCCTCGATATTATGTCAGTGATCCGATTGGCACTGGCAATGGTATTTGCCATCGTCAACACATCATGTTGCATGGATGGAGACACAACATGTGTCTTTACAGCAAGCTGATAGGTCAAAGGTTGTGCAGATGCAGCCAGGGCTTGTACAAGTAATTTCATGTTCTAATGTGTTAAATTCTGTTTTTGCTGTTTGTCTACATATTTGTGCCAAAGTCACTGTATTAAACATATCTCTCCGACTGTTACAACATCTATAGCGGGCAGGGAAGGAGAGGGCCATGGCACCATTGGGGAAGCAGCTAGCATGAGTTTTTCCCAGGATTTCAGTGACACAGAGTGGTACAGGAGTGCCCTGGAGGAGACAGGAGCAGAAACTGCAAGCTCAACATCTTGACACTCCAGCGGCAACTTCATGGTAGTGGCGGGCACAGGAAGTTCTATACAGGAAGTCCGAACAAGGTCTATAAATCAAATTAATGGCCATTAATTTGATTTATAGACCTTGTCTCCGAACATCTTGACTTTATTTTTTCTCATAACCTAGACATAACAGCACATGTTTAAGCTGATATATTCATGGGGACTGCATTTTTACAATATGGCGGCCCCCGTTTCCCACACACCGATTGTATCATTAGTTCTTTAAGAACATTGATTTTTTCAACTCGTGGGGCTGTTCATTCTAATGGGTGATAATCATAGCTCTTGAAGGAGGCACCTTAATTTTGGTAATAGAGTAAAATCTCAGATTCTGGCCATTGGGCTCTTTCTTTCCCAGCAATATACTAGAATGTTATTTTACTTAGAAAAAATGCGGGATCACGATATGGTGTCCGCTATTTCCATAAATAAACACTCTTAGGTGCCCATAAACAAGAGGGTTCATGGCATGACATTTATGCTAAAGGAAAGCTCAGCAATCATTTTTTCTATAGACTTAATACTAATATAATATAAAATGATACAGGCTCTAAGCACTTTTATTTCGCTTTTTCAGATTCCTGTCACACTGGGCTATCTGACCCTTGTCCTTTCACCTAATGGATTGGAATGTCTTTTCTCCTAATAAACGGTAGGCGCGCAAATTTGAGTGGTTGAAAATGACATCACTGGTCACACAATATGTGAAATACTAATATGGCTCTAAATCCTTTATTTTAGAATAAATCTAAATATACACTGCAGTTTTTTCCGGATGGAAGTACAGTTATTTATTCAATATTAAGAAGAATTCACCCCAATTGGTGGGCTAACCTATTAGGCTTTACAATCAAAAACTGTTTCCACATGTATTCTTTGACAACCATATAGTTGCCAACCCTTTAGCATGTATAAAATATAACATTCCAAGCCCACCTTAATTCTCACAAATTATGAGGTTGATAGGCCCACCTCTGTCCTAACTATCTAGGTTATACAATTAAGCAAGTAGCAGAGTTTGAGTGAACAACAATGCTTTTTATGTGTGTCCTTTGTAAATATGTATAAAGATTGTGTAAATAAATGAGATGTAAGAAATTGGAACTCAACAGGGTTTTGCACAATTTTTTAGAAACCACCACTAGAATTAGGTTGTAGTTCCTTTTAACATGCTGTTATTGAAATGTGGAAAATAATGTTTTGTATTGCATTCATTGTACATATTTTAATTGTGTATATATGTATATATATTGTTTGTAGCCCTGAAGAAGTCCGTGGAGGACGAAACGCGTTGGCTACATGATTGAAGAAATAAATAAAGATTAAACTTCAAAAAACATATGAAGACTCTGCTACAGAACTCTTTTAGCTTTTTTGACCTGTGTTCAATGACTATTATTGTACAGATTCCTAATACATTGACGTGTGTGCTGGATCATTTGTTGAAAAAATTGTTTGTTAGAACAAGTTTCTTGTTTTGGGAGATCTAGGGAAAAGAATCTCCGATCCGTGGCACCACACAAAAAAAACTAGGCATTATACAGGATAGGTGCAATTGTGCTTAAACCCCTTTTCCCATTTTTTTTTCCCAAACAGCCCCTGCCCCTGTCTCCCCTGCTGCCCTCAGTGTGGAGGCCATAGACATCCTGTGGCAGATCTCTGTGGGTCAGACTGCAGTCCTAAATGCCCTCCAGTATCATGGCAACAAGTTGTCACAAGTTGTAGCCTTCCTGGAAGGCATTCATTAGGACATGGCTGGCTTGCAGAGATCTGTCCAGTCACTGGCATCCACAGTGACGGCAGCCATCCAGAGCTACCAAACTCCCATCCCAGCCCCTGGCCTTCCCCCTCCACACTCTCAGTGCCCCCACCTTACCAGAGCACACGTATACAAGAGCACACATGCACCCAGATATCCACACACATCACACATCAATACCACTCCAAAAAGCACAGACACACCACACCCAAAAAAACATACAAAACACACACCCCAAGCTCACATGACACCAAACCCACAACACCATCCCAGGACACTCAGAGACATACCTGCTGTACAAATGCATCCGCGTCTCACACCTCAGACTTCTCACTCTCTAAAGGCCCTCCACTCACCACACCTTCTCCCACATCTTAGAATGAACATACCCTGTGTGCACTGTTCCTGTGGCATACCACTGCTGATCCCCCTCCCAGAGTGAAGAGGGCTGGCTTGTGCCCAAAAAACTCTCCTTCCAAATCCCAGGGCCGCCCTTGAGAAGGGTGGGCCTAGGCACACATGCAGAGGTAGTCCCTTCAAAACAGGGGAGAAAGGGCAAAAAAGCAGCCAGGACAATCACACAAAATCAGAAAAACGTCTGTAGGAAAGTGGGTTTCTGTGGCAGTAACCCCCCTACTTTTTGCCAGACTACTGATGCACTTTTACTTGGTGTGCCCTGGGTCCCTGCCAATCAGGTTCCCAGAGCCTGTGTTTTTCCCCCAAAACAAACCCAATTGGCATCTCTGGCCACAGGTCAGCCCCTGGTAACTGGTACCATAGGTACCCAGGGCTCTGTGCCCGAAGAAGGCCTCTAAGGGCTGCAGCACTTATTGTGCCACCCTTAGAGGTCCTGTACCACTACACTCACACACTGCCTTTGCAAGCTGCGTATTTTGGTGCAGAACAAAGTGAAAAGTCGACATGGCACACATCCCTGTGTGCCATGCCTACAAAGCACTGCCCTGCCCTAGGTCAGCCACCCCTCCAGCTGGGTGCACTATGCCAGTAGTGAGGGCCAAGGGGCATGAGCACTGTGCCCCTACAGTGCCCAAGTCCATTCTTGGGCATTGTAAGTGCAGTGTTGCAATTAAGAGTATATGTTGCTGGGAGTTTGTCATTACGAACTTCACAGCACCATAATGGCTACACTAAAAACTGGGAAGTTTGGTATCAAACTTCTCAGCTCATTAAACCCACACTGATGCCAGTGTGGGGTTTAATGTAAAATGTACAACAGAGGGCATATTAGAGATGTCCCCTGAAACTCGACTAACTTCTATTGACCTGACTGAGTGGCTGCTTAGGCTGCCACCAACAGACATGTTTCTGGACCCCCTGGGTTGAGAGCTGCAGCTCTCGGGGGCCTGAAACAATGCACATCCTGGGGGGCAGGGTTCATGAAGAGGAAGCTTCAAAGGCATGCCGCCTTTGTGAACTTCCCCAGACCATTTGCTGCTTTCAGCAACTGGTCCCCACTGGTTCTACCCCCCACTTTGGGTGGAAGAACCGGTGAGAAAAATCAAGTGAGGGAAAGAGGTGTGCCCACCTCTGCCAACTCCACCCCTCTGTTGGGGGAGGCGAGGTACAACCTCGAGTCCCTGCCATCATGAGGATGGGGGGACCTAGCCAACCAGGGACAGGCTCCTGCCCACTTCCCACTGGAGAGTGGCAGAATAGGGGGTGTACCACCCCAGGGAAGGGACCCATTTGTCCCTGCCATCGGTCCCTGCCTTTTACCTACCTGTAACGCCCCTAAATTTAGTATTTAGCAGACACACTGAACCTTATTTCCTCATATCTAGAAATTACAAGAAAAGAAGATAAGATGAAGGATCGAAGAGCTGTGCAGAGCTTAGAAGAGGATGCCGCCCACTGACTTGGCCGCAGACCTACATGCCTGTCTCCCCTCGAACCTGCTCCTGCGAAATCCCGGTGTGTCCTGCAGCCAGCAACCTCAAAAACCCCGGAGAACCTACCTGCCTTCACTTCAAAGACTGAATCTCCAGTGAACACTGGACTTGTTCAAACTGCAGCTTCTGGCTCCGGCCGGATTCCGCGAATCCAGCCCACTCTGCACCCGCCGAACCCGGCCTGAGCTTGAGTGTAAAAACACCATGAGGAGGTCACCCTGGGGATCCTGACCCAAGATCCGGCGACTCCTGACCTGCCTCAAGTCTCCAGATGACGCCTGCAGCCTCTAGCCACGACCAGAGCGGGTAAGATTTTCAGACGCCCCATGGCCTTGTGTGCCCAAACTGGTGGTGCCTTACCAACCCAAGGCATCCCAACTTACCCCTTGAAGTGGTGGTCGCAACCAGAAGATCCTTGTCCCCGAACCTGCAGCGTTTCTTTGTACCAGAGGTTCTCCATTGGAAACAACAGGGCACCAGACCTCAAAACAGCACCCTGCACCCGGCTGCCCTAGTGCAGCTGAGGATGCACCTTTGGAGCTAATTTGGCCCCCTATTTGCCTGAGCTAAACCCTAGGAGCTTTGCTTCCACAACCCCGTGGCCTGCTTGCCAGCAGTCACCAACCGGAGACCCCCTATCCTCCATAGGATAACATTCAGCACAAAACTCTGCACACGGCCGCCCTAGTGCCGCTGAGGGTGCGACAACAGTGCATCACTGACCCTGGGGGACCCATGAATCTAATCCCAGAACCTTAACTCCCACAGTCGATTACTTACCTGCAAACCGATAACCTGTTTTTCCTCCGTAGTATAACATTGACAGGATCTTGTGAACCTCTCAAGTTATCGGATCTCCACCTGCCTGAGTGCATTCCTACTCTGGGCTCTTTGCCTCACTTACACCGGTAATTTCTTCGTTACCCCTTTCATATCTTTGGCCTCCACCTCTTGGTCATTCTGGACCCACAGTCTTACACCGCCCCTCCTTTGTCTCCTATTAGAAGAGCAATTGATTCATAACGGATGATTGACCTATCCTGATGGACCATCTATTGTTCCTTCCCCTACTGGACCTCTTTGGCCACTTTAAATGACTCCGTTTTCAATACTTTGGTAACTATCTAATACCTGTAATCTCTCTCTAATTCTTCACTCACTATAGGGCCCTCTTTCATTTCCCGTTACCCTTACCCCTTTTCCCTTTCCCTGTTCCCTTATACAGCACTACTTTGAAAACAAGAGACCTTTTGTCCTGATGATGACCTGAAATTGATCAGGTTGAAACACCGTCAACTACCCAGCACAGAACTTTGAAGCTGTTGTGATCAATTTATTTTACCGATTTGACAAATACTGATCCTTTATATATTTTGTATTATTGACCAAGTTATTATTTCCTATTGCGCTGTTCACGCTGTGTCACTAGTGTCACTGCGCCGTCCACTATCACTTGCACATTCAGTGCACACTTGTATGGTATGGTCACTGTTTATTTAATTATATGGTAGTGCTGATATAAGAACTTATATACAAAAAAATCTTGTTCCTTTCACCTATCCTGTTGTGGTCTCCCTTTCTTACCTCCCTTGTGATATATGCAATTATCCTGATTTGCCTTTTTCAAATGATTCCCAGGTGAGACATTGTTCCTCACCAGTATTTGGCACTCCAGCTTATGCTATGGGACTATCACATTCCAGTGAGAGCAAATCCATTTAATTACACTTTCCTTTGCAACACTGTCCTCTACGCTTATCTCTTGCATATGCAGTTGCTTACATTGTATAGCAGTATGTGACAACCCGGAGTGTTGATGTGTTTGGTGACCAAATCCCAACCATCCTGACTTTTGTTGTAGATGAGTATGCAAAATATGTGGGGATGCTTTTTTAGATTGTGGCATGAGAGGCAGACAATGTTATTTGTGAGGATGTGCAGTGAGTGAGGACTGTGGTCCTAAGACTGTACAGAACGGGCATGTGGTGTGTGAGAAGTAGCTTGATTAGCTTGAGTAGGCCAGTCCATGTTGATTCTTGTGGACACAGGGTCACCAACTTACATGTGAGTGAGGGTCTGATGGCTGAGATGTTGCATACATGATCAAAGTTGCTTGGTTTTGTGCATGGATGCGTAAGTGAAGGCCTTTGCCACTGTGTTAATGCTTTCGGGTGGGTTGGCATGTGTGTTGATGACACCTGCTTAGATGTTTTCTGTATGCTATCTCTGGGGCATATTATCAATGCTGGCGATATGCTATTTTTGCCACTTTAGCGGCCGATTTCGGCGGCTAAAGTGGCGATAATACTATTGCCCAATTAGCGAGCTGTCGCTAACTGATGTTAGCGACAGCTTTGAGGCGATAGTGAGCGGTTTGGGGCCCACTTTGCATGTTAGCGATAATTATCCTAATGACATGCAGTCGCTAACAACGCAAAAGCCTATTAGCAAGGCAGGCTTAGCGATGGCAATATTCGCGCTAAGCGCACATTTTGCCAAAAACTAACACCTGAACAGACCTGTTCTTAGCCATGTTATCCAATGGGAGGTGGATAACATGGCTAAGAACATTTAGTCGCTAATGCATGAATATTGCTGTATTTTCAGCGATATTCACGCTATCGCCGGAAAAATTATCGCTTTGGAGATAAACGTAGCTAATAGCACGTTATCTCAGCGATAATTTCCGGTGATGCTTAGCAATAAAAAACCGTTGCTAAGCCTAGTTAGCGATAAATATCGCTAATCGTTGGTAATATGCCCCTCTGTTTTTAATAGCCGTTTGTGTGTTGATATTGAGTGTCTATGACAGCTCATTCAGTATGTGTTTTTTTAAACCCTGACATGTACATGTACTACCTGTTTGCTCTACTATGTAGTCATGGTAATGTTCGTCCACGTAGCAGATGTGCTGTAACCGGTGACTTTCATTGTAATGCGTATGGAGGTTTGACTGTGAAAGTAACTTGAGGAGTATTGTATGGGTCAATCATGGATAATGCGGAGTGCAGTGTGTGCTGTGATGAATTGTGAGGTTGTTGAACATGCTCTTGCCATCAGTCATGTGTGTTCCTTGTTGTTGTGATGTAGACACCCTGCTATGTGCACATGCAGTGCTGTCAGTGGCAGGATCAGGCCCGTTGATAGGTGTGAAGTCCAATCTTATCCAGCTATGTTTGCTGTGGGATGTATTTGACTGTGAATGGTAAATGAGTTTGATCGGGCTGAGTGCACTATATTTTGTGTATTGGCCCTTTCCACAGAGCAGTGCATGTGTGTGTTGTTATTGTTGGAGTTTGTGTCATTAGGTGCACTAAGTTATGTGTTGTTTTTGTATTTGGTATCCTTTTGTGCATGTGAAATCAGACAATCTTGAGTTTTGTACAGTTTGATATGTGAGTATTCCCATTTGTTCTCTGGCACTCAATCTGTGACCAATCTGCTGTCAGGATTATGTATGCTAATGCTTGGGAAGGGAGAATGACACAGTGGCCCCTTTGTGACCAGTGAAATCTCTGCAGCAGTGTTGCCATATTGGTCTAGCTCATGCCCTTGAGGGGCCCAATATATTGGTTGTTCTTTGAGAAAAGGTTTTGTGTGGTTTCTGCGGTCTATGTGGTTGGGCAAATGGAAAAGTGGTATGTGTTCCTGTTAGGACTATAGGCAGATTGGCCTGTCCCTTCTCTCTTAAAATACCTCCAGATAGTTTGTGGATGCATTTAGATGTTGTCTATGAGGATGATCCTTGGTAATTGCCTTGAATACAACTTAGCATCTCACATGCTAGACCTGGGCTCCCTAGATTTGGTATACCATCCAGTCTGAGGCACTCTGGAACAGGGACACAATGCTTATGATGTGGCACCTGTATCAGAGATTGAGAGGGGTGTATAGCAGGAAAGGTGATGGCTAGGTAAGTCAGGGCTGATGTAAAATTGGATTTTACATTATTCATGACAGGGCTGAGCTCAGAGAGGCAGGATAAGGGGGACAGTGGCATAACGACGTAGGAATCATGTAGGCAAATATGTTTCATATCCCTGGATGCCTGTTGCCAATGTGAAATAATTGTGCTTCAACAGCTTCCTTGCATTGCTGGACCCCGGTGATACTGCACTGATGATATCTTTCCTTCTAATTCCAGCTCTGTGCCTCTCAGAGGTCAGTCTATTTATTTATTTATTTATTTATTTATTGACATTTGTAGAGCGCGGCGAATACCCGTGGGCGTCTCGGCGCTAGTTAAGGGATGGATCAGCAACTGGGGTAAAGAAGATATACAAGGCTATTGGTCAAATAACCACGTCTTTAGCTGTTTGCGGAATGTGAACAGGGAGGGACTTGCTCGGATATGTGCAGGAAGGGTGTTCCAGAGTCTAGGGGCGGCAACCAGGAAACGCCTGTCGCCCCAGGTGACTGTTCTAGTGCAAGGCACAGCCAAGAAGTTCTGAATAGAGGAACGAAGAGATCGGGTTGGGACATGATGGAGAAGATTCTGTTTGAGAAAGTGGGGACCTTGATTATTGAGTGACTTGTAAACAATACACAGCGATTTGAATTTGATACGGCTGCGTATCGGGAGCCAATGGAGATCCCTAATGATGTTTGTAACTGGTGCGAACTTGGGGATCCCAGCCAGCATTCGTGCGGCTGCATTTTGGATTGACTGCATCTTATTTGTCACTCGGACTTGGGCATTTAAGAATAGAGCGTTACAATAGTCCAAGGAGGACAGGACTAGTGAGCTGACCAGTGTTTTCCCGGCCGTGTTCGGTAGGAAAGGTAGTATTTTCCTAATCATTCTCAATTTCATATGAGCTGAAGCCGCAGTTTTATTCGCATGTGCCATAAAATTGAGGCCGCAAAGCCAAAGTCTTTCTCTTCTGTTGTAGTTCGGACTGGACTGTTCCCATGGGGCACAGGGTCAGAGCTGATTTGCATAAAGCCATTATCTGACCCAGGGTGGTGTGGAGTGCAAAAAACGATGGATTTAAGCCCAGATCCTTGTACTGGGGTGAATGTAAGACATTGATCTACATTCTGTCCATCAAATTGTTTTTTTTATAAAATTGAGGCCAGCATCGAAGATGACACCTAGATTTCTCACTCTGCTAGCTGGACTGGGCGGGGGACCGAAAGATGGTGGCCACCAGACAGGTGACCAGCCCGGGGAGAGGTGACCGAAGATGACCACTTCAGTTTTTTCTGAATTGAGTTTCAGACAATTCGTGGCCATCCAGTCACCTATTGCCATCATTCCTCTCGTGAATCGATTGGCCACTTCCTCCCCGTCCCCTTTGATAGCCAGTACCAATTGGGTGTCATCGGCGTAGGAGGTCAGGCTCATCCCAAATTCTTTGATGACATTTGCAAGGTCCGACACGTAGATATTAAATAGTGTCGGACTCAGGGATGAGCCTTGAGGGACCCCACACGGCAGAGACACCTTCGATGATTGGTAGGGTCTTAGAGATACTGCTTGTGATCTATTGGCCAGAAACGATACAAGCAGGTCCAGAGCAGTTTTCTGGACCCCCAGTCGTTCGACACGGTCGACTAAGATCTTGTGGTCGACCGTGTCGAAGGCCGCCGAAAGATCCAGCAGTACCAGGAGTGCTGTGTCCCCCTGGTCTCGTATGGCTCTGATGTCATCCGCAGCCTTTAGAAGGGCAGTTTCCGTGCCATGACATTTGCGGAATCCGAACTGGGTGTTATCGAGCAACTGGTGCTGCTCCACAAATTCCGACAGTTGCTGATTCATGGCTTTTTCTATTACCTTAGCCAGGAAAGGAAGACTGGCTATCGGACGATAGTTTTTCAGGTCATCTTTATTCAAATTGGCATTGACCAACGTATGTTTCAGAGAAGCCGGGAAAATTCCGGAGCTAAACATAGTGTTGCAAACATGAGTTATAGCCGGTATCAACGTGTCCATAACTGGCATAAGAACTTTGAGCGGACACGGGTCTAATGCAGAACCTGATTTGATTCTTGAAATAATACTCCTTGTCTGATCCATAGTGAGCTCGACAAAGCAGGTCAGTGTGTTATCCCGTGAGGTGGAGGACAAGGATAATGGTGTAGAGTCCGTGTTTAGAGAAAAAGCCTGATAGATGTCGTTAACTTTTTTGAAGAAAAAATCAGATAAGGCGTCGCAAAGATGTTGTGAGGGAGGTGGTGTGAGGTCGTGCGTGCCACCCGACAAGCGTTTAGTGATGTCGAATAACTCTTTGCACGAGTTTTTGGCAGTCTCAATTTGTGCAGCATAATAGGCTCTTTTCGCCTCTGCGATCATCTGTTTGTACCGGGCAAGTGAGTCTTTATATAATGATTTACTTTCTGGGTCATAGCGCTTCCGCCAAAGTCTTTCTCTTTGTTTATTTAATTGTTTCTGTTTTTTAAGTTCATCCGAGAACCAGGGAGCACTGGGGGAGGCTCGATTCTGGGAGATAGATTTTACGGGCGCTAGCTCAAGTGTGGCCTGATTGATCCAGGTATTGAACTGATTTATGGCAGCGGTGGGGTCATCTGACAGCAATGGCGATGTTCTAGCCAGGAATGTGTTCAATGTCCCCGCCTTTATGTCCTTCCATGCTCTCACCTGTTTGGGGCTATTGTTAACAGCCCTCCTCTTAGAGGCATCGGGGATAGCTAAATGACTTAAAATGGCATGGTGATCGGTCCATGCCAGGGGGAGGACATCTGCAATATGTAGCGACTCAATATTAGTAAAAATGCCGTCAAGAGTGTGACCAGCGTCATGGGTAGGGGCAGAAATACGTTGATACAGACCTAGTGTTTCCATGTCCGCTAAGAGGCATGCAGTGTCTGTGTCACTACTTGATTCAAGGTGGAAATTAAAATCGCCTAACACTGCAAAGTGATCTTCAAGGGCTATGGATTCCAATATAGACCCTAGGCTGAATAAAAATGGGGCACGTGCTCCAGGTGGGCGGTATACCAGTACGCCTTTAAAATTGAAGAGGGGTGTGAGCTTAATACTAAATAGTAGGGCTTCGCAACATGTGGATGGTATCGGTGTGGTCCTGATTGGGAGGTAGTCCCTGACAATAATTGCTACCCCACCTCCCCGCTGGCCTACTCTGTCCTGTCTATGTATGGTGAACCCACTAGGGACTGCTATAACCAAGTCGGGGTCCGAGGCACCATCCGTCCAGGTTTCCGTGATAAACAGGACGTCCAAGTGGGCATCTGTTATTAGGTCTGCAATTTCTTGCCTATGTTTGCACATGGATCGGGCATTGATAAGTGCTAAGTGAAAAGTGGTGGTAGGAGGGGGCGGAGTAGTCAGGGCCTTAATTTTGGAGTTGACAATGTGTGTCCGAAATGAACAGTGTGAACAAGATAATTGGTAGGATACATCGGTGATAGAAAGTGGGTCATAAGTAACACAGCAATCACTGCTTGGTGACCGAAGTAAAGAGAGGGATGAGGACCAGTAGACCAATCTGGTCGCTGAACCAGGGGTTTTGGCACTCAGCACAGGCCCAGCGCGGACATACATACAAGGTCTACATACAAGGTGTGATCTAAAAAGTGAGACCTCTTTACGTACAGCAACATATGCAGCCCCTCATTTCCACAAATATTTATTGCAGTGCTTGCTCAAATTTGGAACAGTTTACTTCTTCCTAAGTGGTGTTTGGGATTTACACAGTGTGGGTGATGCAGGGTAAAGTGACTGAGTGGCTGGCAGAGAGAGGATTATCGAGTTGACATGCAGGGTGACCAGTGAAAGGTCTATAATCAGAGCAGTCAAGTATTCATTAATATATTCCGCAATGTTAATCATAGGAGGGTAAGGGAGGGGGGACAATGATGACTTTTGCTATGTTGCTGAAGTTCCGTGAATTCTGAACCTGGTTCATAAGGTCGTGGTTCTGTTACGATTTTGGTAACAGCGAACCGTAAACAGTGAGTTCAGCAAGTATGAGTGTTTTCGTCATGTTACAACCAATGGATTCCCTATGTATTTGAAGATTTCGTTCTGTACCCTCGGGTTCCATTTTGTGCATGGCAGCCATTTTGTGGTTGCCCTCACATAGGTTGATGACTGTGGCCAAACGAGTCTTTAGGACACGTACACCTTAGCTTGAGTTTGTGCTGACTTCTGTGTGACCTGAGTGAACTGACCCTGTTGCCTGAAGCTGACCTTGCCAAACCAGTTCTTGCCCTTTAGCTGATCAAGATTAAGGATCAGAGCACTGGACAGTGTAAAGTTTTACCACATACAAACATGCCTTATCCTACTTCTATCTGTTTCTGTTTCCTTCTTTATGGTCTATTTATGATGTGGGTTGTGGTCCTTTTTATTATGGGTTTGTCCGGCTTGTCTAAAGAAGAATTTTTATCTTGGGTTTGTTTGATGACTAATTATGGGCTGGACAAACTAAAAAATGGGTTTGTCATCATGCAATGCTTTTTGTCGCGGAAACATGTGAGTGGTCAAACTGTAAATAAGGAATGTTTCCCTGAAGCACAATTTTTTGTATAAAAAGGGATGGCTTGCTTTGTAAAGTTGAGCAGTCTCCTGAGAACATACACCGTGTTGTACTTCTAGGACGGCAGCCAATAAATTTGATCTTTGACGCCACCAAGAAGTATCCCGTGTCTCGGTATTCTAAGACAGGTGAACCCGAAGACTTTGGGCGTGCCCCTGGCGCCGGTGGGTTTAAATCACGGTTCTTCATTGCTTAGGTTATGTGTCACCACTTTATTAGTGTCTTTTTCAGTACACAGTAGCAATCCATTCAGCTTTAGTTCTTCAAGCAGTTAAGTAGATTATCTGCGTGGATGATGTTTTTGGGGCATGGGACATACACGCTTGGCAAATTGTTGTGCTGCTAAACAGATATGAGTCAAGATGTCCACTTTTGATGCCATGAAGCTTACAGAGCAGGGCAGCAATACTCTGGTGTGATGAATGGCATGCCCTGTCCTTATGCTGTATGTTTGGCCATTTTATGGCATGGGCCTGTCATTGGCTGATTGTGGTATGATGTGGCCTGTGATTGTATGGAATGGTACCTCTCTTCATGTGTCATCTACCTCCACTCTGTGAGGCATCTCAGAACTCATTGTACTACTGTGATTTCCAGTTTCAAATTCGGTGCACTCTTCCTTCCTCTGTTCCTCCTTGGATAAGTTCAAGCCTCATTTAACTAGCATGAGCTCCTTAATCACTTTCAGGAAACTCTGACCTCCTACATCTTTCATATTGCTCATTCCAAAAATCTTGGAATAGGATCATGCAATGTACACTTTCTGGACCTTTCTCACTACTATCCCCCCACTATCGTTGGCAATCCAGTTCACTTACTCACATGGCCATCGTTCACATTAAATAAATGACAATGGACTATTCCATAACTGATCCTTTATGGCTTAGAGCATGGCATGCAACTGGCTACTAAGCGCTCCAACGCCTATTCAGGGGGACCACTCCAATCATATACAATCAGTTCAAATTTCTCGGAGTCCAAATCCAAATTTAGAAGTCTCGATATTTTCTCAGTTCGTTTTTTATTTTCTTATACTCAAAAGAATCATCAGCTGATGATTCTTTTGAGTATTAGAAAAAAAAAACGAACTGAGAAAATATCGAGACTTCTAAATTTGGATTTGGGCTCTGAGAAATTTGAACTGATTGTATATGATTGGAGTGGTGCCCTAAAACTGGATGACAAACATTTTGGATTCACGTTTCACGTGAGGTGCCCCTGGACAGAGGGTACCGGTTTTTGCAAGTGGCACACTGGACTTACTTTTGAATTATTTATTATTTCTGGTTGATACGAATTTGGTGCTATATCTTGGTGCTATATCCACTGTCCATTTTATGGTTTGCCTATTCAGGGGGAGTAGGCTCAATGTGATCTCACTGATGATGTGCCTGCCCTGACTGTGAGCTTAGTGCTGCTGTAAGAGTAGTGTGTGTAAACCACTTGTAACCTGAAATTACTACACATGCATTGCAACAGACAGAGCACAGTTTTCCTCTTTGTAAACTTAGCAGGTGCATACATTCTGCTCAGGCCACTTCTAGTAGATGGTCCTGACAGGTCTCTTCATTTACTTCATGCCTGATGCTGTCCCTCCCCCTCCTCCTTCATTACAGTAGCTTTGTAGGTCTACTTTGTGATACCTTTGTCATAATCTGAGCTTTGGCTGTGGGCCAGGGAATGCTGGGATTATGTGGCAACAACAGGGTTTTGAGTGTGCTGGTTCTTGCCGGTGCTCAGCACCAGCAATTCTACGAAGCAAGTCCCCTAAAGGTGTTTCTTTTGGTCTCTCCATTTTTGCACTTAGTTTGGGGCTCGTTGGATAATCTTCACTCTGCAGCAGTACCATACTCCATTTCCTTTGACCTAGCTTCTGAGGGACTCTTTAGAATTTCTTTAAGTATCATCATTTAAGTTATGAAGTTTTTCAATGTCCTATGTCACAGAGACCAAGGCATTGTTGTTGCTTACATATCTTATGCATCTAACACCCATTTACAAAGCTAATGGGCCGAGCTTGGCAGTCAGGCGGCACACCATGCTGAGCACAGAATTACTGCTTAGGCGTTCTGGGCCACGCCCTTCACTGCATCTGCCACTCTCCTTTGAGAACTCCACCAGTATTTTGGGACACTGTCCTCATCTGCGGCACTTCTGCATCCAAGTGGCCATCTTTGCCCACTGCTCTGCCGCTGCTGTGCCGTGACCATCACGGCCAGCCCAGATAGTTGCATTGTGTCTCCAAAATGGGCTGGCTGACAATGAGGTGACAACGGCACTTCTTTAACTACATATTTCTGTGACCTGCCTATGGTTCCCTGTGTCCATCAAGGTGTCCGCGGCTGACAGGTTTGTAGTCTCTGAGCTGGGTGTGGGTGATGTTGGTGTTAGGCAGATGCCTGTGGTGGTGTGTGTTGGACTTACCTCCGGTGGGGTCCATGACGCCATCATATTATTATTATTATTATTATTATTATTATTATTATTATTATTATTATTATTATTAAATTAAATTTATAAGGCGCACAGCTACCCGGAGGTTTCCCAGTGCACAGGACAGAATGCAGGCAAATTGGACAATCTTGTTACTGATTTAAAAGACAGGTCTTGAGGCCTTTGTGAAAACTTTTGTGGCAAGTTTCATGGCGAAGTGGGGAAGGTGGAGAGTTCCACAACATTGGGGTCAGGTACGATAAAGAATGTCCACCCATGCGTGAGAGTCTGAATCTAGGGACTATAAAGTTAGCTTGGGATGCGGAGCGAAGTAGACGTGAAGGAAGATAAGTCTGAGCTAGGGAGCATAGGTAAAGGGGAGCAGTGCCCAGCTTAATCTTATGCACATAACGTAAGGCCTTAAATTTCGTCTGTTGCTCAATCTTAAGCCAATGGAGATCACGCATGGAGAAGGTTTTCTGTGCCTGGCGTAGCAGCCTGGCCGCAGAGTTCTGCCCCACTTGCAGTTTGTGTATTAACTCCCTGTTTACTCCTAGATAAAGGACTTTGCCATAATCGTATCTGATAGTAGTGGATCAGGTAGAACAGCGGCAGGACTTGTAGTGCAGGATCCATGACGTGCAGATATGTGGAGGGGAATATGTCAGGAAGTTTCTTCTCTATGTGTTCCACTTTCTGCCATCTCGAACAGGGAGGTTTTACCGCCGCATTCGGGTGGCCGGATTGGTGCATCTTATGCAGTAGGCAGTCAGAGTGCTTTTCCGCCCGGCTGTGGGTCTCTATTGGCTCTCTCCGACACCAGCGCAGTGTGATTTTTCTGGTGGATCCGGAAGCACGGTGGCGGAAGGTAAATATGCTATCTTTGCCCATTGTAATATGGAGGTGCTGTCCACTTCCGCCCCTCACGGCACCGCAGAGGTGCCTCCATCTGCCATCATAATGAGGCCCTAATTCTCTACCCAGACATTCATGAGGGGAAAGAGGTGACATCCCCATCTCACTCTGAGCTTCAGGGCATGATTTTTGAAGCAGTTGGCTGGTATGTAATGTAATGTATAGGCATTTATATAGCGCACTACTTACCCGGAGGGTCCCAAGGCGCTTCGACCGCTGCGAAACCCTTCCTGGCTTCCCTGAGAGATGGTCCCTTAATGGGTATCTCCAGGGTGAGACCAGGCATCCCCGGCGGTCTGGTGGGGCCGTTAGTGAAGATGAGGCAAGCTAATGCCCAGAGTTGCCGAGTGTGATCGCTGATCAGAGTGGGCACCGAGGCGAGAGAATTATCGAGTCCGCTGACCCTGGTCCAGAAACCTGCCGCGCCGGGAATCGAACCCTGGTCCCGGGCCGTCCTCTGCTCTCGGGTCTGCCGCCTCTAACCAGTGAGCCACACCACTTCACTTTAGGTACCTCTAGTGCTCGTCCAAATAAAAGATAAATGTTTGATCCAGGTCTTGTCACTGATTTTTTTTTATTTTTTTTGTAAACCAGGTTTAATTGGGTTTTCAAACAGTCTCATCTTACATAACAGATCTTGACACTGATAATGATAATGATGATCAGGACTCCCTTCCCAAGAGCAAATATATTCTGGGAGTCAACTGGTTGAAGTTGTGGCAGTGGCGTAGCTAGGGGGGGGCGGTCAGCCCCAGGAGGCACTATTTCGAGGGTGGCGACCGTGCACGCTGGTGGCCCATTGCGTCGGCCGTTATAATTTATTTGGGGACACTCACGACACTACTGTCAGTCATTATAGTAGTGTCAGTGTCAGCGCCCCAAATAAATAATAAAGGCTGTCCCAACGGTTCACCAGTGCCGCATGCGTGACCCCGTTTAAAGTGCTAGCGCCCTCCTTGCAGCTTCTTCCTGCAGCGCATGCCCCACAGCCTCCCTTCTCTATTGAACATGGTTTTAGGCAGCACCTCACGTTCCATTTCACTTCATATTTATTTATTTATTTATTTATTTACGCAACTTTTATAGCGCAACAAATACCCGGAGGTGTCTCAGCGCTGTAGAGCAACTGGAGTCTGTCATCAAATCATCCTCTTACTGATTAAACAGCCATGTTTTCAAGAGCCTGCGGAAGCTCATCAGGTTCGGGGCGGTTTTGATGGCTAGTGGCAGGAGGTTCCAAAGTTTTGGAGTGGCCACAAGAAAGCGCCTGTCTCCCCAGGTGACCGATCTTGTGCGTGGCACCGGGAGGAGACTGTTATTGGCCGATCTTAATTGACTCCTAGGAGTATACATCTGGAAGGCTTCAACCAGGAACCTAGGTCCAATGCCATGTACAGCCTTATAAGCAATACAGAGGGCCTTAAACTTGACGCGGTTCTCCACTCTCAGCCAATGAAGCTGACGAATACCAAGAGTGGTCGATTTGCGACGAGGGATGTTGAGAAGAATCCTAGCAGCCGCATTCTGAATAGATTGCAGCTTCGTTGTGACACGCTTCTGGGTGTGAAGGAAAAGTGCATTCCCATAATCCATCCTGGAGAAGACTAGGGTAGAGACCAGAGTCTTCCCAGCTGACGGCGGGAGATAAGGCAGCAGCTTCTTGATTTTTTTCAAAATGAAAAAAGACGACGACACCACCTTATTGGTGTGGAGGTCGAAAACCAACTTGTTATCGAAGATCACTCCCAGGTTTCTGGTTTTTTCTACTGGGACAGGTGGAGGGCCAAGCTTTTCTGGCCACCAACCAGGAGACCATTCAGGGGAGAGTCTTCCGAAGGTCATGATCTCGGTCTTATCCGAATTGAGGCGAAGGCAGTTCAGAGCCATCCAGCTACTGACCTCAAGCATAGCTTTCTGAAAGTTGGCTGCTACAGTGAGACCATCCTTGTGAATACCCAGCACCAGCTGGGTATCGTCTGCATACGATGTAAGCTGTATCCCATAGGCCTTTATTATCCTCGCCAAGTCCGCTACATAGATATTAAAAAGCATAGGACTTAGCGAGGAGCCTTGTGGGACTCCGCAAGGGAGTGCAGAGATAGGGGAATAGAAATCTCCCAACTTTACTGTCTGGGTACGGTTTGCCAGGAACGATGAGATAAGATCCTTGGCGCAACCGTTAATCCCCAAAGCAGTGACACGGTCGACTAAGGTGGCATGGTCGACCGTGTCGAAAGCTGCTGACAGATCCAGAAGGATAAGAACAGCTGCCCCTCCCTGGTCCATGATCACCCTGATCTCGTCAGAGGCCTTTATCAAGGCAGTCTCTGTTCCATGCCCTTTCCTAAATCCAAACTGCGTATCGTCGAGAAGTTGGTGAGCACTAGAGTAAAGAAAACGAGTGGACATTCAGTTCTCTGGTGAAGTTTTCAAAAGTGCATTGATTGAAAAATGAAGGAATTGAACTTACACCTTAACTGAGCATGCAACTCGAGGGTGCCCAAACGAAAGAGAAAGAAAAGTGCGTTTTAAGGGTCAGATGAACTATTTTTTAGCATAAACTTAGCGATACCCTTTTAACTTTAGCACATGCACCACCACCTATCGTAGTGGTGTTGTGGTACGCGACCGGACCTAGGTCAGATAGGAAAGACTCAGGCAATTATCGAACGGAGGGGCGCAAGGGGCTGTATTGGTACAGCGGGCGTTGGAAAATTTTGCTGTGATCATTGCTGCCCCACGTACCACGTTTGTTCTAGTTGCTTGTGGGGCCCTCCCATGGCCGTCAATCTTGTAGCGCGCCAGCGCAACCAATGACTGCAAAATGCATCATTTTGGCCAGCCCTCGCGCTGAGAACGTAGTATTGACGCTCACGCGCGCCACAACTGTCCGGGGCAGTGGCATTTCTGGGCGATTTGCTGGCTGCAGCAGAAGTGAACCAACCCCTACCATAGAGACCTTGGCTGCCACCACTGTGGAGGACTGGAGGCAGAGTGTGGTAAGAGCTAAAGGTTTTCAGAGGGGAGGAACATAGCTGCCAAGGTTTCAGATTGCTATGTGTGACATATTCATAATTTTAGTTCATTTATGAGTGTATGAGTGATACTTCAACAACTATGAGTGACACTTTCACACAAACAAAATGAAGATGAGGTAAACATATAAATGTCAGAATTTACTCTCATTTGAGCAATGATTTTATAAGACCTTGAAAGTGCTGTAAAGCATGAGAAAAGGAAGTGACCTAGTAACCTAATCGTATTGTAAAACAAATATCTAACCATGATATTATAATTTAAACTCCAACCTTAGCAGGAAACTTTATAATGTCAGCACTCAGCAGCTTTCATTTTTTATACTTACCAAGTCTGTGAGTCACAGTGCGGCAGCTAGGCATACAAAGACAGACACTGCTGGCCTAAGGTCCCTGAAGTCTTTTGTGTGTCACCTCCCGTTAGCTGCAGACAGCTGCTGGCAATCGGGATACATCACATAGAGACTGACGATGGTGAGACAAGGTGCAAAGTGGCACTGTAGTCTTGAGAGCCGTGCCCTGTGTCTTTTAAAGAAACTCAGCACCTGCTCTCAGACTCATGCCGACCGGAAAGAGCCCACCATGATAGGGCCTGAGCATGCAGCAAGGGTCGAGGGTCAGGAGGTGACAGGCCGAACACGGGCCTCCTCCCTTAATTATTTAACTCCGCGCAGGGGGTGCAATTAACCAGACCCTCCAGCTTATCGCGATTTCGCGATTTGCAAAAAAATCGCAAAATCGGGCGATCTCTGAAAATGCAGCGATATTTGGCAAAAAGCCCGCGAAATTTGCCGTTTCCGCCGTTCACCGTCCTTTCCGCCCGTTTCCGCCTTAAAAGAGAAGGCGCAAGGCACCCATTTTCCATTTCCCCCAGGATTGATTCGCGGCAAGAAGAGAAGGAGCCAGGAGGTCGAGGACGGCGACCGAGAGAGGGAGAAGACCAGCACCACACCAGCAAGAGGGGGAGAGAGCACGAAGCGGCAGTGACGCACACGAAGACTCTTCCTCAGAGACTCGGACTCGGAGCAGGAGGAAAGCCGGCCGGCGAACAGAACACAGACAGGTACCGTCCGTCCTTCACGCTGGTGGGGGCCCGCCGCACACATAGGGAGGCTAGGTAGGCAACTTTAAAACCAGCTTCGTTAATAAGAAGCGCTGCCCGGGTGGGAGGGGGGCAGTGGAGATGTGGAAGAGGAGAGAGAGAGAGAAGCTTTTATTGCAGGTCTCGCCCGGCCTTGGGTAAAGTGATCTACTCTGTGTGCTGAAGAGAGTTCTGCAAGGGCTGTTGCACGATTCATACCACACATCCATTTCCTTGGTTTCTGTATATTTTAAAACCCGGTAACTGTGCGGTCCTGACGTGTCCCACCACTTGTCTCTCCTTTTACAATTTTTTATAGTTTTGCATGAAGGAAAAATGCGCTATGCTCTAAACCTCCTGCCCCAACATGGTTGTGTGTGACAAATTTCTCAAAAGCTAGATCTGTCTCTGTAGGGTTGGCAGATTCGGATGATATCAGACAGCAGTGAGCTGAGCTGTGCTTTCATAAATATGACTAGTCTTTCATTGTCAGGAAATTTAGAAGAAAAAGAATTACATTTCAGACTTGACAACATTTTATCAGCATAAGGAACTGAAAGACAAAAGAATTAAGGGAGGGTGAATAAAATATGAAAGCAGATATTTGAAAGTGTGTTAGCATTGTAGTTGGTTAAATGTGTCCTGAAACGTTACTATTTGAGTTTATGACAAAACTGAAGTTTTTCAGTGGTAGGGCACAGTTCTTTTGCTTGTGGTTTAAAAGAGATGTAACCACATGGCTGCTGCCAGAATCATGTGGTTCTTACGGATATTGCTTCACAGTGTAATTCATAAATCCACAATGATGGGTAGCAAACTAATGATGAGACAGTTTCTTTTCTTTGAATGTTGCTACTTGTGAAGAGATGGAGTTTAAAAAAGGTCTGTACAGATCTCTTGCTCTACTAAATGCTGTTTTTATGCAAAAACGTATGTAAAGGTAGCTGTAAATTAAATATGAGCGATTCAGCAGACAACTTTCCTAGCAGAGGCTGATCCTCTTCCCTGTGGTTTTGAAATGTGCAAAAACCATGTTTTAAGTCATTTACACTTTCCAAAACGGGTTTGGAGCCCTTCCAAAATTGCAAATAGGAAAAGAAAAGGCCGAACGAGAAATTATTTGCCCTGAGTACATTACACAATCTTAATTTGGCCATCAAATAGTTCCAAAATGATAACTGGGTCATCTGACGCTCATGTTAAATATATGCTGCATAAAATGCATATAGTATTCTGTATGAACAGTAATTAGCTGTATTTGAAAACAATTTTTTTTAAATACTTAACCATCAAAGCAGCACAATTATGAACACGTTTGTATGTGCAGTTTTTTATATAGCATAAACCTAGCCAGGGAGGGAATCAATGGGAGCGAATGAGAGGTCCTTATATTTATTAACTAAATTTTAGACACAGTAAATTGAAGTGGTGTGTTCAGAGTTGGATGGTTTTCTCTCAAGTGCTTAAACTGGGATTAACGTTTCATGAACGAACGAAAAAGAGATATGCGTCTTCTAAGCAGTGTATTTGCAGTGTGGAAGAATTTTCTTTGAAGACTTCTGCCTATTGAGTGTACGCTGCTGTATTGAAAAAATAAATATTACAACATGCACTGTGCTGAGCAGAGGGAGAGGTGGAGAAGGTGTGCAGACTGGGTGTGGTGAGTGTATGGGGGCTGGAAACATGCACAAAAAGGATGGTAGCCCCAGTTGGTGGTTATAGAAAGTGTAAAGATTTGATAGGTTAGGGGAACGGGGGGAGGTTGGCATAAGGGGATGGTGGTTCAAGAAGCAGTTCTGGAGTGTTGTTTTTACATTATAACCAGCAACATAATACTGGTCTAGACTTGGAGTGCTCTGAAGAACTGAACGTACATGGCCAAGATTAACATGCCTTTTACCTAAAACAAATGGGCTGAATTGTAAATAAACAAAATGTACATAGCTCCATGTTGTCAAATAACTCAAACAGTAAGATATCTGTGTTTGGTGTTGCAAAAAACCCAAAATAAAATGCCGCTAAATGCCGCTAAATTTCCATTTTTGTGCCGCTAATTATTCATTTTGGTGCCGCTAAATTTGCCAATCCATGCCGCTATATCCTGGGGGGTCTGATTAACTCAAGGCCTGACGAGCAGGACATTTAAATTTAAAACATAAGTGTGTCAAAGGAGGTAAACTCGGACCTCTTTCAAGTGCTTACCGTCCTTTTTCCCAGCACCTCTCAGGGGCGGCAATCTGAGGGCTAGCCCCGGGCGCCACAAGCTCTAGCTAACCCTCTTAGAATTACTGGGTTTCCAGGAACTTGAAGTGGAGGTAATGAATGTTTTTTATGCTTAGACTGAACCTTCAACTCCTGATTCGCTATTTGTCCATTGTGTTCGAAAGAGATTTCTTTAGAAGGAAGGAAATGGTGAGGCTAGAACATGTTTTCCCCATTTTCAGGAGAACTTTGATACTGACTTTCCACACATTTCTTAAGGCAGTCCTATCATGCAAGCATGGCATCTTCCTCATCTCTCACTTCTAAAGTAACTTCACTTAAAAATCCTGTGGAAAAGATGGCTGAAGTGGCATTTAAGTGGTCTTCAACTTTGCCTTTTGAACTGGGACCTAGGCAGCCTAATCTTCTCTGACGATGCTTAAACACATTAAAAATATTTAGGATTATATTCATCAGGGTGAGAATCCTAACTTCTTTTCAGGTCAAATGGATTTTTTTTCCTCTTTACATCTGACATCAGCATCTGTCTGGAGTAGGCCCGGGTGGACAACCTACACACCAGCCAGCTTTCGCGTTGAACTAGGAAGCACTGACTAAAGCGCTCTCAGCATGGTTCTGTAAATGTTGTGGACATTTATTGCATTGTACTGCAGCTCCATGTTAAAACCATTAACTAGTATTTTATGTTGATCAGGGTCTCACGACCTACACTGCATTCTTTCCCATTCCTTGCACTAATTTTCACTTATACCGTCACCTATGCCCTCGCCTTCACCTTTTGAGGCACACATGTTTATTGTATAAATGATGCAATGTTTTTGTGATTTTCCAAAGGCATATTGTGATTAAACAACAGTGTTGTTTAATCACAATTACCTTCATTGTATTTTTCATCCTTCTTGTTTATTTGAATCGAATATTCGCTCTATTTTGAATGAATATGCACTGGGACCCCTTCCCTAAGAGTACCCAAGTTGGGCTCCTACCCAGGTGATTAGGCACCCTGAGGGTCTGCCTCTTCCTTTCCCTCTAGCTGTTGCCGCTTTACTATAGGAAGTGAACCGATCTTTTTGGATTCTCATAGTGAGCCAGGTTTCTTGAAATAATCATATTTCATAGAGCTGTATGAATTGGCCCCATTCCAAACAGTCGAGCTTCGAGGCTAGCCCAGCGATGTTCCATGAGAGTACCCACAATAGACATTTTTAAGTATGGGCTGAAAATCCGTTCCGTTCGCGGAATTTGCGGATTTTTTGCAAATTCGCGGTCCGCGAATTGCGCAAATTGGCCCAAAAATCTGCAATTCGCAAGCTGGCGGATTTTTTTGCTTCGTTGTGCTTGAAAAATACAATATCGCGCGTGCGGCGTTGACTTACCGTGATTCTGAGTTTGCCGAGTTGTTTTTCATCCCTGTTTGCGTGTTCTGCCCATTTTGGATCTTGCTGTGTGATCGCGCAAGAATTTTTCGGCCGCGAGTATGTGATCGCGGCCCGCCATCTTGCATAGCGAGAGTTTGACAACACGAGTACGTCATAAGGGCCCGCGATCACGCATCGCGGGAGTAAACAATTGCGAACACGTAGATGCGGCGCGCAGCAGACTTCCGGCGGGAGATTTGAACAGCTCGCTTTCCCGAACTTGCAAAAATTGCAATTCTGCACAATAAATCCACCGCAGGCAGCATAAACCTTCTGAAAATGATGATTTTGATCAGAATAACCCAGACTGACATTCGGCTGCACTTTTTTGTGCAAGGAGTCCATTTTGGGGGGAGGGGTGGGAGGAAGGAATTGCCCCAGAGTCTCCAACTTCCTGTTCCTGTCCAGCAGGCTCATCCCAGTGCTTTGTCCATGTCCTGGTCACTTTGCATTTGGAGCTGGAGCTGGAAGGATTACTTTTTGTGGCTGCTGCTGGATATTTGTATTTAAGGACTTTTTGGACTTTGGATCACTTTTGGATTTGAGATTTTACAAGTAAGTTGGTGTTGTTTGTTTGGGGCATTGCAGTTGCTGCAACTACAATTTTGAAACTTTTTCACAACTTAAAAAAAATATATATTGTGTGTAGCCACAGTATCCAGTAGGCCCAGGGTTAGTCATGGGTGCATGATACAACTGTTTCTGTGAGTTTTGTTGAACTTAAATCTCATTTATGTCATGGAATTTTAGCTCACTGTTATATGTGGATTTTTATTTTTTATTTTGGGGTGCCTGTAAAGCCACACTAGCCAGTAGGCCCAGGGGTAGTGAGTGGTGCATGGACCAAGTCTTTCTGTAGGGTGTCTTGAATTTAAACATCATTGAGGGCATGGATGGCATTTTATTGTGGTGATTTCCGTGTGTTTTTCAACTTTTTGGGGTGTTGTTGGGGCCTGGCCATGTTGGTGGGGGCCATTTTAAGGCCTGGTCCAGGTAGGGCCTGACCATGTGGCTGCGGGGTCAAGGGGCCATTTTGAAGCCAGGCAGTGTGTTCAGGCCTGCACTCAGTTTGCCTTGCTTTCATCCATTATGACCAGAGGTACTCAGTGGTGCATGGACCAAGTCTTTCTGTGGGGTGTCTTGAATTTAAACATCATTGAGGGCATGGATGGCATTGGATTGTGGTGATTATTGTGTGTTTTTTTACTTTTTGGGGTGTTGTTGGGGCCTGGCCATCTGGGTGGGGGCCATTTTGAGGCCTGGTCCAGGCAGGGCCTGGCCATGTGGCTGGGGGTCAAGCAACCATTTTGAAGCCAGGCAGTGTGCTCAGGCCTGCACTCATTTTGCCTTTCTTTCATCCATTATGACCAGAGGTACTCAGTGGTGCATGGACCAAGTCTTTCTGTGGGGTGTCTTGAATTTAAACATCATTGAGGGCATGAATGGCATTGGATTGTGGTGATTTTTGTGTGTTTTTGATTTCTTGGGGTGTTGTTTGGGCCTGGCCATGTGGGTGGGGGCCATTTTGAGGCCTGGTCCAGGCAGGGCCTGGCCATGTGGCTGGGGTTCAAGGGGCCATTTTGAAGCCAGGCAGTGTGCTCAGGCCTGCACCCAGTTTGCCTTGCTTTCATCCATTATTCCCAGGGGTACTCAGTGGTGCATCGACCAAGTCTTTCTGTGGGGTGTCTTGAATTTAAACATCATTGAGGGCATGGATGGCATTGGATTGTGGTGATTTTTGTCTGTTTTTCAACTTTTCGGGGTGTTGTAGTCGGGGCTTGGCCATGTGGGTGGGGGCCATTTTGAGGGCTGGTCCAGGCAGGGCCTGGCCATGTGGCTGGGGGTCAAGGGGCCATTTTGAAGCCAGGCAGTGTGCTCAGGCCTGCACCCAGTTTTCCTTGCTTTCTTCCATTATGCCCAGGGGTACTCAGTGGTGCATGGACCACGGCTTTCTATGGGGTGTCTTGAATTTAAACATCATTGAGGGCATGGATGGCATTGGATTGTGGTGATTTTTGTGTTTTTTGACTTCTTGGGGTGTTGTTGGGTCCTGGCCATGTGGGCGGGGACCATTTTGAGGCCTGGTCTCTCTTCTATTAATGCAAACATCCATTTTTGATTAGAATTGCAATTTTTATTATGGGTCTTTGGGTGTGTTGTAATAATAATAAATACCTAGTTGCAAATATTAATTGAAGCATGACATATGCAACATTTATTTAACTGATGTTCCTCTGGCTTCCTTTGCTTTTAGGTGCACAAGAGAACCACATCAGTCATCGTTCATCATTCATCAGTGCCAGGAAGAAGTCCTGCAGCGGTGTGTGCAGCACAACGTCACGTGACTTCACGTGTGGCCACAGACAACTCTGCAACTCGTGCAACTGCGGCCTGCTGTTCTGACATCTGAAGAAAATGGGCCCAAAGAAAGGTGGCCGTAGCTCCTCTACCAAGAAAGTTGCCAGTGCCACTGCCAGTAAGAAGGAGCATAAGAAGTAAGTGGCGCCACTTACCAAGGAGAGTGGTGTGCCCACAGACACTTTTTTCAGGGAAAAAAAACTACACGTGCAGCAGCGGGGTCTGCCGGGGACCAAGCTGGGAGCAGCACCTCCACTTCATTGGGCTCAGTGCCACCACGCCAAGTTAGGTCTAAGACCATGAGTGCTGCAGAGGCAGCCACTTTAATTGCTCAATTACCATCGACCAGTGATGTTGGCTCATCGCAAGAAAGTAGCATCCAATCAACGCAGGGTGTAACTCATCTGACGAGTGTTTAACAACCACAGCCGCAATGACAACCACAGGTGCAACTAGTACAAGCACAAGTACATGCGCAAGGAGAGGCGCAAGGAGAGGCGCAAGGAGAGGCGCAAGGAGAGGCACAAGGAGAGGCGCAAGGAGAGGCACAAGTAGAGGCCCATGGAGAGGCACATGGAGAGGCGCATGGAGAGGCGCAAGGAGAGGCGCATGGAGAGGCGCAAGGAGAGGCGCAACTAGAGATACATGGAATGGCACAACTGTCCACAATGCTTGTTCCTACAGAAGTAGGGGCACATCAGGAAATCGAGATTCAAGCGGAGGTATCATCCGAGGAAGCCACTCCTCCTGATGAGGATTCATTGTCCTCCAGATCCCCAGCAAGAAAAAAGATCAAGGAGGGCTACTTCAAGTTCTTCTTCAAGCCCCCTTCTTTCTGATGATATTGATGTTGATTGGAACCCACCAATGCAGTCTGAGAGTGAGGCACGCCATGAGCTGACAAAGGTAGCTAAGCCTCAAAAAGGAAGGTTCCCGCAAGACTTTCACTTATGGGTGATGACAACGAACAAGAAGTGGTGTATTCTGATGCTGATGAACAGTCTGATGATGACGACCCAGTCATCACAGTCGTCACTACAGCCCAAGTGGGCATGCAGCAGACAGATATTTTTAACCTATCCCGAATTGCTGCTGAGCGGGATGTGGGCAGCGTGGCACTGGTACCAACCCCAACGCAGTTAACTACAACACCAACACGACCTACAGCTTCCATATTTTCTCGTCAGAAGGGCCGGCAGGGACCTCCATCCAGCTCGACCTCTATTATCTCAAGTAGTGGTGCTGTAAGTGCACAACAGAGTCAAATTCAGCCATGCCCATCCTCCACTTCATCTGGCATTGAAAGTAGCACCTCCACCACCAGCAGACATCTCCAGTCCCCAGTTTGGTACTTCTTTAGTGTTATCAAAAAGGCGGAATACACGGTCGTTTGTTCGATTTGTAAAAGTCGGGGTAAGCTTGGTACCAACTATGGTACAGGAGGCCAGAGAGGTCATCTCCAAAAACACCACACTATCATTTGGGAGGCGCACCTAAAGAAGATCCGGGAAGCCAAAAGTACAACAAATCCAAATGTATCCATTCATATTGCATCTGATGATGATGACGAGGGGCTGATCGTGCAGGTGGGAAGTGAAGAAGTGACAGACATTTTTTCTGGTACACCGAGTACCCCTGGCAGCAGCACTGCAGTGGTAGCGCCCACACCCTCTACCCCAGCAACATGTATGAGGCACACTAAGAGTCTGGGAGAGACACCAATGCGAAAAAGTACGTCAATGAGCCTAACTGGGTTGAAGAAGTCTGCATCATCATCATCATCACGTATGAAAATGGTCCAGACCACCATTAACAGCATGTTTTGGTCGGATGCACCATTTGAACGCAACCACCCTACGGCACGTCTTTATAATGCAATGCTGGCTAAAATGTTAGCGCTGCACCCTCTCCCGTTTTCTTTCGTGGAAGGGGTAGGTTTTCTAGAATTTGTGGCAACAGTCTGCCCTAAATGGAAGGTTCCTAGCCCGTCCTATTTTGCCAGAGTTGCGGTTCCAGCACTACATCAAGATGTGCTGGAGGTGATTGGGGCAGCTTTGCAGAAGAGTGCTGTTCACACTACCCACCTGACAACAGACATGTGGACCAGTTGCCAAGCCCTTGATTAAATGTGCATCACTGCACACTGGGTCTCTTTTGCAGGGGCCAGAGACAAGTTATATGCCGGTGTTGACCCGGACACAGTTTTTCAAGCTACTCGGAAACATGCAACAGTAGTAAGCATGGGCGTAAAATCCGTTCCGCTAGCGGATTTTGCGAATTTTCGGTAAATTTGCAATCCAAATTTGCCGCAAATTCGCACGCGGCGGATTTTTTTGCTTGATGATACAATATTGCGGCGCGTGGCGTTCACTTACCGTCATTCAGCGTTTGCCGAGTTGTTTTTCTCGATATTTTGTGAGTGCTGCACCATTTTGGATCTTGCTGCAGGATCCCGCGGGAGTTTGGTGACAGCGTTTAAGTAATGGCGGCTTGCCACCTTGCACAGCACGCATCACGAGAGTTCGCAATTGGGAACACGTAGATGCGGCGGGCAGCAACAATATCGCACTCGCGAAATACAGAATTTGCAATTCTGCACAAGAAATCCACCAGCAAGCAGCATAAACCTTCTGAAAATTATGATTTTTATCAGAATAACTCCTCAGGTTGACATTTGCCTGCAATTTTTATTTGCAAGGAGTTCATTTTGGGGAGGGCGGGGGGGGGGTGGGATGACGGAAGTGCCCCACAGTCTCCAACTTCTTGTTCCTGTCCAGCAGGCTCCTCCCAGTGCTTTCTTCATGTGCTGGTCACTTTCATTCGGATCTTGACCTGGAAGGATTACTTTTTGTGGATGCTGCTGGATATTTGGATTTGAGGCCTTTTTGACTTTCTTTGGATCACGTTTGGATTAGAAATTTCACAAGTAAGATTGTTTTGGGCATTACAGTTGCTGCAACTACAATTTTGGAATTTTCGATTTTTGGGCTGTTGTTGGGGCCTTTTGACCAAGGGTAGTGAGCGGTGCATGGGCCTAGTCTTTCTGTGGGGTGTCTTGAATTTAAACATCATGGAGGGCATGGATGGTATGGGATTGTGCAGATTTTTCTGTGTTTTTCGATTTTTGGGCTGTTGTTGGGGCCTTTTGACCAGGGGTAGTGAGTGGTGCATGGGCCTAATCTTTCTGTGGGGTGTCGTGAATGTAAACATCATGGAGGCCATGGATGGCATGGGATTGTGCTGATTTTTCTGTGTTTTTCGATTTTTGGGCTGTTGTTGGGGCCTTTTGACCAGGGGTAGTGAGTGGTGCAAGGGCCTAGTCTTTCTGTGGGGTATCTTGAATTTAAACATCATGGAGGGCATGGATGGCAGGCCATGTGGGTGGGGGCCATTTTGAGTGCTGGTACAGGCAGGCCCTGGGCATGTGCTGGGAGGCAAGGGCCATTTTGAATGCAGGCAGTGTTCTCAGGCCTGCACCCATTTTACTTACCTTTCATACATTATGCCCAGGGATAGTGAGTGGTGCATGGGCCTAGCCCTAGTCTTTCTGTGGGGTGTTTTGAATTTAAACATCATGGAGGGCATGGATGGCATGGGATTGTGCTGATTTTTCTGTGTTTTTCGATTTTTGGGCTGTTGTTGGGGCCTTTTGACCAGGGGTAGTGAGAGGTGCATGGGCCTAGTCTCTCTGTGGGGTGTCTTGAATTCAAACATCATGGAGGGCATGGATAGCATGGGATTGTGCTGATTTTTCTGTGTTTTTCAATTTTTTGGGGTGTTCATGGGGACAGGCCATGTGGGTGGGGGCCATTTTGAGTGCTGGTACAGGCAGGCACTGGGCATGTGCTGGGAGGCAAGGGGCCATTTTGAATGCAGGCATTGTTCTCAGGCCTGCACCCATTTTGCCTAGCTTTCATATATTATGCCCAGGGGTAGTGAGTGGTGCATGGGCCTAGTCTTTCTGTGGGGTGTCTTGAATTTAAACATCATGGAGGGCATGGATGGCATGGGATTGTGCTGATTTTTCTGTGTTTTTCGATTTTTGGGGTGTTCATGGGGATAGGCAGCGTGGGTGGGGGCCATTTTGAGTGCTGGTACAGGCAGGCCCTGGGCATGTGCTGGGAGGCAAGGGGCCATTTTGAATCATTTTGAATGTAGGCAGTGTTCTCAGGCCTGCACCCATTTTGCCTAGCTTTCATACATTATGTCCAGGGGTAATGAGTGGTGCATGGGCCTAGTCTTTCTGTGGGGTGTCTTCAATATAAATATCATGGAGGGCATGGATGGCATGGGATTGTGCTGATTTTTCTGTGTTTTTCGATTTTTGGGCTGTTGTTGGGGCCTTTTGGCCAGGGGTAGTGAGTGGTGCATGGGCCTAGTCTTTCTGTGGGGTGTCTACAATTTAAACATCATGGAGGGCATGGATGGCATGGGATTGTGCTGATTTTCTGTGTTTTTCGATTTTTGGGCTGTTGTTGGGGCCTTTTGACCAGGGGTAGTGAGTGGTGCATGGACCTAGTCTTTCTGTGGGGTGTCTTGAATATGAACATCATGGAGGGCATGGATGGCATGGGATTGTGCTGATTTTTCTGTGTTTTTCGATTTTTTGGGGTGTTCATGGGGACAGGCCATGTGGGTGGGGGCCATTTTGAGTGCTGGTACAGGCAGGCCCTGGGCATGTGCTGGGAGGCAAGGGGCCATTTTGAATGCAGGCAGTGTTCTCAGGCCTGCACCCATTTTGCCTAGCTGTCATACATTATGCCCAGGGGTAGTGAGTGGTGCATGGGCCTAGTCTTTCTGTGGGGTGTCTTGAATTTGAACATCATGGAGGACATGGATGGCATGGGATTGTGCTGATTTTTCTGTGTTTTTTTATTTTTGGGTTGTTGTTGGGGCCTTTTGACCAGGGGTAGTGAGTGTTGCATGGGCCTAGAATTTCTGTGGGGTGTCTTGAATTTAAACATCATGGAGGGCATGGATGGCATGGGATTGTGCTGATTTTTCTGTGTTTTTCGATTTTTGGGCTGTTGTTGGGGCCTTTTGACCAGGGGTAGGGAGTGGTGCATGGGCCTAGTCTTTCTGTGGGGTGTCTTGAATTTAAACATCATGGAGGGCATGGATGGCATGGGATTGTGCAGATTTTTATGTGGTTTTCGAGTTTTTCGGGTGTATAACTGAACTGATGTTCCTCTGTCTTCCATTGCTTTTAGGTGCACAAGACTTATGAGAATCACCAGTGCCAGGAAGAAGTCCTGCAGCGGTGTGTGTGTGCAGCATAACGTCACGCGACGTCACGTCTGGCCACAGATAACTCCGCAACTCGTGCAACTGCGGCCTGCTGTTCTGACCTCTGAAGAAGATGGCCCCAAAAAAGTTCCCCGTAGCTCCTCTAGCAAGAAAGTTGCCAGTAAGGAGCAGAAGAAGCAAGTTACCAAGGAGACTGGTGTGCCCCCCGCCACATTTTTTGGGAGTAAAAAAAAAAGTATGCCTGCAGCAGCAGCGGGATCTGCTGGGGACCAAGCTGGGAGCAGCACCCCTGCTCCATTGGGCTCAGGGTCACTGCCAACTAAACTCCAAGCCCTTGAGTGCTTCAGAGGCACTTAGTCTAGTTGTTCAATCACTATCGACAAGTGATGTTGGCTCATCGCAAGAAAGTAGTAGCAATGTCCCTCAATCAACACAGGTTGTTGTAACTCATCTGACGAGTGTTGAACAACCACAGCCGCAACAACAACCACATGGTGCAAGTACAAGCCCAAGTACATGTGGAAGGAGAGGCAGCGCAAGGTGATGCGCAAGCAGAGGTGCATGGAGGGGCACAAGTGCCCACAATAGTTGTTCCTCCCGAAGTAGGGGCTCATCAGGAAATCGACAATCAAGCCGAGGTATCATTTGAGGAAGCCACTCCTCCTGATGATCATTCATTGTCTTCCACATCCCTAGCAAGGAAAAGATCAAGGGTGGTGTCTACATCTTCTTCAAGCCCACCTCCTTCTGATGATATGGATCTAACTTGGGAACCACTACTGCCGTATGAGAGTGAGGCACACCATGATCTGACAAAGGTAGCTAAGCGTAAAAGGAAGGTCGTCGAAATTCTCATAGTTATGGAGTGTGATGACGCTCAACAAGAAGTGGCGTATACTCCAGCTGATGAAGACTCTCACGACGACGACGCAGTCATCATAAACGTCACTGGCACTGCAGCCCCAGGGGGCATGCAGCAAACAGACAATTTGACCCTAGCCCGAAAAGCTGCTGAGCGTGATGATGTTGTCGACGAGGAGGCAATGGGAACACCACAATCAATGGAGTTAACTAGTACACCACCACCTACCGCTTCCATATTTCTTCCTCGCCAGAAGGGACCTCCATCCACCTCGACCTCAATTAGTGGTGGTAGTAAAGTTCGGCAATACACATCCTCCACTTCATCTGGCATTAGCAGCATGACCACCACCAGTATCGCCTCCTCCGGCCCCCACAGACATTTCAAGTCCGTAGTTTGGGACTTCTTTAGTGTTTGCTCAAAAAAGGAAAACATAGCCATTTGTAGCATTTGTAAGCTTGCAGTTAGTTGTGGTAAGTTTGGTACCAACTATGGGACCGGAGGCCAGAGAGGTCATCTTAAGAGACAGCACGCTGTCCAATGGTTTGCGCACCTAAAGGAGATCAAGGAAGCCCGAATTGCAAGTCAAGAAAACGTTGATGTTTCATCTGATGATGACGAGGAGGAAGAAATGTCAAACACTTCACTTAGAGCCCTCCCATCTGCCGACTACATCCTCCTCGGGGACTTCAACTTCCACCTGGAGAACAACAACGACCGCAACACCACCTCCCTGCTTGACAACCTCGCCAACCTCGGACTCAAGCAGCTGGTGACCACCCCCACCCACCTCGCCGGACACACACTCAACGCCGTCTTCTCATCCAGCAAGGACATCGTCTTCAGCCACGCCACCGGACTCCACTGGACGGACCACAGCTGCGTCCACTTCAGCTTCAGAAGGACCACAATCCACCACCACCAGCAACAGGTTGCACGAAGAAGCTGGAACAAGATCACGGCTGACCAACTCGCCACATCCCTGAGCCAGCACCCTCCCGCCAGCTCAGCGAACCCCAGCCAGGCCGCCGACAACCTCACGAAGTGGATCAACAGCTGCGCAGACGACCTCGCCCCACTGAGGACCCCACCCAGCAGACCCGGCAGCAAGAAGGCCCCATGGTTCACCGACGAACTCAAGAGCTCCAAGAAGAACTGCCGAGCCCTCGAGAAAGCCTGGAGAAAAGACCCAACACCGGACAACATGACCACCCTCAAGCTCGCCACCCGAAAGCACCATCAACTGATTCACGCCACCAAGAAAACAGCATTCAAGGAACGACTGGAAAACAACGCACACAACAGCAAGGAACTCTTCAACATCGTGAAAGAGCTCTCCAACCCCAACGCCGGAAACAACGACATCACCCCTTCGCAAGACCTCTGCAACTCCCTCGCCTCCTACTTCCACAACAAGATCGCTGACATACACAACAGCTTCAGCACTCAACCGACCGCCCCCCACCACCACCCTCCGCGCCTGGACTCCGATCATCACCGAAGACACTGTCCTCACGATGAACTCCATCCACTCCGGATCTCCGACCGACCCCTGCCCTCACCACGTCTTCAACAAGGCCGACGCTATCATCGCACCCCACCTGCGGGACATCATCAACACCTCCTTCGACACCGCTACCTTCCCGGAGAGCTGGAAGCACGCCGAACTCAGCGCTCTACTAAAGAAGCCATCAGCCGACCCCACCGACCTCAAGAACTACCGCCCCATCTCGCTGCTCCCGTTTCCTGCAAAAGTCATCGAGAAGACCATCAACAAGCAGCTGGCCGCCTTCCTCGAGACGAACGGATCCCTCGACCTCTCGCAGTCTGGCTCCTGGGCCAACCACAGCACCGAGACCGCCCTGATCGCAGTCACCGATGACATCCGAGCGCTGCTCGACAAAGGAGAAACAGCGGCCCTCATCCTCCTTGACCTCTCCGCGGCCTTCGACACTGTCTGCCATCGTACCCTAGTACAACGCCTCAGCAACGTCGGAGTCCAGGAGAAGGCACTGGAGTGGATCATCTCCTTCCTCGCCGGAAAGACACAGAGAGTCCGCCTCCCTCCGTTCAGATCTGAAGCCACCGAAGTCATCTGCGGCGTCCCTCAAAGCTCCTCGCTCAGTCCAACCCTCTTCAACATCTACATGAGCCCCCTCGCAGACATCGCACGCCAGCACAACCTCAACATCATCTCCTACGCCGACGACACCCAGCTGATCCTCTCCCTTACCAACGACCCCGCCACCGCCAGAGCCAACCTTCACGAAGGGATGAAAGAGGTAGCCGAATGGATGAAGAACAGCCGCCTGAAACTGAACTCAGATAAGACGGAAGTCCTCATCCTGGGATCCTCACCCGCCGCTTTGGACGACTCCTGGTGGCCCCCCGCCCTAGGCAGCGCACCCAAAGCAACAGACCACGCACGCAACCTGGGCTTCATCCTGGACACCTCCCTCTCCATGACCAGACAAGTCAACGCAGTCTCCTCGTCGTGCTTCAACATCCTGCGCATGCTACGTAAGATCTTCCGGTGGATCCCCACCGAGACCAGGAAGACGGTCACCCAGGCCCTCGTCACCAGCCGTCTGGACTACGGCAACACCCTCTACGCCGAAACCACCGCCAAACTCTAGAAGAGACTCCAGCAGATCCAGAACGCCTCAGCACGACTCATCCTGGACATCCCCCGTCGCAGCCACATCTCCGGACACCTGAGAGATCTGCATTGGCTTCCGGTCAACAAGAGAATCACCTTCCGTCTCCTCACCCACGCACACAAAACCCTACACAGCCAAGGCCCAGGATACCTCAACAGCCGCCTCAACTTCTACGCTCCCAAACGCCAGCTTTGATCGACCAGCCCGCCCTCGCCACCGTCCCCCGCATCCATAGAGCCACCACAGGGGGACGGCCCTTCTCCTACCTCGCCGCCAAGACATGGAACTCCCTCTCCACCCACCTCCGCCTGACCCAGGACCACCTCGCCTTCAGGAAGCAACTCAAGACCTGGTTGTTCGAACAGTAGCAGATCCCCCTCCCCCAGCGCCTTGAGACCCTCTGGGTAAGTAGTGCGCTATATAAATGTGATGATTAATTACCCCTGTCAGCACACCCCCTGTGAGCCACACTAAGAGTGTGGGAGAGAGTGAGACACCAATGCGAAAAAGTTCATCAGTGAGCGTAACTGGGTCGAAGAAGTCATCATCATCATCCCGTAAAATGGTCCAGGCCAACATTAGAACCATGTTGTTTTCAGATGCGCCATATGAACGCAACCACCCACTGACGCGTCTGTATAACACTAAGCTGGCTAAAATGCTAGCTCTGGACCTTCTCCCTTTTTCTTTTGTAGAAGGGGTTCGTTTTCTAGAATTAGTGGCAGCACTTTGCCCTAAATGGAAAGTTCCTAGCCGGTTCTATTTTGCCAGAGTTGCGGTTCCAGCACTACATGAAGATGTTCTGGAGGTGATTGGGGCAGCTTTGCAGAAGAGTGCTGTTCACACTATACATCTGACAACAGACATGTGGACCAGTGGCGCAGGCACTGATTACATGTGCATCACTACACACTGGGTCTCTTTTTCAGGGGTTAAAGAAAAGCTAAACGCAGGTGTTGACCCGGACCAAGTTTTTAAAGCTGCTCGGAAACATGCAACACTAGCCATGTTTGGCTTGGAGAAACGTCATACAGCAGAAAACATTTTGAATGAGTTTAACACAAAGGTCTTTCACTGGCTGTCCCCAAAAAAACGCCAGATTGGTTATGTTTCCACGGATAATGGCGCCAATGTAGTTAAGGCCATAGAGCTGGGTAACTATTTCAGAGTGCCGTGTTTGGCGCACTGTATAAACCTGGTTGTTAAAAAATTCTTTAGTGAAGAAGACAGTCCAGCGTACGAGTTATTGGCTACCTGCCGAAGAATGTGCAACCATTTCAGCCATTCTTTTAAGGCCCGGAAGCATCTGAGGGGCCTGCCACATGAACGTCGAATGCCAGTGAATGCACTCATCGAGGAGGTGCCAACATGTTGGAACTCAACCTTCTACATGCTTGAGCATCTGTATGAGCAGTATAGGGTACTCGATCAGTATTTCTTAACACTGGGTACAGCTCAGAAGGACCTGAGGCTAGATGCGGCGCAATGGAAGCTAGTTAAAAGCCTGACAGACATGCTTCGTCCTTTTGAGGTCTTCACGCGTGCAGTCAGCAGGGAGGACTGTAATTTGGGAAAAGCTATCCCATTGTTGTTCATGCTGGAGCACCAACTGAAGGCGGTGTCTTCTATGTTTCAAAAAGATAAAGAAAAGCAAGACGCTTTTGTTTTGGTGGAGAAATTATCAGAGCGCCTACTTGGCGATGAACGTCTTAAAATGATCCACTCAGAACAGCATTACATTTGTGCTACTATTCTGGATCCACACTACAAAAAGGCGCTGGCAGGCAGAGCATTCTTTCCTTTTGGTAATGAAGTTGTTACAAAGTACAAACGTTGGCTAGCCTTGTCAGCCATGAGGTTTGAGAGAGAACGGCAGAACATCGAAGGAAAAAGCAGTACATCAGTAATCGCAGGCCATCCCCAGTCAAAAGAATCCACTTCTGCACCTGTGGCTTTGGCACAAGTGACCTCTCAGCCGTTAAAGACACCGGCAACCGGATCATCTGCACCAGACACAACAGTAACATTGGGTGAAGAAGAGGATTGGCTAACTCAGCTTGGGTTTGGTTCTCAAAAGGCCCCAGCAAAAAGTAAGCAAAGTGGAGGAACCTTGGAGAACCTTCAGTAGATGGTGCAGGGCTATCTGAATTGAATGACTCAACAGAGATCTATGTTAATGCTGACCCATTGGCTTATTGGCATGGGAAAAAAGAATTGTGGGCACAGATCTCCACCCCGACTATAAACTACTTGTCTTGCCCACTCGCAAGCGTGTCTTCTGAACGTGTTTTATTTATTTAAGCATTTGTTAAGTGCACTGTCACCATGGCAGGCATCCTGGCGCTGACTGAAACTGATGGGGCGGGGAAGTCAGAAGCATCGGGGACGAAAGATTAGTGGACAGTTGACGTCGGATAAAGCCAGGTTTTAATTCTTTTCCTTGAAAGGCAGAAACTCAGAGATGTGTCTAATTTCTGCTGGGAGCGTGTTCCAAAGCTTGGCAGCTGCCACGTCGAAGGATCTACCTCCGGATCTGATCTTTTTGAATCTTGGAACCACTGCAAGCTTGGCTTCAGAAGAGTGAAGCTGCCTAGCTGGGGTGTACCAAGCAAATTTAGATTGGAGGGAGGCAGGGCCTATTGCATGTAGCCCCCTAAACACTATACAAAGGGCTTTAAATTGTACCCTTTGCCTCACCGGTAGCCAATGGAGTTTGCTCAGTGAGGAAGCTCCACTTGCTCTTCTAGGAAGCCCCAGTGCCAGTTTTGCAGCTGATGATTGGAATCTTTGGAGTCTGTCTAACAGGAACCCAGGGGATTCCAGCAACAGGGCGTTACAAAGTCTAGACGGCTAAGAATGGTACAGCGTACCACTTGGGCACGTGTATGAATGGGGAGGAGAGGCAGTACCTTCCTTAGGGAGCGGAGGATAGCGAAGCAACAAGCAGTAGTCTTTTGAATGTGCGTCTCCATACTGAGTTCCTGATTCAGCACAACCCCAAGGTTGCGAATTGTAGCTACTGGACGAACTGTGGTCCCGGATTCAGGTGGCCAAAAGTTGTCTGGAAAAGGCTGAGGAATCTTAGTACCAGTGCTAAAAAGTACCTCCGTTTTCCCTGCGTTGAATTCGAGGGAGTTGTTTTTTAGCCAGCGAGAGGTATCACGCAGACAGTTGTGAAAAGTCTCAATAGAGATAGAATATTCTCCCTCCAGGGAGAGGATCAACTGCGTGTCGTCGACGTAGTTGATAATTTTGATATTGTAGCTTTTAATTAACGAGATCAGCGGTCTTAGGTACAGATTAAAAAGAATTGGACTAATTGCAGAGCCCTGGGGGATGCCATGTGAGACCAAAGTGAACGCCGACTGAAAAGGGGGAATGGACACCGCTTGCTGTCTATCCTGCAGGAACGAGTGGAACCACTGTACTGCCGAACCTCTTATTCCTGCCTCAGACAGCCGCTTCAACTGAATATCATGGTTCACAGTGTCAAAGGCGGCAGACATGTCAAGCAGGATAAGGAACACTGCCTGCCTTCTGTCTGCACGCCTCTGAAGCTCGTCCATAGCGGTGATTAAGGCAGTCTCGGTTCCGTGGGTGGGCCTGAAACCAAATTGATCCGCGTCAAGAAAATGGTGACATTCCAGATGGGTAGAGAGGGTGTTACTAACCCAACTTTCGACAATTTTGGCTGGGAAGGGAAACAGAGATATGGGACGGTAGTTCTTAGAGCAGTCTGGGTCTAGAGAGGGCTTTTTTAACAGAGGGGATATTAATGCCCGCTTCCACTGAGCAGGAACAATTCCGGTTGCAAGTGATTGGTTGCAAATTACGTGCAGGGAAGGAAGAAGTTCCAGCTCAAATTCCTTCCATACTTTGGGAGGGACAGGGTCTAAAGGAGACCCAGAGGAGATCTTACTGGCTAGTTTAACGAAGGCCTCATACGTGATAGATGGAAACTCAAGTAGAAGGTCATTTAAGGCCAGTGGTGGCACTACTGGCTGGTTTGCAGGGGGTCTGGGACTAAAATCGGGGGGAGGGATAGAGTCAGGAGAGGCATCTAGGTCCTTAATGATAAGTTCAATTTTATCTTTAAAAAACGCAGCAAGATTGTCACAGAGATCTTGAGACGGGACAATGGTGTTTTTGACATATTCCGGGTTGGCGACACTATTCAATATATTAAAGATGTTTCTAGAGCTGTTAGGGGAGTTGCAGATCATGGAGGAGTAGTAGTCGGCTTTAGATTTTTTAATCAAGTTCTTATATTCCCGCACTTTATTTTTCTAAAGTTCTTTGGTGATTTCAGTGTAATTTCGTCTCCACCTTCTCTCAGCCTGTTTACAGCTCTGCTTCAGATCTTTTAGGCTATCATTAAACCAGGGCGCAGAATTGGAGCCCTTGCAGTTGCGGATTTTGAGAGGGGCATGAACATCCAGGATAGTTGTCATCCTTGAACAAAGAGAGGAGTAGTTGTCACCAACCTGTTTTTTCTCGTCAAAGAATTGATCTAATTGAAACACTTCCCCTAAAGAATGCAGACGAGTAAGGGCTTTCCAATCTCTGCACTTGGTTTTGTTGGTCAACCCAAGAGCTTTGGAATAGTCACTTTTAAGGTCTAAAAATAATTTAATGAGTGAATGGTCTGTCCAATCCATGGGTAGAGTTTCTCCCATTGCTACTAACTGGGGGCCTGCGAACAATAGATCTAAAAGGTGTCCGCCCCTGTGGGTTGCTCCTGTGACCAACTGGGAAAGTCCAAGACTTTCGCAGGAGTTGAGTAGGTTGCGGAGACCGGAGTCGAGGACGCCGTTCTGCCAAAGATTGAAGTCACCCAAGATGAACAGTTTGTGATGACAAAGTGCAATATTGGTTAAGATGGTCAAGAGCGCCTGTTGATGCTGAAGGCTGAACGCACCCGGTGGACGGTAACAGACTATCCCGGTAACAATGTTCCCGGACTGAGTCTGGATAGATAGTCCTAGAAGTTCAGTTCCTTCAATCAGTGCTGCTGGTGGCATTGTAACTTGCAAACGGACCCGCCTCTCGCCCAAAAATGTGGAGAGGTTAACAATGATCAAGATGAATCAGCACCTCATACCACCAGATTACGAAGTACGAGAATGCACACCGGAAGAAGACGAGGAGGACAGCAACCTCTGTTAGGTGACACTGACCTACTCCTGCCTGAATTAGCAGAATATGAGGACGAACTCTTATTCCCTGACACCGAGCCCTGAAAATGAGCCAATGAATCAATAACTTTCTTTTTCGTCCTTATTCACTTTCATTCCTGTGTGTCTGTCTTTCTTTCTTTTGCACAGTTAATATATTTAAAACTTTAATCACCTAATCACAAAAACAAGCCCATCAGCAGAACTGTCTTCACTTATTTGCTTATTTATTTGAAGGTGCCGCAGTCTGCATTCCTCAGGTTCACAAGTTCACAAGAACATGCTCCTCTATCCTCCTCCTCCAGACTCCTATTTCCCTCACAGCAGACGGCTGGATTACGCCCAATGAAGAAAGACTCTGCACTTGTGGGGGTGTTCTACTTCTTTGCGGGTGAGTTGGCGGGTCTTGGGGCATTGCTGGGAAGGTCTAATACCGGATAAAACTGGTTTTGACCAAATTAGACTTGAAAACGTTTTGACTTTTTGCTCACTATCATGTTTTCAGGGGCCTGTTTGGGGGGCTTCCTGGTGTTTGTGGGTGGGTTTTGGGAACTGGGAGCACTGCTCGCACAGTCTATTTTGATTGCATTTGATTTTCAGGAAATCCATGGTGGAAAACGGGAGTTATGACCTAGCTGCACAGCGCGTTTGGACCGAAGGCCGATAAATATTGTAAGTATGAGATTTTCCTTTTTGGCTGTTTGGGGGTGTTGTGCTTTTTTGCGGGTGGGTTTGGGGGTCTTGGGGCATTGCTGGGAAGGTCTAATACCGGATAGAAGTGGTTTGGACAAAATCCACGAGGAAAAAGTTTTTGATATTTATTACATTTCGCTCAATGTAGCGTTTTCGGGGGCCTGTTTGGGGGGCTTCCTGGTGTTTGTGGGTGGGTTTCTGGGTCTGGGAACACTGCTGGCTATTGATACTTTTGATCGAAAGAGGTTTGAAGCAAATCCATGGTGGCAGAGGGGAGTTAGGGCCTAGCTGCAGAGCACCCGCGGAGTGATTTTGGAAATTGCCATGAAAATGAAGTCTCCATTTTTGTACTTTTGCTTTTTGGCTGTTTGGGGGTCTTCTACTTGTTTTCGCCTGGGTTGACAGCTCTGGGGCCATTGCTGGGAAGCTCTAATACCGGATAAAAGTGGTTTGGACCAAATCGGAGGCGAAATTATTTTTGCGTTTTTTTTTACTTGGTTGTCTTTGAGGTGCTCTTTGGGGGGGTTCCGGGTGTTTGTGGGTGGGTTTTGGGGACTGGGAGCACTCCTGGCACAGTCTAATTTTGATTGCATTTGCTTTTCAGGAAATCCATGGTGGAAAACGGGAGTTATGACTTAGCTGCACAGCACGTTTGGACCGAAGGCCTATAAATATTCTAAATATGAGATTTTCCTTTTTGGCTGTTTGGGGTGTTGTGCTTTTTTGCAGGTGGGTTGGCGCGTCTTGGGCATTGCTGGGAAGGTCTAATACCGGATAGAAGGGGTTTGGACAAAATCCATGAGGAAAATGTTTTTGCTATTTCTGACATTTCGCTCAATGTAGCGTTTTCGGGGGCCTGTTTGGGGGGATTCCTGGTGTTTGTGGGTGGGTTTCGGGGTCTGGGAGCACGGCTGGCTATTGATACTTTTGATTGCAAGAGGTTTGAAGCAAATCCATGGTGGCAGGGGGGAGTTAGGGCCTAGCTGCAGAGCGCGCGTGGAGTGATTTAGGAAATTGCCATAAAAATGACTAAGTCCCCATTTTTGTACTTTTGCTTTTTGGCTCTTTGGGGTCTTCTACTTGTTTTCACCTGGGTTGACGGCTCTGGGGCCATTGCTGGGAAGCTCTAATACCGGATAAAAGTGGTTTGGACCAAATCGTAGGCAAAATTATTTTTGCGTTTTTGCTGATTTGCTTGTCTTTGAGGTGCTCTTTGGGGGGGTTCCGGGTGTTTGTGGGTGAGTTTTGGGGTCTGGGAGCACTGCTGGCACAGTCTAATTTTGATTGCATTTGCTTTTCAGGAAATCCATGGTGGAAAACGGGAGTTATGACCTAGCTGCACAGCGCGTTTGGACCGAAGGCTGATAAATACTGTATGAGATTTTCCTTTTGGCTGTTTGGGGGTGTTGTGCTTTTTTGTGGGTGGGTTGGCGGGTCTTTGGGCATTGCTGGGAAGGTCTAATACCGGATAGAAGTGGTTTGGACAAAATCCATGAGGAAAAAGTTTTTGCTATCTCTGACATTTCGCTCAATGTAGCATTTTCGGGGGCCTGTTTGGGGGGCTTCCTAGTGTTTGTGGGTGGGATTCGGGTCTGGGAGCACTGCTGGCTATTTATAGTTTTGATTGCAAGAGGCTCGAAGCAAATCCATGGTGACCGAGGGGAGTTAGGGCCTAGCTGCAGAGCGCGCGCGGAGTGATTTTGGAAATTGCCATGAAAATGACTAAGTCCCCATTTTTGTACTTTTGCTTTTTGGCTGTTTGGGGGTCTTCTACTTGTTTTCGCCTGGGTTGATGGCTTTGGGGCCGTTGCTGGGAAGCTCTAATACCGGATAAAAGTGGTTTGGACCTAATCGGAGGTGAAATTATTTTTGCGTTTTTGCTGACTTGCTTGTCTTTGAGGTGCTCTTTGGGGGGGTTCCGGGTGTTTGTGGGTTGGTTTTGGCATCTGGGAGCACTGCTGGCACAGTCTAATTTTGATTGCATTTGCTTTTCATGAAATCCATGGTGGAAAACGGGAGTTATGACCTAGCTGCACAGCGCGTTTGGACCGAAGGCCGATAAATATTGTAAGTATGAGATTTTCCTTTTTGGCTGTTTGTGGGTGTTGTGCTTTTTTGCGGGTGGGTTGGGGGGTCTTGGGGCATTGCTGGGAAGGTCTAATACCGGATAGAAGTGGTTTGGACAAAATCCATGAGGAAAAAGTTTTAGCTATTTCGGACCTTTCGCTCAATGTAGCATTTTCGGGGTCCTGTTTGGGGGGCTTCCTGGTGTTTGTGGGTGGGTTTCGGGGTCTGGGAGCACTAATGGCGATTGATAATTTTGATTGCAAGAGGTTTGAAGCAAATCCATGGTGGCAGAGGGGAGTTAGGGCGTAGCTGCAGAGCGCGCGCGGAGTGATTTTGGAAATTGCCATGAAAATGACTTGGTCCCCATTTTTGTACTTTTGCTTTTTGGCTGTTTGGGGGTCTTCTACTTGTTTTCCCCTGGGTTGATCGCTCTGGGGCCATTGCTGGCAAGCTCTAATACCGGATAAAAGTGGTTTGGACCATATCGGAGGCGAAATTATTTTTGCGTTTTTTCTGACTTGCTTGTTTTTGAAGTGCTCTTTGGGGTGGTTCTGGGTGTTTGTGGGTGGGTTTTGGGGTCTGGGAGCACTGCTGGCACAGTCTAATTTTGATTACATTTGCTTTTATTGAAATCCATGGTGGAAAACGGGAGTTATGACCTAGCTGCACAGCCGTTTGGACAGAAGGCCGATAAATATTGTAAGTATGAGATTTTACTTTTTGGCTGTTTGGGGGTGTTGTGTTTTTTTGCGGGTGGGTTGGCGGGTCTTGGGGCATTGCTGGGAAGGTCTAATACCGGATAGAATTGGTTTGGACAAAATCCATGAGGAAAAAGTTTTTGCTATTTCTGACATTTCGCTCAATGTAGCGTTTTCGGGGGCCTGTTTGGGGGGCTTCCTGGTGTTTGTGGGTGGGTTTCAGGGTCTGGGAGCACTGCTGGCTATTGATAGTTTTGATTGCAAGAGGGCCGTAGCAAATCCATGGTGACAGAGGGGAGTTAGGGCCTAGCTGTAGAGCGTGCGCGGAGTGATTTTGGAAATTGCCATGAAAATGACTAAATCCCCATTTTTGTACTTTTGCTTTTTGGCTGTTTGGGGGTCTTCTACTTGTTTTCGCCTGGGTTGACGGCTTTGGGGCCATTGCCGGGAAGCTCTAATACCGGACAAAAGTGATTTGGACCAAATCGGTGGTGAAATTATTTTTGCGTTTTGCTGACTTGCTTGTCTTTGAGGTGCTCTTTGGGGGGGTTCCGGGTGTTTGTGGGTGGGTTTTGAGGTCTGGGAGCACTGCTGGCACAGTCTAATTTTGATTGCATTTGCTTTTCAGGAAATCCATGGTGGAAAACGGGAGTTATGACCTAGCTGCACAGCGCGTTTGGACCGAAGGTCGATAAATATTGTAAGTATGAGATTTTCCTTTTTGGCTGTTTGCAGGTGTTGTGCTTTTTTGCGGGTGGGGTCTTGGGGCATTGCTGGGAAGGTCTAATACCGGATAGACGTGGTTTGGACAAAATCCATGAGGAAAAAGTTTTAGCTATTTCTGACATTTCGCTCGATGTAGCGTTTTCCGGGGCCTGTTTGGGGAGCTTCCTGGTGTTTGTGGGTGGGTTTCGGGGTCTGGGAGCACTGCTGGCTATTGATACTTTTGATTGCAATAGGTTTGAAGCAAATCCATGGTGGCAGAGGGGAGTTAGGGCCTAGCTGCAGAGCGCGCGCGGAGTGATTTTGGAAATTGCCATGAAAATGACTTGGTCCCCATTTTTGTACTTTTGCTTTTTAGCTGTTTGGGGGTCTTCTACTTGTTTTTGCCTGGGTTGATCGCTCTGGGGCCATTGCTGAGAAGCTCTAATACCAGATAAAAGTGGTTTGGACCAAATCGGAAGCGATTTTTTTTGGGCGTTTTTGCTGACTTGCTTGTTTTTGAGGTGCTCTTTAGGGGGGTTCCGGGTGTTTGTGGGTGCGTTTTTGGGTCTGGGAGCACTGCTGGCACAGTCTAATTTTGATTGCATTTGCTTTTCAGGAAATCCATGGTGGAAAACGGGAGTTATGACCTAGCTGCACAGCCCTTTGGACCGAAGGCCGATAAATATTGTAAGTATGAGATTTTCCTTTTTGGCTGTTTGGGGGTGTTGTGCTTTTTTGCGGGTGGGTTGGAGGGTCTTGGGGCATTGCAAGGAAGGTCTAATACCGGATAGAAGTGGTTTGGACAAAATCCATGGGGAAAAAGTTTTTGCTATTTCTGACATTTCGCTCAATGTAGCGTTTTCGGGGGCCTGTTTGGGGGGCTTCCTGGTGTTTGTGGGTGGGTTTTGGGGTCTGGGAGCACTGCTGGCTATTGATAGTTTTGATTGCAAGAGGTTCGAAGTAAATCCATGGTAGCAGAGGGGAGCTAGGGCCTAGCTGCAGAGCGCGCGCAGAGTGATTTTGGAAATTGCCATGAAAATGACTAAGTCCCCATTTTTGTACTTTTGCTTTTTGGCTGTTTGGGGGTCTTCTACTTGTTTTCGCCTGGGTTGACGGCTTTGGGGCCATTGCTGGGTAGCTCTAATACCGGATAAAAGTGGTTTGGACCAAATCGGAGGTGAAAATATTTTTGCGTTTTGGCTGACATGCTTGTCTTTGAGGTGCTCTTTGGGGGGTTCCGGGTGTTTGTGGGTTGGTTTTGGGGTCTGGGAGCACTGCTGGCACAGTCTAATTTTGATTGCATTTGCTTTTCAGGAAATCCATGGTGGAAAACGGGAGTTATGACCTAGCTGCACAGCGCGTTTGGACCGAAGGCCGATAAATATTGTAAGTATGAGATTTTCCTTTTTGGCTGTTTGTGGGAGTTGTGCTTTTTTGCGGGTGGGTTGCGGGGTCTTGGGGCATTGCTGGGAAGGTCTAATACCGGATAGAAGTGGTTTGGACAAAATCCATGAGGAAAAAGTTTTAGCTATTTCTGACCTTTCGCTCAATGTAGCATTGTCGGGGTCCTGTTTGGGGGGCTTCCTGGTGTTTGTGGATGGGTTTCAGGGTCTGGGAGCACTGCTGGCTATTGATACTTTTCATTGCAAGAGGTTTGAAGCAAATCCATGGAGGCAGAGGGGAGTTAGGGCCTAGCTGCAGAGCGCGCGCGGAGTGATTTTGGAAATTGCCATGAAAATGACTTGGTCCCCATTTTTGTACTTTTGCTTTTTGGCTGTTTGGGGGTCTCCTACTTGTTTTCTCCTGGGTTGATCGCTCTGGGGCCATTGCTGGCAAGCTCTAATACCGGATAAAAGTGGTTTGGACCAAATCGGAGGCGAAATTATTTTTCCGTTTTTGCTGACTTGCTTGTTTTTGAGGTGCTCTTTGGGGGGGTTCCGGGTGTTTGTGGGTGGGTTTTGAGGTCTGGGAGCACTGCTGGCACAGTCTAATTTTGATTACATTTGCTTTTCAAGAAATCCATGGTGGAAAACGGGAGTTATGACCTAGCTGCACAGCCGTTTGGACTGAAGGCCGATAAATATTGTAAGTATGAGATTTTCCTTTTTGGCTGTTTGGTTGTTTGGGGGTGTTGTGTTTTTTTGCGGGTGGGTTGGCGGGTCTTGGGGCATTGCTGGGAAGGTCTAATACCGGATAGAAGTGGTTTGGACAAAATCCATGAGGAAAAAGTTTTTGCTATTTCTGACATTTCGCTCAATGTAGCGTTTTCAGGGGCCTGTTTGGGGGGCTTCCTAGTGTTTGTGGGTGGGATTCGGGTCTGGGAGCACTGCTGGCTATTTATAGTTTTGATTGCAAGAGGCTCGAAGCAAATCCATGGTGGCAGACGAGAGCTAGGGCCTAGCTGCAGAGCGCGCGCGGAGTGATTTTGGAAATTGCCATGAAAATGACTAAGTCCCCATTTTTGTACTTTTGCTTTTTGGCTGTTTGGGGGTCTCCTACTTGTTTTCGCCTGGGTTGATGGCTTTGGGGCCGTTACTGGGAAGCTCTAATACCGGATAAAAGTGGTTTGGACCTAATCGGAGGTGAAATTATTTTTGCGTTTTTGCTGACTTGCTTGTCTTTGAGGTGCTCTTTGGGGGGGTTCCGGGTGTTTGTGGGTTGGTTTTGGCATCTGGGAGCACTGCTGGCACAGTCTAACTTTGATTGCATTTGCTTTTCATGAAATCCATGGTGGAAAACGGGAGTTATGACCTAGCTGCACAGCGCGTTTGGACCGAAGGCCGATAAATATTGTAAGTATGAGATTTTCCTTTTTGGCTGTTTGTGGGTGTTGTGCTTTTTTGCGGGTGGGTTGGGGGGTCTTGGGGCATTGCTGGGAAGGTCTAATACCGGATAGAAGTGGTTTGGACAAAATCCATGAGGAAAAAGTTTTAGCTATTTCGGACCTTTCGCTCAATGTAGCATTTTCGGGGTCCTGTTTGGGGGGCTTCCTGGTGTTTGTGGGTGGGTTTCGGGGTCTGGGAGCACTAACGGCTATTGATAATTTTGATTGCAAGAGGTTTGAAGCAAATCCATGGTGGCAGAGGGGAGTTAGGGCCTAGCTGCAGAGCGCGCGCGGAGTGATTTTGGAAATTGCCATGAAAATGACTTGGTCCCCATTTTTGTACTTTTGCTTTTTGGCTGTTTGGGGGTCTTCTACTTGTTTTCCCCTGGGTTGATTGCTCTGGGGCCATTGCTGGCAAGCTCTAATACCGGATAAAAGTGGTTTGGACCATATCGGAGGCGAAATTATTTTTGCGTTTTTACTGACTTGCTTGTTTTTGAAGTGATCTTTGGGGTGGTTCTGGGTGTTTGTGGGTGGGTTTTGGGGTCTGGGAGCACTGCTGGCACAGTCTAATTTTGATTACATTTGCTTTTAAGGAAATCCATGGTGGAAAACGGGAGTTATGACCTAGCTGCACAGCCGTTTGGACCGAAGGCCGATAAATATTGTAAGTATGAGATTTTACTTTTTGGCTGTTTGGGGGTGTTGTGTTTTTTTGCGGGTGGGTTGGCGGGTCTTGGGGCATTGCTGGGACGGTCTAATACCGGATAGAATTGGTTTGGACAAAATCCATGAGGAAAAAGTTTTTGCTATTTCTGACATTTCGCTCAATGTAGCGTTTTCGGGGGCCTGTTTGGGGGGCTTCCTGGTGTTTGTGGGTGGGTTTCGGGTCTGGGAGCACTGCTGGCTATTGATAGTTTTGATTGCAAGAGGTTCGAAGTAAATCCATGGTAGCAGAGGGGAGCTAGGGCCTAGCTGCAGAGCGCGCGCAGAGTGATTTTGGAAATTGCCATGAAAATGACTAAGTCCCCATTTTTGTACTTTTGCTTTTTGGCTGTTTGGGGGTCTTCTACTTGTTTTCGCCTGGGTTGACGGCTTTGGGGCCATTGCTGGGTAGCTCTAATACCGGATAAAAGTGGTTTGGACCAAATCGGAGGTGAAAATATTTTTGCGTTTTGGCTGACATGCTTGTCTTTGAGGTGCTCTTTGGGGGGTTCCGGGTGTTTGTGGGTTGGTTTTGGGGTCTGGGAGCACTGCTGGCACAGTCTAATTTTGATTGCATTTGCTTTTCAGGAAATCCATGGTGGAAAACGGGAGTTATGACCTAGCTGCACAGCGCGTTTGGACCGAAGGCCGATAAATATTGTAAGTATGAGATTTTCCTTTTTGGCTGTTTGTGGGAGTTGTGCTTTTTTGCGGGTGGGTTGCGGGGTCTTGGGGCATTGCTGGGAAGGTCTAATACCGGATAGAAGTGGTTTGGACAAAATCCATGAGGAAAAAGTTTTAGCTATTTCTGACCTTTCGCTCAATGTAGCATTGTCGGGGTCCTGTTTGGGGGGCTTCCTGGTGTTTGTGGATGGGTTTCAGGGTCTGGGAGCACTGCTGGCTATTGATACTTTTCATTGCAAGAGGTTTGAAGCAAATCCATGGAGGCAGAGGGGAGTTAGGGCCTAGCTGCAGAGCGCGCGCGGAGTGATTTTGGAAATTGCCATGAAAATGACTTGGTCCCCATTTTTGTACTTTTGCTTTTTGGCTGTTTGGGGGTCTCCTACTTGTTTTCTCCTGGGTTGATCGCTCTGGGGCCATTGCTGGCAAGCTCTAATACCGGATAAAAGTGGTTTGGACCAAATCGGAGGCGAAATTATTTTTCCGTTTTTGCTGACTTGCTTGTTTTTGAGGTGCTCTTTGGGGGGGTTCCGGGTGTTTGTGGGTGGGTTTTGAGGTCTGGGAGCACTGCTGGCACAGTCTAATTTTGATTACATTTGCTTTTCAAGAAATCCATGGTGGAAAACGGGAGTTATGACCTAGCTGCACAGCCGTTTGGACTGAAGGCCGATAAATATTGTAAGTATGAGATTTTCCTTTTTGGCTGTTTGGTTGTTTGGGGGTGTTGTGTTTTTTTGCGGGTGGGTTGGCGGGTCTTGGGGCATTGCTGGGAAGGTCTAATACCGGATAGAAGTGGTTTGGACAAAATCCATGAGGAAAAAGTTTTTGCTATTTCTGACATTTCGCTCAATGTAGCGTTTTCAGGGGCCTGTTTGGGGGGCTTCCTAGTGTTTGTGGGTGGGATTCGGGTCTGGGAGCACTGCTGGCTATTTATAGTTTTGATTGCAAGAGGCTCGAAGCAAATCCATGGTGGCAGACGAGAGCTAGGGCCTAGCTGCAGAGCGCGCGCGGAGTGATTTTGGAAATTGCCATGAAAATGACTAAGTCCCCATTTTTGTACTTTTGCTTTTTGGCTGTTTGGGGGTCTCCTACTTGTTTTCGCCTGGGTTGATGGCTTTGGGGCCGTTACTGGGAAGCTCTAATACCGGATAAAAGTGGTTTGGACCTAATCGGAGGTGAAATTATTTTTGCGTTTTTGCTGACTTGCTTGTCTTTGAGGTGCTCTTTGGGGGGGTTCCGGGTGTTTGTGGGTTGGTTTTGGCATCTGGGAGCACTGCTGGCACAGTCTAACTTTGATTGCATTTGCTTTTCATGAAATCCATGGTGGAAAACGGGAGTTATGACCTAGCTGCACAGCGCGTTTGGACCGAAGGCCGATAAATATTGTAAGTATGAGATTTTCCTTTTTGGCTGTTTGTGGGTGTTGTGCTTTTTTGCGGGTGGGTTGGGGGGTCTTGGGGCATTGCTGGGAAGGTCTAATACCGGATAGAAGTGGTTTGGACAAAATCCATGAGGAAAAAGTTTTAGCTATTTCGGACCTTTCGCTCAATGTAGCATTTTCGGGGTCCTGTTTGGGGGGCTTCCTGGTGTTTGTGGGTGGGTTTCGGGGTCTGGGAGCACTAACGGCTATTGATAATTTTGATTGCAAGAGGTTTGAAGCAAATCCATGGTGGCAGAGGGGAGTTAGGGCCTAGCTGCAGAGCGCGCGCGGAGTGATTTTGGAAATTGCCATGAAAATGACTTGGTCCCCATTTTTGTACTTTTGCTTTTTGGCTGTTTGGGGGTCTTCTACTTGTTTTCCCCTGGGTTGATTGCTCTGGGGCCATTGCTGGCAAGCTCTAATACCGGATAAAAGTGGTTTGGACCATATCGGAGGCGAAATTATTTTTGCGTTTTTACTGACTTGCTTGTTTTTGAAGTGATCTTTGGGGTGGTTCTGGGTGTTTGTGGGTGGGTTTTGGGGTCTGGGAGCACTGCTGGCACAGTCTAATTTTGATTACATTTGCTTTTAAGGAAATCCATGGTGGAAAACGGGAGTTATGACCTAGCTGCACAGCCGTTTGGACCGAAGGCCGATAAATATTGTAAGTATGAGATTTTACTTTTTGGCTGTTTGGGGGTGTTGTGTTTTTTTGCGGGTGGGTTGGCGGGTCTTGGGGCATTGCTGGGACGGTCTAATACCGGATAGAATTGGTTTGGACAAAATCCATGAGGAAAAAGTTTTTGCTATTTCTGACATTTCGCTCAATGTAGCGTTTTCGGGGGCCTGTTTGGGGGGCTTCCTGGTGTTTGTGGGTGGGTTTCGGGTCTGGGAGCACTGCTGGCTATTGATAGTTTTGATTGCAAGAGGTTCGAAGCAAATCCATGGTGGCAGAGGGGAGCTAGGGCTTAGCTGCAGAGCGCGCGCGGAGTGATTTTGGAAATTGCCATGAAAATGACTAAGTCCCCATTTTTGTACTTTTGCTTTTTGGCTGTTTGGGGGTCTTCTACTTGTTTTTGCCTGGGTTGACGGCTTTGGGGCCATTGCTGGAAAGCTCTAATACCGGATAAAAGTGGTTTGGACCGAATCGGAGGTGAAATTATTTTTGCGTTTTTGCTGACTTGCTTGTCTTTGAGGTGCTCTTTGGGGGGGTTCCGGGTGTTTGTGGGTGGGTTTTGGGGTCTGGGAGCACTGCTGGCACAGTCTAATTTTGATTGCATTTGCTTTTCAGGAAATCCATGATGGAAAACGGGAGTTATGACCTAGCTGCACAGCGCGTTTGGACCGAAGGCCGATAAATATTGTAAGTATGAGATTTTTCTTTTTGGCTGTTTGTGGGTGTTTTGCTTTTTTGCGGGTGTGTTGGGGGGTCTTGGGGCATTGCTGGGAAGGTCTTATACCGGATAGAAGTGGTTTGGACAAAATCCATGAGGAAAAGTTTTAGCTATTTCTGACCTTTTGCTCAATGTAGCATTTTCCGGGGCCTGTTTGGGGGTCTTCCTGGTGTTTGTGGGTGGGTTTCGGGGTCTGGGAGCACTGCTGGCTATTGATACTTTTGATTGCATGAGGTTTGAAGCAAATCCATGGTGGCAGAGGGGAGTTAGGGCCTAGCTGCAGAGCGCGTGTGGAGTGATTTTGGAAATTGCCATGAAAATGACTTGGTCCCCATTTTTGTACTTTTGCTTTTTGGCTGTTTGGGGGTCTTCTACTTGTTTTCACCTGGGTTGATCGCTCTGGGGCCATTGCTGGGAAGCTCTAATACCGGATAAAAGTGGTTTGGACCAAATCGGAGGCGAAATTATTTTTGCGTTTTTGCTGACTTGCTTGTTTTTGAGGTGCTCTTTGGGGGGTTCCGGGTGTTTGTGGGTGGGTTTTGGGGTCTGGGAGCACTGCTGGCACAGTCTAATTTTGATTACATTTGCTTTTCAGGAAATCCATGGTGGAAAACGGGAGTTATGACCTAGCTGCACAGCCGTTTGGACCGAAGGCCGATAAATATTGTAAGTATGAGATTTTCCTTTTTGGCTGTTTGGGGGTGTTGTGTTTTTTTGCGGGTGGGTTGGCGGGTCTTGGGGCATTGCTGGGAAGGTCTAATACCGGATAGAAGTGGTTTGGACAATATCCATGAGGAAAAAGTTTTTGCTATTTCTGACATTTCGCTCAATGTAGCATTTTCGGGGGCCTGTTTGGGGGCTTCCTGGTGTTTGTGGGTGGGTTTCGGGTCTGGGAGCACTGCTGGCTATTGATAGTTTTGATTGCAGGAGGTTCGAAGCAAATCCATGGCGGCAGAGGGGAGCTAGGGCCTAGCTGCAGAGCGCGTGCGGAGTGATTTTGGAAATTGCCATGAAAATGACTAAGTCCCCATGTTTGTACTTTTGCTTTTTGGCTGTTTGGGGGGTCTTCTACTTCTTTTCGCCTGGGTTGACGGCTTTGGGGCCATTGCTGGGAAGCTCTAATACCGGATAAAAGTGGTTTGGACCTAATCAGAGGTGAAATTATATTTGCGTTTTTGCTGACTTGCTTGTCTTTGAGGTGCTCTTTGGGGGGGTTCCGGGTGTTTGTGGGTGGGTTTTGGGGTCTGGGAGCACTGCTGGCACAGTCTAATTTTGATTGCATTTGCTTTTCAGGAAATCCATGATGGAAAACGGGAGTTATGACCTAGCTGCACAGCCGTTTGGACCGAAGGCCGATAAATATTGTAAGTATGAGATTTTCCTTTTTGGCTGTTTGGGGGTGTTGTGCTTTTTTTGCGGGTGGGTTGGTGGGTCTTGGGGCATTGCTGGGAAGGTCTAATACCGGATAAAATTGGTTTGGACAAAATCCATGAGGAAAAAGCTTTTGCTATTTCCGACATTTCGCTCAATGTAGCATTTTCGGGGGCCTGTTTGGGGGGCTTCCTGGTGTTTGTGGGTGGGTTTTGGGGTCTGGGAGCACTGCTGGCTATTGATAGTTTTGATTGCAATAGGTTCGAAGTAAATCCATGGTGGCAGAGGGGAGCTAGGGCCTAGCTGCAGAGCGCGCGTGGAGTGATTTTGGAATTTGCCATGAAAATGACTAAGTCCGCATGTTTGTACTTTTGCTTTTTGGCTGTTTGGGGGTCTTCTACTTGTTTTCGCCTGGGCTGACGGCTTTGGGGCCATTGCTGGGTAGCTCTAATACCAGATAAAAGTGGTTTGGACCAAATCGGAGGTGAAATTATTTTTGCGTTTTTGCTGACTTGCTTGTCTTTGAGGTGCTCTTTGGGGTGGTTCCGGGTGTTTGTGGGTTGGTTTTGGGGTCTGGGAGCACTGCTGGCACAGTCTAACTTTGATTGCATTTGCTTTTCAGGAAATCCATGGTGGAAAACGGGAGTTATGACCTAGCTGCACAGCGCGTTTGGACCGAAGGCAGATAAATATTGTAAGTATGAGATTTTCCTTTTTGGCTGTTTGTGGGTGTTGTGCTTTTTTGCGGGTGGGTTTGGGGGTCTTGGGGCATTGCTGGGAAGGTCTAATACCGGATAGAAGTGGTTTGGACAAAATCCATGAGGAAAAAGTTTTAGCTATTTCTGACCTTTCGCTCAATGTAGCATTTTCGGGGTCCTGTTTGGGGGGCTTCCTGGTGTTTGTGGGTGGGTTTCGGCGTCTGGGAGCACTGCTGGCTATTGATACTTTTGATTGCAAGAGGTTTAAAGCAAATCCATGGTGGCAGAGGGGAGTTAGGGCCTAGCTGCAGAGCGCGCGCTGAGTGATTTTGGAAATTGCCATGAAAATGACTTGGTCCCCATTTTTGTACTTTTGCTTTTTGGCTGTTTGGGGGTCTTCTACTTGTTTTCCCCTGGGTTGATTGCTCTGGGGCCATTGCTGGCAAGCTCTAATACCGTAAAAAATTGGTTTGGACCAAATCGGAGGCGAAATCATTTTTGCGTTTTTGCTGACTTGCTTGTTTTTGAGGTGCTCTTTGGGGGGGTTCCGGGTGTTTGTGGGTGGATTTGGGGTCTGGGAGCATTGCTGGCACATTCTAATTTTGATTACATTTGCTTTTCAGGAAATCCATGGTGGAAAACGGGAGTTATGACCTAGCTGCACAGCCGTTTGGACCGAAGGCCGATGAATATTGTAAGTATGAGATTTTCCTTTTTGGCTGTTTGGGGGTGTTGTGTTTTTTTGCGGGTGGGTTGGCGGGTCTTGGAGCATTGCTGGGAAGGCCTAATACTGGATAGAAGTGGTTTGGACAAAATCCATGAGGAAAAAGTTTTTGCTATTTCTGACATTTCGCTCAATGTAGCGTTTTCGGGGGCCTGGTTGGGGGGCTTCCTGGTGTTTGTGGGTGGGTTTTGGGTCTGGGAGCACTGCTGGCTATTGATAGTTTTGATTGCAAGAGGCTCGAAGCAAATCCATGGTGGCAGAGGGGAGCTAGGGCCTAGCTGCAGAGCGCGCGCGGAGTGATTTTGGAAATTGCCATGAAAATGACTAAGTCTCCATTTTTGTATTTTTGCTTTTTGGCTGTTTGGGGGTCTTCTACTTGTTTTCGCCTGGGTTGACGGCTTTGGGGCCGTTGCTGGGAAGCTCTAATACCGGATAACAGAGGTTTGGACCAAATCGGAGGCGAAATTATTTTTGCTGACTTGCTTGTCTTTGAGGTGCTCTTTGGGGGGGTTCCGGGTGTTTGTGGGTGGGTTTTGGGGTCTGGGAGAACTGCTGGCACAGTCTAATTTTGATTGCATTTGCTTTTCAGGAAATCCATGATGGAAAACGGGAGTTATGACCTAGCTGCACAGCGCGTTTGGACCGAAGGCCGATAAATATTGTAAGCATGAGATTTTCCTTTTTGGCTGTTTGTGGGTGTTGTGCTTTTTTTCCGGGTGGGTTGGGAGGTCTTGGGGCATTGCTGGGAAGGTCTAATACCGGATAGAAGTGGTTTGGACAAAATCCATGAGGAAAAAGTTTTAGCTATTTCTGACCTTTTGCTCAATGTAGCATTTTCGGGGTCCTGTTTGGGGGGCTTCCTGTTGTTTGTGGGTGGTTTTCGGGGTCTGAGAGCACTGCTGGCTATTGATACTTTTGATTGCAAGAGGTTTGAAGCAAATCTATGGTGGCAGAGGTGAGTTAGGGCTTAGCTGCAGAGCGCGCGCGGAGTGATTTTGGAAATTGCCATGAAAATGACTTGGTCCCCATTTTTGTACTTTTGCTTTTTGGCTGTTTGGGGTCTTCTACTTGTTTTCGCCTGGGTTGACGGCTCTGGGGCCATTGCTGGGAAGCTCTAATACCGGATAAAAGTGGTTTGGACCAAATCGGAGGCGAAAATATTTTTGCTGACTTGCTTGTCTTTGAGGTGCTCTTTGGGGGTGTTCCGGGTGTTTGTGGGTGGGTTTTGGGGTCTTGGAGCACTGCTGGCACAGTCTAATTTTGGTTGCATTTGCTTTTCAGAAAATCCATGGTGGAAAACGGAAGTTATGACCTAGCTGCACAGCGCGTTTGGACCGAAGGCCGATAAATATTGTAAGTATGAGATTTTCCTTTTTGGCTATTTGGGGGTGGTGTGCTTTTTTGCGGGTGGGTTGGCGGGTCTTGGGGCATTGCTGGGAATGTCTAATACCGGATAAAACTGGTTTGGAGAAAATCCTTGTGAAAAAGCCTTTTGACACTTTTTGTAACTTTGGGTTTGTTAGGGTTAGCCCTAGCATCAGGATTGCATGTGTTTCGGGGTGTTCTAGATTTTTGCAACTGAGTTCTGGGTTCTTAGAGCACTCGTGGGAATGTGTAATTTTGGTTGCAAGTGATTTGAAGAAAATCCATGGTGGCAAAGGGGGGATTTGGCATAGTTAAAGAAAGCGTTTGCCACTATTCTTAACTTAGGGCTCGTTAGGGTTAGCAGTATTTGTATTGCATGTGTTTGGGTGGGGGCTGCTTGTGGGGGGGTTTGCGAGTCTTGAAGCGGTGCTGGGTATGGATACTTTTGCTTGCTTGCAAGTGGTTTGAATACGAACCACGGTGGGTAAGGGGGGATTTGGGCCTACTTTTACTTTCAAAGTACGTTTTATCACCAGTTTTCTACTAGGCCTCGTTTTTTGAGATCTGATTGGGGGTCTTCTACATTTTTGCGACTGGCTTTAGTAAGGGTCTGGGTGGGAGCACAGCTGGGAAGTTCTAACTTTGTTCTAAAACACAGTTTACAGTACACCTAGCTTGAGGGGAAAGATCTGGTAAATTAATTTGCCCATACTTATTTATCTTTAAAAAGGAGACTCAGACAGAGTACGCACTTTCAAAAATATTGTATTGTCTATTAGGAAACTCAAAGTGTGACTTTTTGCACTACACAGCGTACATACCTTATATTTATTTGTCAGTGGTGTTCTAATATCACTTCCTCTTTTTCCATCAATAATTACAGGCCGGGTTTCAGTCTGTGCAATGGGAAAAAAAGGATGAAGTCAGGCTTCACATTAGCGAGCCGCAATTCAGCATCCGCCAGGCAGGCAGTGGACAGGGTGTCTTCTGGTCACCAACATTGATGGACGAAGCGTCAGCTGGAATGGAGGAGTGCCGCTAATAAGTGGAATGGTTTGATGCGTGCAACTTACTTACCAAATTCAACAGGACAACTACAACAACATACAGATACAGTATCCATTCTTTTCGAATGATTTTTTAAGTAATGTTATTGCTGTGAACTTCTATGAGTGTGACTCTGCATTTCTTGGATCTCTCTCTGCTTCTAATTTGATCCCTACAGCCATTCTATAGGTTTTACTTCAGCTATTTTTTAGACCTAATTTAATGTAAGAAGTGTTTCTCTGAGTGCAGAGATAGGTAAGTGAAAACGCTGCAGCCCTGTACTGTCACATTCTGTCATTCACGGTTGTCGAAAGTACTACTTACTTTTCAGTAACAATGCATGCAGTAGTGCATGCACTTCCTTTATGTCACTTAAAAGATTTATGGTTAGCTTTGTACCCAAAGATTTCTTTATCTTCAATTATTGTTTGTCCATGCTGTGCTTTTTTTTCTTCTCTCAAAAAAACTTTCCCAAAATCCCCCATTTCCATCCATTTTACAAACCCTAACCCTCTTCCCCCGGGCTGAGTGGTTTTGATTGATGTGTGACTAAATGACAGTAATAATTCCACACACTTGCTGGGGAGGATAAGGTCATAGCAACAGGCTGGTGAAGGAATCTGAGGATATATTCTAGACTTACTCAGCTTCAGTACTATTTCTTGTAGTAGTAGCCAATGTCAAAGAAATTCAACGCAATTACTAGTTATACTTTCAATACTTTACCATTCGTTAGGCTACATTGTGGCACTGTTCTAGTGTACTGTCACCTGCTATATTCTCTATCGTACCGGTCTAATGCTAAGGTAAGGACAAACAAGGTTTCATTTTCTTTTTTTTCAGATGCTGCAACTGCCACTGTGTAACACCACTAGTATCAACGCAATGATGACATTTCATCCGCCCAGGATTGCCATATCGCCATTTGACGTGCAGCCAGCCCCGTGCCTAGCCCTATTTCCAAACACAAATTACAGGTAAGATAAGCGTTTGGGGGGAGGAAGTATAATGGAGTATTAGGAGAGACGAGAGACTGATGATAGTACTAGTAAAGTCCTAGGAATATTGAATTCACTTACTCTGTGAGAGGCACTTAGTTTTGAAAACATTTGGGCAATTAATTACACAACTTGAATCAAGATGCCACTTAAGTGTCACCAAAACAAAGTTATTGTTAAACCCCCACCCACCAGCCTCAAAAGCAGGAAAAAAACACGTATGCTAGTATAAAGTTTAAAGTATATTTATATCCCTCACAAAAATAATCTCCCACAAGACCCAACCCACCCCCACTCCCTAACCCCAACGAATATCCATGAAAAGGCCAAAAAAGTGAAAAAACCCAACTCCCAATTCCCACCCCCCAGAAGTCTTTAAAAAAGGGGCAAGGGACAGTCTCCTCCTACTGCTGGCTGCTGCTGTTGAATTTCCGGGCCAGGTCAGAATGCTCCTTGCGGAGGGTCTCAAGCAGGGTTTTCGTGTTGAGGTAGGAAACCCTCAAGGAAAGGCGGTGCATGCGTTGCTTGCTGTGGGGGGGCAGCTGATTTCTTTGCTCGGCGCTGGCGGGTGGCTGCGGTACCCCGGCTCCGTACCACTGGAGACCTGCGCCGTCTGGGTGACCCAGGGAGCGCGGAGGAGGATGCAGCAGTCCCTGTAGATGTTGTGGTAGACTGCGTGTCACCCTCCTCCTGGGCCACCAGCCGGCGATATTCAGTGACAGTGGCCTCCAGCCTCCATTGCCGGGCCCGTCTAGCCAGCACCTTCCGGGTTGGTTTGGAAGGAGCATCTATATGAAGAAAGAAAGACATAGTCTGTAACCAATGCTCTTTAAGATTAACAAAAAATGATTCAGCAGAAAGTTGTGTCACAGTAGAACTAGTAACTTTTTTATTGTGGCCAGTATCTATCTAACCTCCCACTTCTTCACCCTTGCTCTAACATTAGTGGGAGTTTAAGGAATCAATTCTACGAGCACTATGGACTCACTCCATTAGAGTCGACTATGACAGTACACCAGTCTAATTCTTCTTCTTCTCTCTTGTTTAGCAAAATTGGTACGTTAACTTCTGCAAGCCGGCATAATGCCAGCGCAGTCAACTTGCACCCGAGGAAAACAGACGCCCGCCATGATCAGTGAGACAGACTTGCGTTACTGTACCAGTCCAGTACATGCAGGTGGTGATGCTCTTACTTTTCTATTACGGGTGGCACTGAGAATACTCTGTTACAAGGGCTACTGCTTAATTATTTTAACTTTCACCCTACAGTTCCAATGAATACTAGAAAAGGAAAATGAAGAAGATAAATAATCTGATTATCTATCACTGCACATGGTATGTATTTACTTACATATGGGATGACTTTAGGTGCTTTGCTTTTTATTGAGTGAACAGTGATACATCCACACATGAATGACCGAGTTCTACTAAACTTATTAACAGAGGTAGTGAGTGGCCATTGTAATAGCCGGATATATGCTGTGCTTGCAATACAAACTACTGCTACTATTCATGGTAGTATTCGGACAAAATTACAACTTCTTTTCCTTGCCTTTCCTACACTGGGACGGACGTGCGGGTGCGGTGTTACATGCTCTTCAAAGTAACACTTAGTTCATCCAGTGAACGTCTACTCTCTCGAGATACACATATGCTATCTAAGAGTCAGATAGTACCATGATCCAGGCATCCATCCATTTAAACTATGGGGCAGATTAGGATTGCGGATTTCCCGCATCCTCCGGGCCGGCTGAATCCACCGCCGGCCCGAAGGATGCGGGAAATCCGCAGCGGACTGAAAAAGACCCCCGCCAGATTAGGATGGCTGGGGGATCGTTTTTCAGTCCGCAGCTTTTCCGCCGCGGTCGCTTCCCATCCGCGGCAGAAAAGCACTAACATGGGTGGCGGTATCTATCAGATACCGCCAGCCATATTAGGATGTCTGGAGGAATATGCCTTTACACGGCGGCATTTCCGACGTGCAAAGGCATACTGATTTTTGTTTGGGGGCCCGTTGCGGGCCCCCAGAGGTGAAGGTGGGGTGGAGGGTGCACATGATTTGCATGCACAAAGAGGCAGGTACCGCTAGGTGCCTGCCGCTTTGTGCATGCAAATGCACAACTTACATTTTTATCATTGCGGCGGCCCGCCGCAATGATAAAAATACAGGATGTGACCGCCAGGGTGGTGGTCACATCCTAATTACCACGGAGGGACCACCGCTGCCCCTGCAGACGGTCCCTCCTACTCTATGGCGGCGGACGGACTCAGGTCCGTCCGCCATCATAATAGGCCCCTAAATGTTAATCATTCTTCTTCATGTCTCTCATCTGGACAAACCGTACGTTTTCTCACGAGGAGCAGCACACTATGCAGTCTGCAATCTCAATAAGTAAGGAATATAAGAGCTTACCACTACCCGCCACTACCGTGGCAACCCGCACAGCAGTTTGGTCCGGTACTTGCACCGCCTCCTCACCAGAGCTTCCCTCCACCTCCGTGCTGGGCCCAGCACCAGATGTTCCACCTACAAAGTACATTTAAGAATGTTAGATGTCATAGACATACACCACTCACTAGTATTTTGTCTAGGAATGAAGAAATGTGAATACAGAAACCAATCTAACAAATTGTGACTCTCTACTCTAAAGTAAAAATGTCCCTTTTTCCAGGGAAGGGTGTTGTCTTGCAGCATTATTTGGCACAACTGATGAATGCTTGCTTTTTAACACGCACCATTTTCCTCATAACAGACAGAAGCTTCACTTCTAAGAAGAAATCATTAGGACGAAGGGATTAATGATTCAGCACCAAAAAGAAAAATGAAAGTTCAAACCAGGTGAGGGCTCGGCTCGCCCACAATAAATGTGTGAAATAAAAAATGAGTATAAACACTTTTCCATTTTTAATCAACCGTTTATGTTTTATGACAAGCTTGATTTTAATAAATATTTTTACTTTTAATAAAGCTTTAAAACTTAAATAAACTCTGGTCATGAGTGAATGAGCAAAAGGTTTTGCAATTTGCAAGCATGAGTCCGTGCCTCTGACACTTCTGGACTCTGACTCCGTACTCGTGTCCTGCGTTGGATAATCATCATTGGGGATCAATCATCGATTAATTCGGGAGCTAAATGACTCTGCCACACCACTATCTAGTCAGTAAGGAGATTGGGAGTTCTTCAAAGTCTGATATCACTGAGGTATGTGGAAAGTCTACCTGCGCCTATTATAATTGATAAACAATGCACTATTTAGTGTCCATGGTTCAGTTTGTGCAGATTTGTCCCTGCAACAGTAGTAGATTGGATTGTCCTCCTATCCAAATCAAGAGTAAAGTAGTATCTTATTCTTTCTTGGTGGTCATTCACCTTTTTATTGTTGGCAATTGTCAAAGCATAAACATTTAGAAGACTTGAAAAGACATTATGGATAGTCCCAGAGGACTGCACTCAGTGCATAGAGCTATTGCTGACTAGAATGGGAGTCCAATGGAATTGCCAAATGTGCAATCTTAGTTAGCTACACAGACAGACTAATAAGAATAATCTAGAAATACCACAGGGAGTCATAGTCGAGGCAGGATAAGAATTTCGATACAGTCTACAAGAAGATCCAAGACGATTTAGAAAACATCGAATGAGGAACCCTAGGAAAAAATAGGTACTCTATATTAAAATTAAAACTTACCGGGGCCAGCAAAGGAGCCCTCGCCTGAGCGATCCTGTTCAACAGCAGCAGCAGCCTCCTCCAATGCCCTCTTGCCCCTGGGGGAGCTGATGTACAACATGAAAGAAAGAAAGACCAAAAAACATGGATGATATTTGTCAACCAAATCAAACATTTCAAAAGAACAATAACAAAATATTTTGGCGAAATAGCAAATAGACAACTATTCCACGGGATATATTGACCTATCTCATGTGGTCTACTACATTATTAGTATTGCTTAATTTGCGGACCGTCAACTTGGAAAGTTCTTATGTAACTCACTAAACAAACTACTAAAAAGGTTCGCCTAGGACTGGCAGGCAGCAGTCCGCAGCACGCGAAGTGAAAAACAAAGGCCATCGTGATTGCAGATCAGCGACAACAGTAAAAAGTTGTCTACTACATTAACCGGCCCTTAAATACTCAAACTATCAATCCACCACCAGTATTTCTTCTTATTGCCAGGTGTACAAAGGAAGGACTGGACTTGAGTCTGTAAGGGCTGATTTAGAAGACCCTTGTGGCTCTTTTTCTCCATTGTTGCGTGAATTTTGTGACGCAGCGGCAGAACAAAAGAGGCGCCATGGTGCAGCATATATTAACAACGTGACGCATATGGGAGATGCATCACGTTGTAAAGCCCTGCGCCATCAGGGGGCGTTCCGGCACAAGGGAGGGCATCCTAAAAGTTGTTGAGGGAAATCTACAAGATTTCAATCAGTCACTTTGAGGACAATGATGCGTGACTCAAACCCTTCGCCTGCTTGAAGCAGACGTACGGCTTGACGCAGCATTGGGGAGATAGGGCACCCCAGAGCATTGCTGGAGCTGCGCCATCGTTGCGACGCAACTCCAGCAATGCGCCGCTTTTACGGCACAGAAGCATAACACTTCGGTGACGTTTTGGGGCCATGGTGCGCCACATTGTAAATACGGCGCACCATGTGTGGTGGTGGCATGGCGCACAATTACTGGCGCATCCCTGCTACTTTGCAGGGATGCACCAGTAATTAAAAATCTGACCCTTAGTGTCTAGCATTACGCAGTTCTTTAAACTACACTCATGCATAATTTCACAGGCCAATGAAATGAACACAAAATCGAAAACAAATAGGCATAGTAGCAGCGCTACTGAGAAGGAGAGCAGTGCACATGAAATGCACAGAAGATTTTGAAATATAATTTACCTACAATGTAATCAGCAGCATTATTGCTCTTGGTAAAAAACAAAAATTTGCAAGATAATAACACACAGAGCAGGAGAAAACAGAGTAGTAAAGAAATAGCTACTACTACTCACCAAGCCCGGGGATCTCAAGGCCGAGCAGGTCGAGCAGATCGCGTTCCCGGTCCAGGAGATCCGTCCAACGGTGGGTGGCCTGTTTGTAGTTGCGCCGGACCCGAGAGTGTTGGTACATGGCCCGGCACACCTTCTACCACCGCTTCCGGCGCTCCCGGATCCCGTAGCCGCTAGCGATCTTGCCGCCTGCAATGATGGTCCTGGGGAGGCGGCGCTGGACATAAAAGACTAGTGCGGCCACCTCCTCCGCGCTAAAAATCTCCCGGGCTGTGTCTGTCTCCCCCCTCAAACGCCCGCACGGGAGCCGGGCACGGGGTGCGGGACCCTTCCCCTTCTCAGGATGCTTCCCGGCTCCCTTTACCATGGTCTGGGCAGAAAGGAAGCTAAATAATAAAGAAGAAATAGAATAGGGAAGAAGAAAAGAAAAGAGTTTAAAAAAAAGTTTAAAATTAACCAAAAGTAGCAGTAAACACAAAAATATAGAGCTAGAAAAATAGAGGGATAGATAATAAGTAAAATAGATTAAAAAAAACTTCAAACAAGCAAAGGATGGCAGAGATTCAGAGAGGATACAGAAAGCATGCCAAGAACCATAGCAATGAATGAGAAACAAGATGGCCGCGCCCGTTCACGACCGCGTGGGTAACTTCGCGTGAGATTTTCCTCGCGATCACACACGACATTGTACTGGCGAGCCGCACACTTTGCGAGATTACACATTGCGCCCGGAAACAGAAATACGTCATGCAAACAAGATGGACTCGCCCGTGAAGGACCGTCAGGGTAACTTCGCACCGTTGCGCTACAAGCGGCTCACTAAAACGCACAAAACCTTGCAAACTAACTCGCCGCAAAAAAACAAATCGCATATTCACACGAATTTGCGGCTTCCGAATTTGATCTCGCGCAAGTTTGTGCCCCGCGAATCCCATGAAATTGCAGAAAAACAAGTTTTGCAAAACTGAAAGCACTCAGCAGGTGCAAAAGTTCAAACTCATCCTGTAGTGCTTCCTGAGGGGCCCCTCCAGAGTTCAGTTGCCTACTTGCAACTATTCTATGACCCTGCTCTGGCCCTCACAGCAGGCTCATAGAATAGTTACAAGTAGGCCACAAAGGTCCTGGAAAAAAAATTGCACTGCAACAGAAAGCAAATTACAGATAAGGAAGCAGGTGCCAGACTGGAATTTTAAAACAGTGACACATTAATAAATCAACCCCAAATTAATTCATGTCAGTTGAAGCAGGGCAGGTGTGCTTGCTTTCCCCCCCCATAATCTACAGTGATGAACCAGAGGTTGGCATTGATATACCAGAGGGTGGCATGGGTGAAACAGAGGGTGGCAGTGGTGAAACAGAGGGTGCTGTGAACCTGTGATGATGAACCAGATGTAGAAACAACATAGTTGCGACCGTTGCGAGCCGACAAGTAAGTTCGCAATTGCGAACTGGTACAAAACCCTCGCGAACTGGCAGAAACCCTTGGGAACACACAAAAAAAATCTGCAAATTCACAAGAATTTGCGGATTGCGAGTTCGCAAATACGCAAATTCGCGAACGCCAGATTCGCAAAATTTGCCCATGCTTAAACAGTAGCCATGTTTGCCATGGAAAAAACTCCTACTGCACTAAAGCTTTTGGACGAGTTTCAGAGTAAGGTCTATAAATGGCTGCATCCAAGAAAGTGCATGATTGGTTATGTTCCCACGGAAATTGGCAGTAATATAGTTAAGGCCATGGATGATGGTGGCTATTTCAGAGTGCCGTGTTTAGCGCACAGTATTAACATTGCTGTGCAAGAGTTCTAGAAAAAAGAAAACACAGTCAGCAAGTTACTGACCACCTGCCGAAGAATCTGCACACATTTCAGCCATTCTTTTAAGGCCCGGAAGCAGCTGAAGAACATGCAACGTGAACGTAGACTGCCAGTCAGAGGACTCATCCAGGAGGTGGTAACACGTTGGAACTCATCCTTCTACGTTCTTGAGCGTCTGTCTGAGCAGTGCTTGGTAATCTATGAGTATGTCTTTGCACTGGGTTCTACTATGAAAGATATGAGGCTAGAGCTGGAGAAATGGAACCTAGTTAAAAGCCTGACAGACATGCTTCGTCTTTTTGAGGTCTTCATGCGTGAAGTCAGCAGGGAGGACTGTACTTTGGGCAAAGCTATCCCATTGTTGCGCATGCTAGAGCACCAACTGAAGGTGGTGTCTTCAACGTTCAAAGGTGATACTGCCAAGCAAGATGCATATCAGTTGGCTGTGAGCTTATTAACCCGCCTAGTTGATAATGAAAGGCTTAAAAAAATACATACAGAACAACATTACATTTGTGCCACTATTCTGGATCCATGGTACAAAAAGGCAGTGGCCAGCAAACCATTCATTCCTTTTCATGAAGCAGATGTTTCAAAGTACAAACATTGGCTAGCTCGGTCAGCCCCTCGGTTCGAAAAAGAGCGGCAAGATATTGAAGGAACCGGCAGAAGTACTACGGAATCAGCAGGCCTACCGGCGTCAAGGTCCACTTCTGTGGCCGAAGGCAGTCACTTTCCCTCAGAACCGTTAAAGACACCAGCAACTGGATCATCACCTGCACCAGGCCCAGCCATAATATTGTCGGAAGCGGATTGGATAACTCATCAAGGGTTTGCTCGTTCCAGTGTTGTTGCAAAGGCAAAAGATGGTACGCAAAGGGGAGCACCCCTGGAGGACCTTGAGCGGATGGTGCAGGCCTATCTGGATGACCCAACAGAGGTCTTCGTTGATCATAACCCATTGCTGTATTGGTATGGGAAAAGACCTCAATGGCCACTGATCACCAACCTGGCTCTAAATTATTTGTCTTGCCCACTCGCAAGTGTGTCTTCTGAACGTGTTTTCAGTGCTGTTGGTGCCATTGTAACTTCCAAAAGGACCCACCTCTCGCCCAAAAATGTGGAGAGGTTAACAATGATGAAGATGAATCAGCACTTCATACCACCAGATTACAAAATATGTGAATGCACGCAGGAAGAAGAGGACACCGACTTAGATGACGGAAGTTCTTCTCTGTTAGCTGACCTACTCCCGTCTCAATTCAGAGAGTTTGAGGACGAGCTCTACTTCCCTGACACCTATGCCTGAATCTGACTTCCTTTTTTTTGTCCTGACTCCTTATTCACTTTTACTCCTGTGTGTCTTTCTTTGTTTTGCAACTTTTACCACAACAAAACTCTAATCACAACAAATCCATCAGTAGCACTGTCTGCATCTTATTTCATTATTGAAGGTGCCGCTGTCTGCAATCCTGAAGTTCACAACTCAGTCATGCTCCTCTATCCTCCTCCTCCAGACTCCCCCTATCTATTTCCCTCAAGGCAGATGGCTGGATTACGCAGAATGAAGAAACTGTTGCTTCGTAGACGAGTCCCCTCAAAATAAGTGGGACTGGAATTACTGACTATATCCTGATTACTGACAGTTACTTCTGAAATTGATTGACACACACGAGAGGCTGCCCTGTGGGTCTCCTCTTTAAGAACAACAAAATGCGGACAAAAAGTGGAACAGGTAATGAATAATGAGATGGCATGCACTGCAGTGGACAGCACTGGCTGTCTGGCTCTGATAAAAGCAATTGCAATTTGATTGTTGTGCATGAAATGAATCATCAGATGTCTTCTGTTATTATTTAATCTTTTACACACTAAATGTAACTCAAGTCTACTCTGTGTTTTTACTTTTTTTACCTTGTTTAATTCAAATTCTTCTACTGCAAGGGCCACTACGTTGCATTTTTTAATATGCAAAATGTCCTTGGACTCACTGTGTGTGTAGACAGCGACTGCATGAACAACATTGAGTTTGCCAATATTCCATGATGATGATGATTCTTGATGATCACATTTACATAATATATTTTTTCTTTACAGTCTCTCACTGGGAAGTATAGATCATCATCGTCGATTTACGGAAGAACTATGGCCATTTCATGAGTGGCAAACAGGTAAACCAGTCAACAATAACTACAGCAGAACTACATGTCTGTCTAGTCGTGGTAGGGAGTCGAGCCAGTGCAGTGTTGTTATGCCAGAGTCCAGACAGCAGTACATGTAAAATTGAGGGCCACCAGTCCATCCATTTATTCACACCCCTTGAGGGGGCGGAGCGTATCCAAGCAAGCTCCTGGTGGCTCAGATTTACAACTGCCAGAGGGACTATCGGGGAGCCGTCATTCCTCCGGAATCCTGCCGTAAGGACTTCCTGGGGCTATTTGGCATTTGCACCCTTCTTCTATTCCTAAAGAGGGTACCCCCATATACCATTCAGCCTCTGGATTGCCCTGTAATTCCGCCCAAAGTCTGGGTGTGACACCTGTCATACCCAGGGTCCCCCCACCAAGGCAGGCAATCTTACTTCCACCCTGCTGATTCTAGGACATCATCCAGGTCCAATAAAACAGGTCCATGCCCATACTAGACAAATGGACCCCCATCCACATCAAAACATCTTTTGGTATCGCCATGCAAGAACCGAGTCTGATGAAGCTAGGAACCCTTCTGTTTGGTGAATTTTGTGCCTGGCGCTGTTTTACCCTCCTGCGAGAAATGTCAATGGCCACTCCAGACCCGGACAATTCCCATTTACCTCTGACATGGTTACCTGTCCTTTTGGCTGGACAATTCACATCTACCTTTGCAGGTGTTTCCCGGCCCTATCGGGAAAACCTTGCGATGTAGCACTAAACAGACTATGTCTAATTCACCCAGTCCTTCAGGTTTTATATGATTCTGAATTAGCGATGAACCATGCTTGCTTGGTCATGGCTTATTTACTCTTGCGTAGGCAAGTTCGATGGCCTCCACTTAACTTGGGAACTACTGTTCTCTGTTTTAAGCACAGCTTTATTTACCCCCATGGGCATGTTCAACGGCTTCCCCCAGGTTGCGGCAACTAATCTCTACTTTTACCACTTTCCAGTTAGAAATGCCTAAGGTGCCCTTTGCGCCAATAAGGACCTTCTTGTTAGGTGTTGCCGCGTCATGAGTTTACCCATTACCGGCCAGTCCCTGGTGTAAGGCTTCGCTGGTAATCATGGTGGAGTTCGCCGCCAAGGCCATCAGTATATTTGTTGACAGTTATTAATTGTGGTCGCACAATACCCTTCTCTCTACCCGTTGACTTCCGTTGTATGGGAGTACAGCGCCGACCAGAGATATTACCATGGAAATTAAAACTACTGCTCTCCTCTTGACCAGGATTCTGTGTGGTATATTCCCTTGTTCACTGTGTACCATTATGTGCAGTTCCATATGCGGGTTGACTAAGCCTTTAGGAAGTCCACATTTGGAGGTTTAGTGATGACTGTGTGCAGTACCAAAACAAATATGGACCCCCTGGAGATGGTCATCGGGCGTGGACAGGATGAACTATTGTGACAGATGCTTTGTCGCTATGCTGTTGTCCCCACCCGAGTAGTCGCCCATAGACCGCTTAGGCAAACGGTATATCAGAGTGCCAAAATAGTTTGCCAATACTTTTGTATTTGGGGAGATGGTGTAAACACTGTTGAGTTAACAGCACCCTTTTAGGAATGACAAACTCATGCCCCATCTGAATGAATAGCGCTTTTTTGTGTGCGGCCCATAGCCCTACTTTTGCTGAAGGTACACCAGTGTGCGAAGAGATGTCATTGCTTTTGGATTGTGATAGCCTGTAGTGAATCATACGAACCAATTTACCTGCACCTTCACTGAAAATGCACTTATGTTCTGGTGGTTGTCAGCATATGTGCTCCAAACCCATCTGTCTCAACACTATTGAGGCCCGCCGCACACTTTTTTAGATGACAACTAACACAGCCCACCTGGGTGAGAGGCAGCAGGTTGTGTTAGCTTACTTGCAGGGACCCTTAGCCCACACTCCTCCTTACAGTATTCTACTTCATGTCAGCCTTGCCTGCAAGCCCGTCACATCTTACTGCGATTTTTAGCTCCTGCTGATGTTCCCACCCTAATTTCAGTAGCCCCGTGCAGAACTGCTGCTCTTGTATACCAGGACGCAGACCAGCGATAGAAAACCTTCTGGATGATGAGAACAGGAAGACAATCCCCTTCTTACTGCGGGCTCTAGTTGGGTGCTGTGTTGCTGTATTAATGCACCCACTATGATGTGTAAAGGCTCAACTATCCGCAGAGCCTAGAAATATGTGACCTTAAGCAAGGCAATCCTTGTGTACTAACCATGAAACCCTCAATTCATACAGGAATTTTGCCTGTTCAGTTTATTGGAGGTGTTCCCCCCCCCCCACCCCCCCAGACTCCCCAGGCTGCTTACTGTTAACCAAGTGAGCAGCTGCTGGCACTAATGATGCAAATCTCCCAGTTGCCACTTGAACTTATACACCGCTGCCTTAATGTGCTAAGTTGTAAGCGATGAAGTATCTAACTCATGTCTCTTCACCTAGGAAAGATACAAAAAACCACATAGGTCATGAGAACTGTTATAAGCACAACATTTTAGCATGGACATACCTCTAAGTGAGAATGGCTCTACCCAGCCATAAGCCCAGAGATAAACAAGCATTAAACCCACAGATACACCTTTGAGGTATGTTAACCTGGCCCAGAATCTACTTCTCCCTGCTCCTGAAGTGGGAGAACCCCTCCTCCCCTTAAACTCTCAATGATATCAGCTGGCTGAAGCTACACCCCGTTAAATTTGTTTGCCCAGGCCTGTTGAAAGTAAACTGTGCTCCTTTCATGCAGCAGTAGATGCCTGTGGACAAACCCCTTTAAGGCCGCACAAAGGCACACTTGCTGCGCCAACACCCTAACACAGGATCGTAACACAAGGCCCCGCAGCCTCCGCATTGCGGGGGGGCCGCGCGAGGGCCACTGGCTCCGGGGGCCCTGCAGGGGCCCCTCACGTAATACCCCTCACGTAATACATGCAGCTTGCGCACACTAGGGCTGTGACAAAATGGTGCGCACTGCGCAGCGTGGGCCGGGCGGGCCCCTGCTGCGAGTTTGAAACAGGGGCGTAACACAAGGCCCCGCAGCCTCCGCATTGTGGGGGGGCCGCGCGAGGGCCACTGGCTCCTGGGCCCCGCAGGGGCCCCTCACGTAATACCCCTCACGTAATACATGCAGCTTGCGCACACTAGGGCTGTGACAAAATGGTGCGCACTGCGCAGCGTGGGCCGGCCGGGCCCCTGCTGCGAGTTTGAAATGGTGGCGGCGGGGGGCCCCGGGAGTCTCAGTTTGTCTTTCATCTTTTAAATGGTGCGGGCGGGCCGGCTGGGGGCCCCGGCCCGGCCGCCGAGGCCCTGAGAGTCAGTAGTGAGTGACTAGTGTGTGTGAGGCAGGCGGCAGCAGTTTTTCTAGTTCGAAACTCCGAATTTTCAAATTAAAGGTTATTGTGGAATTGTGCGCGGCAGGGGCCGCGGGCGGGCCGAGTCTACTGAGTGACTTCTAATTCGAAAATCGAAATGGTTGGTGCGGGGGGGGGCGTGGCGGCAATGCGTGCGGGCCGGGGGCCCCGCGCTGGGACCCCCCCCGAGAGTCAAGTCAAGTAAGTCCGAATTTCCGAAATGGAGTGGGGGGCCCCGGCCGTGGCGGGCCCGGCCGTCTGTCTGATGCAGGGCAGGCAGGGCCAGGGTGGTGGCAGTGTGTGGTGTGGCACGGCACCCCGGGCACACTCTGATGCAAATAAAATGTATAAATGGTGCCGAATCAATCGATGAATCAGGCGGCGGGCGGACAGACTATGGATGCGCGCACACAAGCGTCATGTGATGCATCGGATTCTGCGCAGTTTCTCTTCTGCACAGACTCGAAGGCCCCTTTCAAAAATGGATGCCAGGATTTGCAGCTCTGGTGTCTGCCAGGAGCTGAGGATGAAGCAGACAAGTGGGTGCGCACCTTCCAGCCTCCCTGGTTGGACTGTTCATCATCACCAAGATGACAAAGAGAACAGTGGCAGAAAGAGACAGCCTGTCTAGTTAAAGGAAGATAGTTCAGCGACTTAACAGGCAAGAAAAAGTGTGGATATCTTCTTTTGCGCCAACATATTTTGTACTGTGTATGCACACCCTTGTTGGTGAATCCACACTGCTGTCCACGCAAGAAATAGGGGCTCAGAGTATGGCTATTGTTGGCTTTTAGCCTCTTTTCTTCCCCACCTGGTGCACTGGTGTACGATCAGCAAGCGCATTCACCTCTTTATTTTCTTAACCAGGGAGCTTAAAAGTCCTACTGGGCCTCTTGTTTCAAGTCACAGTAGAAAGTTAAAGACTTGAGGGGCCAGTCATCATGTGTTATTAAAGCACAGATATATGCAGGCTACACCAAATTCTCACAAGCATTAATTAAATGTGTGAAATAAATAATTCCTTACATGATTACAGGACTGAAAAATATTATCTATTCCATTCTTGCTGCACCTTTTAAAATTATTTCAAACACTTCAGCACAACTTGTATGATGCCAATGTGGTAATATATCAGTTCTGCAGGCTTGATTTTCATAGAACTTATTGCTTATTGTCATTACGAACATTTGCATGTCTTTGGTGTCAGGGCACACCGGGGTGCTTCATAATTTACCAATTGAACGCTAAAAAATGGGATACATTTCAGTTTAAGTTAAGGCTAATAATATAATCTGTACTTTCAGAAATTTTATGACAAAGATAGATACGTGGCTGACCTGACCATGCGAGGGCTAGAATATCTGGAGAGATGTATTGTTCACATACTTAGTTTTCTTTTTATGTGGTTTGTATCCTGACAGCTGGCATCTAACATCTGATCTAGCCAAATTGTGCTGCATTTTCCATTAGAAATAGAGCATTGGCCATATCTCCATGTGCACCATGCTTCTAGAGCTGTGTATTTGTGTATACTGCTGTCATTTCTTCTGCTTCTGGATGGCTACCGCATACCCACAGGGTGCTGTCGGAGTTGTGCACATCAGTGCACCCCCGGCCTCCTAGAGCTCCTGACAGGCCTACATACTCCTGTGCATCTTCCGCATTCTAAGATTTGTACAACTAGGAGCCATTTCCAGAGTTGGGTTCCACAGTTCCCCTGGAGGCCACTTCAATACTAGGCTGCACATTTCTCCTTCCTTTGAGACCATTTCCACTGTTCTCCAACTGAAGTGCTCTGTACATTGAACCATTTTAAAGACTGGATTATTAGATCAATTAGGTGGTAGATCTGTTTATGCTCTTGTACAGATGCTGGGGCAGCTCCAGGGCTGCATAATTATGTAGACTCCAAACTCGCATCTAGAGCAGTCTGCAGAATTGTTGCTGCACAAAGTACATCTCGTTTAATTTTGTTTTTGCCTTTTTAAATGTTTTTGAAGCAGTTTCTTCCTTCATTGCTCCCACACCAAACATATCCTCTTACAGCACTGCATGTACTCAGAGGGCCAGGAAAGTCTGTTGAAGCAGCGATTCCTACACAATTGCCTTTCATGGCCCAATTTTTTTGTTTTCATTGCTTCATTGCTTTATTTTTCTATCTTTTACATTTATAACTAAAGAATAATGTATGGATTGTAAATATGATAATACTTAATTTTTCAATCTGCGTTATCATTGCAAGGTGAACCTGGCGGATTAGCACTTGTGAAGGGCATTTTTTCATTGTCACTCTAAAAAGCCTTTTATTTTGCACAGTTGCAAAAGGAATTTCAAAGGAAAGCTCTTAACCTTCCTCCTCCATGATCATTCTCCAAACAAGGGTTCACTATTTGACGCTCTTATCAATAATCCTTCCTCTTTCCATTACACTAAGGGTGTGTATGGCAGGAGCAGTCCTGCTACTCTTTCAGAGTGAGTCAGATCTGCAAATCAAGTGTATTGACATCCAAGATTGGGTCTGGTAATGAGTCATTCCAGTATTGGATTGAGAGAACCAGTGGTCTTATTTTTCTCCAAGAGATACCACCAGAACATTGCATTATAAAAACTAGCCTCCACCTGGATCTGTGTCCAGTAAATAGAAGCTCCTGTGACCTATCAAGATGGGCCTACTTGAGTAGTTAATTTTAGGCACAATGTGCCACGCCGAATTGGTGTGAGGTACGTTTACCCCATGACCTCCTGGTAAGAATATCTCACTTGGTGGTCTTCACTTCATGGTGATCCGGATGGTCCTCATAGAAAACTTTTTGCGAAATATTCTGCAGTCTGTGGTGCCCAAGTTAGAGACGCTTGCTCCATTGAGTCACCAGGTGATCCCTTCACTCCTGTGTTCCCAAAGGTGAAGCCACTCCTAGAATCAGTGTTGAGGTGCATAATGCAATCTATGGTGCCCAAGTGTGTTTGGATGGTTGAACACCCTGTTAATGTGACCTTCTAGAAGATGTATTTGGTTGTACACTACCTTCCAATTATCTGAGAGTTTTCTTTAAAAATAATAGCAGGCTTTTTTCCTCTTCTTACCTTCCCTTTTAGAAATGTGGTACTGTAGAGGGTACACTTAATTTCACAATGCTCCAATGTGAACTACTCCCTCAATGGTTCTCCAGGGTGGCCTCACAGAATAGGTATCTTGAGAGACTTTACACTCTGAAGCATCCTCTTAGACCAGGTTTTGGGATAGACACTGAGCTCTCAGCTCGGTTAGTGGAACTCCTGGAGTAGGTGTTTAGGTAGAAATTGCTGTCAGTAACGTTCCTGAATGAGTGCCTAGCTGTGTGGTTCCCAAAGGTGGGATGGCACTGTGCACTATGGAGTCTCTGCAACTCTTTGCAGAATGGGTGGCTTGACAAACACTATTTCAAGAGGGTTCCAAGGTGGCTAATGGACTGTCAATCCTACCAGGAGCATCTTACTGGTGTCAGCACAGAAACTGCTCTCCTTGTGATATGATGACGCCTTTCTAGAATGGGCGATAGTGTGGAGCATGCAATTCTTGTAGTCTCAGAGCAGGCTTACTAAAATAGGTGTCTGGGTGAACACTCATCTCCACTGTGTTCCAGGGTGTCTGCAGAGAACATGTCCCAATAAAAACCATTTTCCTTGGTGCAACATGAGTTGACTTTGGCAGGTGAAAGTATTGGACACACCACAGCATCAATCATTGTTGGCCCCCTTTTTGCAGAGAGAGTTTACAATTGCTTTATGAAGTTTCTTGCTTTCTCGAATTTACTTGAAAATGCACCATTTGCCCACTTCTTTTTCAAACGTTTACCTGGAGGAGAAACCCCCAGGACTCACCTTATAGCAGTGTGGCTCGTTAGCTTGCCAGAGGGCACTCATCCCAAACTTTTACACCCACCACTTTCAAATGTCACCAGCTGCCACTGTTGAATAAGTTGGTGTATGGGGAACCCGGGGGAGCCTATGCCAGCCTCCCCTCTCTGGGGTATTTAGGAACGAGGAATGGGCCACTGACCCCATGTCAGGGAAGGTCCGTTGTAGGCTATCATGTACTAGGTGTGGGGTCCTGGGCAAGCCTTTCTAGCTGACTCTTGATCGATTGGACAGTACAGGGCAGCTGGATGCAGGGGATTTCTCCGGGATAAATAACGTGTTTTTTTTTATCAGTAATGCAGCTAAGTTGAACACGGAGGGATGCTTTGTGCACTTTATGTATTGCTGGTCGAGACAGTTGTGCCCAAGGGTATTGGGGCAGGCTTGGGTAGGCATGGATCATCTGTGTAGGCAGGTGCAGGGTTGGATTGGGAATAAAAATCAGCCCGGGCACGCATAAAAAAATCGGCCCACTTTTGCATAATGCCTTCCCTCAAATCACTGCTTTCAGTGTAATTTTACATAAAAAGGGGATGGGGGTAAAAAAAAAAATGCACGCATCAGTTTACACTAGTGAAACACATCTGAGAACAAGTGAGGCCACTTCTGCTCAGGCCCCCTGCCCCGCTCAGTATGCCTACATTAATGGGAGGCCCAGCGAAAGACAAGGGGTGACACCTCTACCTGTTGCTGCTATACGGGAGATAATGAGTGCCCATCTCCCTCCAGAAAGGCCACTCAGACACCCCCTGGGCCGCTGGCGGTATAGTCAAACAACAGAGACACCGTCCAAATCGGCCCCCAGGCTGCATAAAAGCAGCCCTCAGGTGGAACTCGGACCCCGGCCCCTCGGGCATTGCCCGAATGCCCCCGTTACCAATCCGAGGCTGGGCAGGTGGTTGAGGGTGTGGCACTGCTGTCGCCACACTTGTGTGGTTGGCAGCGCTGCAAGACCCCACAGCTCTAGGGGGCCCTCCCAGCACAGTACCCTGGCCTGAGCCTCCTGAGTGAGTCCAGAGGGGGGCCCCTCCATGTACTTTGCAGGGGGGCCCCATCAAGTTTCGTTACGCCACTGCCCTAACACCCTAAGAAAACCTGCAGTACAAATTCAATTCAAAGCTAGCATAGATCTTCACCCCATGTCAACAAATTGCCTTGCCCCACACATTCCTTCAAGTCGGGCACACCATCAAACTGAAATGCAACATGGGAACAGCCTTTCTAGCGGAATGCAGAGCAAACCTCTGCCGTTGGCACCTGGCCCCTCCCCTCATAGCCAGACAATCAACACCTGCTTCATCAAAATTAGCTCCTAATTCATCGAGCATGAGGCGAAGGTGGCGTGGAGGGTAGCTAGCTTGCTTGACTCAGCCCTGTGTGCAGCCGCACCTGCCGCTGTAGGTAATTTGCGGTGCAGCTGGGCCCAAAAGAGCATTTGTTGTGGTTGCGTCATGTAGATGATTGTGGGATGGACATGTCCAGGAAGGCAAGGGCCCAAAACGTCACTAGGCACAGAGGCTACTTCTCTTTGCCGCGCCCCTTGTAAGAGCAGCACCCGATGGACGATAGAGATACATATTTTTTCTGCAGACAGAGCCTTGGATTCTATACAGGCCCGGTTCTAGAGGGTGGGCCAGGCCTACCCAAGGAATACATTGGCACACCTTAGGCCATTCAGAACTGAAAAAACGCGTTTTTCACCTTAATGTTTCACAGGAGCGTGCAGCCCTGGTTGGCTCTGCCTTTTTGTTTATTTTTAAGATTAACACTTAACATTAACATTTACATAGGCTATTTTCAGGCCTGGGGAGAGGCGTGAGGTCAGCAGAGTTTATTAGCTGCCATGATGCACAAATGACCAGCATTGATATTCTGGAAACTGAATTATGATTCAGGGCTTAGTGCGTCATATTTTTAAACTACAATGCTTTGCAAAGTAAAAAGCTGCCAATTTTTTTTTTTTAAACACGAACTGCCAAGTGGCTGTTTAGGGCACCAGACACATTTCTTCCGCTGCACATAACCAGGAGGATGCTTCAGCCTTAAAGTTCAGAATCTTAAAGATTTTTCAAGCAGCATCCCTCCGCTCCTCCAAAGCCAGAAGCGCGTCAAAGAAAGGGAAGTATATAGCTATTTGGGTACTGATAATTTTGTCATAAAATGTTTGGCCAATACCCACTCACCTTCATGGCCCACCCACGCTTCTTTACGGCCCACCCAAAGAAAAAATTGTAGTGCCAGGCCTGATTCGATAACACCTACGGACCTTGTAGCTAGCTAACACAGCCCCTGACTGTGCAAGCTATCTGTACTCTCTGACCCAGAGTGCCTCAAATTCACTCAAAAAAGGTAACCTTCTACTCGCGTGGGGGCATATTATCAAGCGGCAGTGATAATTATCGCTGGCCGCTCTTAGGGAGAACGTTTTTATCGCTGGCAATTATGGCCATGCTATCACTTTATTACCAACTCAAAGTACAATGGCGATAATTTTCCAGCAATACTGTGTTTTCCATGGAACATCGCTAGTTTTCCTGCGATGTTCCATGGAAAACTGAGATATCCTTGATGATAGGGCCTGTGGTCTTAGCCACACAATCTAACTCCCATTGTACGTATATCTTAGTCTGGAATTTAATAGACGTTAAATTCCAGCTTTAAGGCCCAGTTAGCGAGAATGAAAGCAATGCTAAACCGAGCGAGTCTTCGTTGTAAATACAGCGAAGCACCGGTAGCGATATTTTATAATGTAGTTGTAAGGGGCATGCCTACCTTGCATCTCATTAGCAATGTGAGGCGATAGGAAACTGGGAGCTAAGGCTAGGAAATACGCACTAGTGTGTCCTTCTTAATAAAGCGATTTATCACCGCTTTTCGCCCAAAAACGGACGCTAAAGTGGCGATAATGTTATCGCTGGCCCTTGAAAATATGCCCCTAATAGAGACAGCCTCTGGCTTGTTATTGCGGTCTGCCTCTTAGTCCCTAATAGGAGGCCTCTAATACCTCAGAATGGCAACATCTGATTCCTTAAACAAGGCAAAACCATGGTCTAGTAGTCCACGCAAGAACTGAACGCTCAGAGAATCTGGATCAGAGAGTCTGTGACTTCTGAACACCTTAACAGCAGCTGCAATTCCGCCGCTGTGCGGGGCGTTCCATTGAGTGTGCGCGGCCACGTCGGCCAACAGACGAGCGGAGGTACTCCTGGCGATGGCATTGGCCGACAGAAGCAGCAGAGGGGTTAACATGGGCAGTTATTGATTCAGTCATGCCCGCAGCATTTGACCTCCAAATACAGACACCTCTGATTCCGGAATGTAAACAGCATCGGCCTCAACAGCTGTAGGCGTGAACTCCTAACAAAGGCATTCATTGCAGTGGTGCCAGGACAATATCTTAGGGTGAGGTGCTGGCCAGAGACAACAATGTTTAGAGTGGAACAGCTGCCCAGCACCATCCCCTGACTTTAATGCCTTGACTGTGCTTTGCATGCTGCTGATATATATTATGAGTTAAGTGTAATTTACTTTGTCGAGCAACTACATCTTTTTTTACTTATGTGATTGAAAATCTCTGGAATACTGTAGACTACTTCAACATTCACCACAGTACAAGGGCCACTGGTTATAATTATAAAATACCCTTATATCACTAAGAAGAAGGAATAGTAAACGCAGCTCTTTATTTTAAAAGAATTTCCACACTGTCAAACAAAGTGGCCCTTTGTGACTTTGTGGGTTTGTACTGTAACACGCATTAGCCCCCGAAATCCCCACAGCAAAAAGCCTCAACCCGGCACCCAGAGAAAGCAGCGCACAAGAACCAACCAGCAATGGACCGGCGTACCGCGCACTCGCCACATGTGGCAGCAAGTGCCAAGCTCGTCCCCCAAACGTGACTAGTGCACAGAGCAAAAAATGTACCCCAAGGAGAACTCACACGCGTCATCCTTATGTGATCAAAACTTGGCGGCAGCTGCATAGGATTTAGCCCATAGATTAAACAATGGTTTTGTAAGAACAGCAGCAATGCTCCAAACCATTGCCGATCGGAGTACCCACACGCGGCATCCCAATGCGATCAAGACATGGCGGCAGCTGCACATGATCTAGCCCATAGACCAAACAATGGAAATGTAAGAACAACGGCTATGCCCAAACCTTTGCCGATCGGTCCCAATGTGCCGCCCAACCCGGTTGCCAAGCCGAGGCCTCCCGCTGCAGAGACCTCCACCCCTGGTAACGCTGCAGGCCGCCGAGACGCCAGCTTCTCGGATACCACCCTAGGCATTATTGGAGAAAGCCTTGCTCGAACAGGCCCTCCAGCGTCGCCGCACCGAATCACTGGGAGCGGCCCAGCGCCATAAGCTGTCTGGCACCAGTGAAAGTGCTGCAGGCACTCACGTATGCACCCACGCATCGCTGGACCTGAACTAGTCCACTGGGCAATCAGAGGCTGCCTGCGGCCTCCTGCAACATATAGCTCACTTGCCCCTTGCATGCCAGGAAAAACAGGCTGCACTGCGACGGCCACAACTGCCGGTCTCAACATCCAACACAATGGACCCAGGAACCCAGGCAGCCTCAAACCCCAGACCGCCAACACATAAGGCTGGTAGGCCCAGACAAAGGCGCCACCTGACCCCTCCCAGCCCGCACTCACCACCTACTTCGATGCCTGTGAACCCGATCACGTGAGGCCGGACAACATAACCAGTGACATATCTAGATGGCGTGGAACCTCGCAAAAGGATTGCCAGATGGGCGGGAGAGGAAAATATAACTGGCCCCTGCCCACTCAGTGTGCTGGAAATGATGACAGGAAGTGCCGGACCCCAGAGGTCCAGACACTAGACCCGTCGGGTTTGTGCCTAATGTGGCACTAACGTGGCCACCCTCCTATGGGGGCCCCCTGTGTGGGTCTCGGGCAGCCTTAATGTTTGGGTTTGATGTGTCAACATATCAGTGTGGGCAACAGCCCGACTAGGATAGGCCAAATTACCCTTGCAATGGTCCCGCAACTGTCCAGAGGAATATCTCCCTGTCCACTCTCCTTATACTTCTGTGCTCTTCCGTGACCTTCCATATGCTCAGTTCCCAGTTTCCATCGGGGCATTTAGGCGGGATGAGCACGGTGTGACATTCCTTCTTTTTCACTGTGGAGCGGTCTGGGTGTGGCTTGATTCGGGGTTGAGGTACTACATCTATGAGAGATTGCACAAGATGTTAGAAATATAATTTTCTAGAACTTTGTTTCATATAATTTACACTCTCAAACTGGTATACAATCACAAAATCTTAATACTGCATGTTTGCCCATCAACTGGAAGTCTTTACTTTCATGGTTCTCAATAGAATCCTAAATGAGTTCTCTGCAACCCTTTTAGTCAATTCATGTACTAAAGACAACACATGTTCTCTGCACTGATTATAACCAACTAGTCAAGCACAACAACGTTCAAAAAGCTTCTATATAATGAATCTGTTATATCTTAAGGTTTACATTCATATGTGAATCAGCCTAGGTCCTCCTAGCTGCTGAGCCAGAGTGAGAGATGGTGACGGAATGTTGGTGTGGCTGTGATGAATGGAATGCCTGGGTGCCTGTGTGGATGAGTGGTGACAGTTGGAGATGGGCTGAGCAGCTAGACAGGCTGCTCCTGGTAGGGCTGGCATCGGATATATGGGAGCTGGGTTAAGAGCTGTTACTTGGCTGATCCTTGTTTGATACCACTTGACATAGATTAATAAAGAAGACTTAAGAACTTACAACCTGGCTACCAGTGTCTTCATGTACAAAGTACAACATATTTTTGAGGACGAGGATGGGATTTGAACCCACGCGTGCATATGGATTGAACAGAAACCCAGAGACTATAAAGAAACCATTGTAACCAGCGCAACTACAAAGAAGAAAAGATGGGCAGAATACGACATATTAAAAACATGCATCAAAATCCCCTATCCTCCCTCATGAAAATTGATAAGATTAATTAGATATTAAACCATCAAACAATGTCAAATTGAGAAGGAAAAGCAGCAATAAAACATTACAAACTAGCAATACCCCTACAAAGTACAACAGAATCCTTCCCTCTTCTTCTTGCAGGTGTACTTAGAAGTGATATTGATACATTGTCCATGATATGTAGTTGACCTGCGACCCATTAGTGTTACTGTGCTTTGATGTTGAGTAATTTGCTGCATGTCAATATCCTCTCTTTTTTCCTACCTACGTCACCAACGATCAAAAGAAGTACAGAAGACTCGAAAAATCAGATAGAGGAGTCATAAACAACGCTGGGCTTCAGGAATGCCCTATTACAGATGAGGAGCAACTAATTCAGCTGCTTCCATGTTGAGTATCTAATAAATAATGAGTTATTGCGAGTTGCAGTTTAAGTTATAAACTGTACCCAAGATGGCTGCTGCTCTTGCAAGATCTCAAAGCCTCACAGGTGCGCGGTCACATGTGATTTTGCAGTCAGACTCAAAAGGGGTACGATATCCTAGTAGTTGCCTCCACATTACTGAACACATTTTGGGTCCATAGGTTCCCCACCAGTCACCCTCAGCATGCTTCTACACACGTTGGGTGACAGGATCCCATTCCAGGTTTCTATCCCTCTTGGTTCCAAAGCCGGAGCGAAGTTTCAAATCTATTCTTGAGTTTAAAATGAGGTCAGCTGTTTAATTATTCTCTTAAGTTTCAAAATGTTGTCCCCGCAGTCTGTAATTCCTTTAGTAGATCCACCGGATTTTCTGGTAACCCTGGCTTTGAAAGATGTCTATTTTCATATTCCAATTCATCAAAACTAAAAGTGCTTCCTAGGATCTGCTGTTGATTCCCAACATTATCAGTTTACGGTTCTTCCCTTCTGTCTTGCACCTGCTCCTTGAGTCTTCACAAAGGTATTGGCTCCTGTTGTGTTGCCAATACAGCTTCAAGGGTTTCTAATACTTCCTTCTATGGATGAATGGCTAATATGTTTCTCAATATTTAAGGCAAAATCAGACACCCTGAAGGGTTGCTCTTATCTCAATGAGTCAGAGTTTCTTCTGACCAGGAAAAAACCCAATTTTGTGCAAGATCAGAACCATAAGGTTACTGGAGATCAGCACCAGTGCAGGATAAACCTTTCTTCTAGAGCACAGAGTTCACAGCTTCCAGACTAGTGATTGTTAACTATTCCCTCAGCCCTGACCACTAACCTTGTTGTGGTTTTGTGGTTGAAACCATTCTGTAGTTTTCTGGACCCAATTGCACCTGAATACCCAGGTCATTTACCCTCTTTACTTCTGGAGGCCAGATTCCTTAAACTATAAGACTCACATTCCCTGGCTCTAGCATTCTCCGAGGGGCATATGTATGAAACAAAGTTTTAATTGCAAATGCTGCAATTCACAAAAAACAGCGTTTGCGATTAAAAATTCGCGATGTATGAGACACAATCACATCGCAAAGTAAAAATTCGCAAAAATAGCGATTTCTAATATTACGAAACCATATATCTGCAAATATCCTTGCAAATTCTTAAATTACGATTTTCTCAGTTTGCAAAATTCGCAAAATGGAAATCGCAATTTAAGAAATCGCAAGGACATGTATAAAAAATCGCAATTTGCAAAAATGGCTAATTCACTAATTAGTAAATCGCAATTAACACCAAGTGCATGCAGGTGGTAACCAGGTGCAAGGTACTTAAACCAGCCCACAATGCAACAGACCCTCCCACAATGGCAACACTATATGTGATAGCCAGGAGGCTGCGTATTCAGGCTCTTGCACAGAGGAGAATGAGACAAGAACACATCTTCAGGCTGCGCATCACTCTATTCCAGCAGACTGAAGAGGAGATCCATGAAAAGTACAGGCTGCACCCACGGACCATCTTGGACCTGATTGAGGAGCTGATACCCTATTTGGAACACCCAACATGCAGGACCCAAACAATTCCCACCCATGTGCAGGTCCTGTGCTCCCTGCACCTCCTGGCCTCAGGGGGTTTTCAAGGGGTCATAGCAGAGGTTGGCGGGGTCTCACAGAGTGCCCTGTCGCGCTTTTTCCATGCCTTTCTAGATGCAATGTTACAGAGGCTATCACATCACATATACTTCCCCAGCACCCAGCAGGCATTACAGCAAACAAAACTTGACTTCTAACAGATTGCACGTTTCCTCCACGTCATTGGCTGCATTGATGGGACCCATGTGGCCATCACACCTCCACCAGCAACTGAATATGTCTACAGAAACCGTAAATGCTACCATTCCCTGAATATACAGATTGTGTGCAATGCTAAGTATATCATCAATGACATTGTACCTAAATACCCTGGAAGTACACACAACTCTTTCATCTTTAGACATAGTGGGATACACAGATATCTGAGTGCTGGAGAGTTTGGAGAGGGATAATTGCTATGTAAATGAATGGCACACATCCATCCATCCACTACATCTCCTGAGGGGGGTGGGGCATTGACTCACCTATTGTGTCTAATACTGCAGGTGACAATGCCTACGCAGTGCAGGACTTCATCCTGACCCGGTACCTGGATCCAGCTAATGCAAGGGAGAGGAGAAACAACATGGCACACAGATCTACCTGCTGCATCATAGAGCGTACATTTGGAATCCTAAAGAGACCGTTCCGGTGCCTGCAAAAAAGTGGTGGAGCACTGCAATACAGCCCGGAGACCTGCTGTAAAATCATGGCAAGCTGTGCAATGCTCCATAACATGGCTATGAGGAAAGGCACCACAATTGACTTGACGGATACAGATACATCGGATGACGATTGCCCTGCTCCCCCGAACAGCCCAGCATCAGGAGTTGGGGTAGCTGCCGGACGTCAGAGACGGACTGAGATCACAAAGAACTACTTCTAGGTGTGTAATGATGACATGAGGCAAAATAATGATTGAAATCAGTGCTGTGTTTATTCATAGTTCAAACACATCGTCTGGTGCTGTACCCAGCTCATGTTAAGTCCACAGTGCAGGTATTTCCCAAAAAAGTGTTCAATATGTATTAATGGGTTGCATCACCCATTGACGCAAATGTTTAACTGTACAGTTCACCTCCTTCGGTGACAGATTGGTGCTGGTCGGTCTCCAGGCTGAGTGCCCTCCATTGGGTACCTAGGTACTGCACCCTGTCTGCCACTGTGCCTTCTTGCATCTGGCAATGTTGGTGTGTTGCTCCTCCTACTTGATGTCTCCTCACGCTCCCCAAACACCATGAGTGCTGTGCCACCTGAGTTTGCCATCTTCATTTGATCAAATGCACTGGTGACCTGCACCAAGCATCTTGCTATGTCGTGGCAGCAGTGTGACATTTCCACCTGCATGGTAATGCTGCGACGGGTCAAGTTACTCGTGGTGGTTCACCGCCTTTGTGTAGTTATGCAGATGTGCTTTGGCACGTTAAGCAGCCCTGTCCCTGGCGTCTTGGTCATGCTTTAGAGTGTCACATATGGCACTTGCCATGGCCATGATGCCATCCCCCATGTAGCACTGATTCTTGTTGAGTCTGCTGAACTGCCTATTAATAGAGCACAATGATTTCTGTTGCCGGCGCTGTACCTGCAGCATGCTGTTTTCAAGACCTTCAAAGACTGTGTTTTCTTCATCAGTGGCAGTGCTGGTCCTGGGCCTTGACTTGCATGTTACCAATCCTGGCACACTCATTTGTGGGGTTTCCTGCCCACGCATGTGTGACACACCTTGCCTTGCCTCTCTTTGCTCACTCGCCTCCCCTGTGGCCTCTAAGTCATCCTCCATTGGAGGCAGTGGGGGCACATGTGTGCCCTTCCTGTGCATGATTGTTGTGTGCTCTGTCTCTTCACTTGAGTCCCCATCGTCAGCCTGATCCTCAGGATTTCCAAACTCATCTCCCTCTGCACTGTCATCAAGTGCCCTGGATTGTGCTGTGGATGTAAAGGGGAATACATGAGTTTGTGTCATTGTCTGCATTTTTCACTCAATAAAGTTTCTATAATTTGTCTTAGCTAACTTCTGACACTGTCTTATCCCCTTAACACTGATCCACATGTTGCATTTAATTTCCTATGTCTCATGGACACACTATCATACATCTTACTACATCTCCCATGATGCATTGCTGGGTGTGCTATAAGAAGTGGACTGGAGTGACATGTGTTGTTACTATTTTGCACATTCCTGAATGTGTGCATGGGATGGGAATCTGTGCAGATATATTTGGCATGCATCTTACCGTGGCTGCTGGTTGCAGGGTCGGAGCTGTCTATGTTAGGCACACCACTGATGCTCTCAGGCAGGAGGGTTGACTCCACCAACTCCTCATGGGGTGTTGGCTCTGCTGCTGTGGATGATCCTCCCCCGGTCATGTTCGACTCTTTCAGTCTGGCTGCCACCCTCACCATCGACCGTTGACGCTTATCATACCACCTCTTTTGCAGTTCTTCCACAGTGCGATGAGTCACACCCATAGCATTAACTTTTTCATGAATGTCCAGCCAGATCTTTCATTTCCTGGACTCATGGTCTCGCAGTGCCTTTTTCCCAAAGAGGAGCTCATGGCTGCACACCATCTCCTCAGTGAGCACCTCCTGCTCCTTGTCAGAGAATATGTGTTTTCTCTTCCTTTTTTCTCCCTCCTTGCCCTCATGTTGCTTCTCGGACTCCATTGGGGTTGTTTCTCTGCTGTGCTGACTCCTCACACTCTCCAAACAGCTCCTGACTGTGGCTCAGGCAATCAGGTGCAGCAAATCACTCCCACTTCCTGGTTGTGATGTCATCAGGCTGCACCTGTATTGCAGATTCCTTTTGCGATTTCTTAATTTGCGAATTTCGCAATTAAGGAATCGTTAATCATTTTTCTGAGACTTTTTTTGCGATTTTTAAGATTTTAGCGATTTTTTATTTACATCCCGATTTGCGAATCTCAAACTGGAAATTACAAAATAACGCAATTTGAGATTCGCAAAACAGGATATTCATACATATGCCCCCCTGTCCTTATAATTGCGGTTAATCCAAGAACAGCTACATGTCATGTTTGCTTTTCTGTTTTTCTCACCATGGATTCGAGCCACTGAGGGCAGGGAGTAGTTTTGTGGGATTAAGAGTTGAAGAGAGTCAGTCCCTCTGGGAAAGTCTTTACTCATTGAATTGAAAACTCTCTGCCATCCATCAAGCCATCTTGGGATTTGCCCTTCTCTGTCGGGTTCAAGTTGTTTTAGTCCGGAGCAAGGAGGCACATCAACTCTCATGGACATACCAGTGAGAGAGCGCAAACTGACCTAAATGTAGAAGTACACCACACTTACACGTAGTAAGCACAAGTCATGAAGAGAAATGCCATGAGTGCTGATAGTACCTACATCTATATTCTGAAATGTGTAGCTAATGTAGAGATTTAAGTAGAAGTGGAACTAATGCAGAAATGTGTGAAACTATATGATTTTATTAGACGTGATTATTCCTGAATCCATGTCGTGTAGCTGCTAAAATGTAAGATGGCATACGGTTAAACGTAGAACGTGGTAGGCCTCAGGGCCAGAGCTAGAAGGGAGGGGGAAGGTGGTTTATTTCACGACATGGATTGCACTAATGTTTAGTAATAACGTTAATGGGCCATGATTTATAGATGTGTTTACCGAATCATAGAATAAGAGTACTAACATGCTATTAATTAAAGAAGAAGTTGAATGCTATAATCATTATGAAAAATGCTGTAGGCCTGAAATGTTTTAACATTGATTTACACGTCCTGGTCTGGGCTGAGGAATGTTGCAAACTTAGTTGGAAGTCTATGAGAATTGGGGTTTTGGCTGCCGATGTCCGTCTGCAAGAGAAAGGGGGGATCCAATTATAATTGAATGAATAGAGGGTTGTTCAAGAGACGGCCCAGACATGGAGGAGGGTTCCGGAATGTTTTAAGGGGTATCAGCGGGCCGGAGAAGAGTCTGAGAAGCAAGGTCAACTCTAACCACGAAGCTCATCATGGAAAAAGCCAGAAGCTACACCACGTGAGGGGCGTCTCACGAGGGGCGTCCCAAATGTTGTTATGTTTTTGCATTAGGGACAGCACCCCTGGGTGGAGTTAGAGCAGATGCCTGAGGACCCTTTAGAGAGCGGATGGGTAGGCAGAGAGGGGCCATGACTGGAGAACTATAGGTTTTCACCAAGAGCTTGAGAGTGGGTGACTTCCCTTGGGGGTCATTCACTGCTGACACCTTTTGATAGGTTGAGACCTGGTTAAGTAGGGATACCATCTAGAGCAGGGTAGGGACAGCCTAACCTGTGTGTTTTCCTTCCAAAGTAAATGACGGAGAGATCTCAGTATGTGTCCATGCTGATAGCTTTATTATTCTTGGAACTTGTCCTTGTAGTTTCCGTTGCTCGCCTGAGGGCTTTCAGAGAGCACATGTATGTAGTTGGGCCCGTGTATCTTGTAAATCTCATCCTGAGATGCTTGTACCTGCAGCTTATCTTGACTTTATAATAAATCTTTGAAAGCTAGAAGTTGTTTGTGATCTTTTGAAGCGGAGTCCTTTATTGGGTGAACTAACTTGGTAAGAGATGCACTTTCTTTCCTCAATGACAGGCAACAAAGGTTCAGTCGACCAGATCGGGGTTTTAGATCAATAGTGATAAGGTATCGATCAAAATCTCGCCCTTCCAGTTGGTAGCAGAGGATGGTTGCCTTCTTGAGGAAGGTGATCAAGGCCAGGTTAGATTACCCCAAGGCCCCTAGAGATCGATGATCGGAAGAACCGCCCGCCGAAGAAGGACCGGATGACGTGAGACAGAAAAAGCAGCAGTATCGGTCGAGAGTGAGTATAAAGGGTCATGCGTGCTAGATTGCGGTGTTTTTGTATTGTATCTGTGTTGTAATGTTTGGCGGAGTTGAATGCCTGTAGAGAGACTGTGGAACAGGTTGTGAGCGCGCGCAACCGGTGAAAATCTTAAGTTCAAGGAGAGCTTAAGTGGTTCGGGTGTATCGGACACCCAGAGTAATTGTTAACTAGTGTGAAGGGGGTCATGAGGTACCATTGATCACCCGAAGGACCAGATAGGGGGAACGTAAGAGTGAGTGCGTGAGTAACGGACGCTGGTCGGAGGTTACTGTGTGTGTAAAGAACCTATCAGAGAGACGATAGAGATCTCGTCAGTTGTGTTGACAATTACAAATAGACTGTGGCCGTACAGTCGAGGGAAGTGACCGCTTGGTCGGAAGTAGTCATTTTTCAGGGTATGAATGGGACGCATGCATGACTGCGAGGAGAGCTGAGAAAGGAGGGGTGCTGCTGCGAAGCGGAGACTAGTGACGTCAGAAAGTGCCGCGCTGGGATTGGCCGGCCGGTGGAAGACCGCGCTGCGATAGGCCAGCTAGCAAAGCCGCGCTAGGATTGGTGGATTGTCATCAGGAAGTAAACAAAGTATTCAAGCTGGAAATCGTGCGCATAATCATGAAGTGTTTTAAATGGTTAAGAGCGGTGTTTAAAAGAGAGAGGCGGAGATCTTATGAAGGGGAAGAAGCCCCGCCGGAGGGTACGCCGGCTTAATATATGGCGGCAAATGTTGGGCTGCACACAATTCTGTGGATCTCAGAGTGGAGTAAGATTACAGACGGAAATGAGGAACTGACGTTCCCAAAGTACGGGACGTTCAGATTAGAGGTGTTACACCGATTAAAAGCAATTATGACCGCAACGAGACCCTTGCCTAGACCGACCCAGTTTGAAGCCCTTAATGCATGGATTAGGGCAGCGCATGAAAAGAACATGAACAGACGACAAGAAAGGGTGAAACGATCGGTGCAGGCTGCCGAGGTTCCATCGTGCCAGGACCCGTGTCATGACCTGTTTCCTGGGGACTGGGTCCTGGTGAAAAAACACGTGAGAAGAAGCTGCCTGGATGTTCGTTGGCGTGGGCCTTTCCAGATCATCCTGATCACGAACACGGCTGTGAAGGTGGGAGGCCTGCCAAATTGGATCCACGCGTCACATACGCGGAGGGTTCCAGCACCTCTGGAAGAAACAGCTCCTCTCTCGGATAGACGTCCAGCTAAGGACCGAGAAGCCATAGAGGGGGCTAGCCAAGCTGTAGAGGTGCCAGCGGAAGCAGGGAACGAGTCTGACCAAGCTGAGGACGGTCAGTACAACAGCGAAACAGACGACGCTACTGAAGGAGAAAGTAGCTGGGAGTACGAGTCAGACGCTGACAGGTCTGACAGAGAGCGTGAACAGACAAGAAGGAGAAGGAGTAGAAGGGTACGTGGAGAAGCTGATTGGCCGCAAAGAAGGAGCTCTAGCCTGAGGTCAACTCCGGAGAGAACCCTTCCTCCGATATCAGAGGATTCAGACCCGGAAGAAGGTGCTCAGGGCGCTGAAGCACCGAACTTGAGGAGGTCAAGAAGAGTGCGTGTGCCTAACAGAAGATACTCCACCCCTGAGTGGACATATCTGGCGACAAATGTCTTTGAAACCGGAGACAGGGAGGATTCGAGCGATGGTGGTGTCCAGTTCTGAGCCCATCGTCACAGTGGAAATACGACTGTTAGTACCCGGAGTCGAACAAGAAGGGTCACTGACATTCATGCTCCCCCGACCTCCCCGCCTCAGCAAGTTAAAGCACATGTTTCTCACAGAATTGCAATTCCCCGATTTTGGTACAAGGATAACCGACCATGAAGAGCACAATCTTCGTTTGGAAATATTGAACTTTGCTGTCGAAGCTGCAGGCGACCGCCTGATAGTAGATGCTTAAAGACTTTGTAAATAAGCGTGAAGAAAAGAAGATTACCTAGCGCCCAGGAAGCAGAGAATCTTAGGGACTTTCCCTGAGTTGATGGAGAAGGGCTAGGGTTGTCTATATTAAACTGTTAAAGGACTTTTGCGAAGAAGGTTGTCAGCTTCCAGTTGTGTGGTTCTAAAGGCAAGAAGAGTAAAAGAGACTGTAAAGGAACGAAAAGAAAAGAACTTTGTGCTGAGTTACAAGAGAGCCATACTGTCTGACAAAATGGAAGCCGGCACCCAGAACCGCAGAGCTAAATGTATAATAGGCACACTAATAGTAGGAGTGATAATATTAATAGCTTTAGTGGTAACTGTTTCCTATGTAGAGGGACGTGAGGAGGAGGCAAAGGTATCCGATGTGAAATCTGTAGAGACGCTTACCCCCACCGTTGCTGGGGAGAAAAGGGAAAACACTCGAGAAAAAGCGTTATTAGCTGCAGAAGCCCGCAGGTTACATGTAGATGAGTCCCAAGGTGACTTTAGGTCAAATGCTTATGCTAAACTTCTATATGAATACGTGGATGCCATGGAGGTTAAGGACTGCTATGTTTGCATGCAGTTGCCGGCGTCTGTAGATGAAGGCATTCGATATCATCACCTCCCGCTGACATATGGCATTACATGTAGCTTGTTGCTTAGTATATTTTATGGGAGAGATAGTTTTGAATACTATTTCTCCAATTATGATGCAGTGTTACCAGAAGTCCCAAATTATAAACAAATGAATAAATGGGACTACTGGAAAAGTGAAGACAGGTTGGCGAAGTTTTTCATTCCTTGGATTACCTTAGATACTTCACATGCCCGAAGAAATAATCTGACATGCAAGGTGTCAGAAGTCTAGAAGAAGTTCATAGGGCAGGTGGATGATCGAAATAGGAGACAAAAGATTTTGAAAAAATCAGGACAATGGAAAACAGATTGGACCGAGGAAGAGAAGGCACACAAGAGAAAGGGTAGTAGTGGTCCGATAGCTTTGGATAAAACGCAGAGAGGAAAGTTATGTCTTCACAGAGCCAAAACGTATTATGAAAATGTATACGTGGGAGAAGTTAGCTGTGAACATGCTTTCAATTTAGAGTACTATACCAAAGATTTCCTGAAGGGAATGCAAGTGATTCCAAATGTATATTTTGTTTGTGGAAGAAATGCCTACGTGAGACTACCTGATAACTGGTATGGCTCATGTTACTTGGCAATTATCTTCCCTAAAATATATCATGCCCAAGACTTAGAGATTATCGAGGGCAAGACATCATCGAGAGGAAGGAGAGATATAGGAGGTACAGAAATGGTTGGAGATGTCTTTGGGGCTGTGTTCCCTATTTTGGGATTAATTCTTAATGATGTAAAAATCAGACGACTAGCAACAGTCGTAGACAGGTTGTCCGCCAGCACTGCCCAGTCCTTAATGCTGGTAGAAGGAGAGATGCAATCGATAAGGGCTATGGTTCTCCAGAACCGTCTTGCATTAGACGTCCTATTAGCAAAAGAGGGCGGAGTCTGTAAGGCTTTGAAGGTCCAGGAATGTTGTACTTACATTCCAGACAATTCAAAGCCCCTTGAGAAAGTTATTAGGAACATAACTGATATTCACAAGGAGATAGAAGACCTGAGCAGAGAGAATGTCTGGGAAAAGGTGGGCCATGGAATGAGTGAAGCTGGAGGTTGGCTCACCACCTTAGGCAAAAGCTTTGTCTGGAATATACTTAAGCCTATCATCATAATATTGATCTGTGGGATCGTGTTGTGGGGATTGGTGAGGGTATTTAAATGGTACCGAGCAAAAAGGTCAGCGAGAGCCCAGAGAGAACAGCTGCAGAGATTGGCTGCCATACAAGATAGTCAGTACAGGAGTCTGAGGGCTCTGGAGACGCAGAAACGAGTTATGCTAGCAATCACTGCAGTTTAAATGTTAATGATGACCCCGAGAGGTCATCAAAGGGGGGAACTGAGAGAGCGCAAACTGACCTAAATGTAGAAGTACACCACACTTACACGTAGTAAGCACAAGTCATGAAGAGAAATGCCATGAGTTCTGATAGTACCTACATCTATATTCTGAAATGTGTAGCTAATGTAGAGATTTAAGTAGAAGTGGAACTAATGCAGAAATGTGTGAAACTATATGATTTTATTAGACGTGATTATTCCTGAATCCATGTTGTGTAGCTGCTAAAATGTAAGATGGCATACGGTTAAACGTAGAACGTGGTAGGCCTCATGGCCAGAGCTAGAAGGGAGGGGGAAGGTGGTTTATTTCACGACATGGATTGCACTAATGTTTAGTAATAACGTTAATGGGCCATGATTTATAGATGTGTTTACCGAATCATAGAATAAGAGTACTAACATGCTATTAATTAAAGAAGAAGTTGAATGCTATAATCATTATGAAAAATGCTGTAGGCCTGAAATGTTTTAACATTGATTTACACGTCCTGGTCTGGGCTGAGGAATGTTGCAAACTTAGTTGGAAGTCTATGAGAATTGGGGTTTTGGCTGCCGATGTCCGTCTGCAAGAGAAAGGGGGGATCCAATTATAATTGAATGAATAGAGGGTTGTTCAAGAGACGGCCCAGACATGGAGGAGGGTTCCGGAATGTTTTAAGGGGTATCAGCGGGCCGGAGAAGAGTCTGAGAAGCAAGGTCAACTCTAACCACGAAGCTCATCATGGAAAAAGCCAGAAGCTACACCACGTGAGGGGCGTCTCACGAGGGGCGTCCCAAATGTTGTTATGTTTTTGCATTAGGGACAGCACCCCTGGGTGGAGTTAGAGCAGATGCCTGAGGACCCTTTAGAGAGCGGATGGGTAGGCAGAGAGGGGCCATGACTGGAGAACTATAGGTTTTCACCAAGAGCTTGAGAGTGGGTGACTTCCCTTGGGGGTCATTCACTGCTGACACCTTTTGATAGGTTGAGACCTGGTTAAGTAGGGATACCATCTAGAGCAGGGTAGGGACAGCCTAACCTGTGTGTTTTCCTTCCAAAGTAAATGACGGAGAGATCTCAGTATGTGTCCATACTGATAGCTTTATTATTCTTGGAACTTGTCCTTGTAGTTTCCGTTGCTCGCCTGAGGGCTTTCAGAGAGCACATGTATGTAGTTGGGCCCGTGTATCTTGTAAATCTCATCCTGAGATGCTTGTACCTGCAGCTTATCTTGACTTTATAATAAATCTTTGAAAGCTAGAAGTTGTTTGTGATCTTTTGAAGCGGAGTCCTTTATTGGGTGAACTAACTTGGTAAGAGATGCACTTTCTTTCCTCAATGACAGGCAACAAAGGTTCAGTCGACCAGATCGGGGTTTTAGATCAATAGTGATAAGGTATCGATCAAAATCTCGCCCTTCCACCAGGTACCTTACCTTCGCTTGTATTGCTCAAACCCTTTGTTTGTGGGTAGAAAGAAATCTCTTCACTCATCAGGCCTCCTACCTTCCAGTGATAGAGACATATGAAACCAATCACCGCCGCAAAGTATTCCCTTCCTCTGTGTCATTTGTTGTTAATGGTTGTTCAGCTGATAACAATTTATTCAAGTCAGTCCTGGCAGGATCTTTTTGCCTCACAAGTTGCCACCCTTCTTCCCCAGATATTTTCAGAGGTTTGGTGTCCGTGGCCCTAGGGGCTGCATGCCATATCTCTGATTTGCCCTCTGGAGATTCCACATACTTGACCACATGTTTCCATCCCAGAGGGTGGGTAAAGATTCAAAGGGTGAGGTGTCTGTGATCCTGATAGCCGTTTTTTGCCTTTGCTTCCCAATCCTCCTTCTGTTAGCTGTGGCACCCTTTAGTATCCTCTTCTCTCACTTCTGGCTCTGCATTACTTTTGCCTCATGGCTTGAAGGTTAAGAAGCTCATTTTCGGGGGGCGTGGCTTGCGCGCCGGACGGAGAAGACGCTCTTCCCATGAGCTCCGTGACGGACTTTCTTTAACGATGCCGTGAGAGCGTTATATCCTGCTCTTTTGTCATCGGAAGCGGCTCCGTGGACAGCGGAAGGCAACGCGACCCAGATGCAGCCGTCGGAGGTGGTTTTCGTGCAAGGAGGACTCTGAATGCACAGCGGTAATCTTTCCTTCAGACGCAGCGCGGGCGGCCGCCATTTTGTGCGCTGCGCCCGTGTTGCCGTTTTTTTTTTTTTTTTGATATCTGCTGCATCTCCCTTCCTTCTACTGGGCATTATTCTTCAACTTTGCCCATATTCTGCACTACATGACGTCTTTTTTGCTGTTCCTGGCCTTTTTGGTTGCCTCCTAATTATGCTCTTGCATAACTCTGCGCTCTCTGTCAGGAAAAGGTGCCGCCATTTTTCTCATGCCATATTTGAAGTGCTATGTATGTTTTGCTCGCACACTTGACTTTTACCTCAGCGTTACTACACGCTTCTTGTTCCTTTGTTCTCTAATGACCATCGGTATGTTTCCACTGCCTCAATGCGTTGTTCGTGCTGCCTGGTGAATGGCTTGGCGCTACATTTCTTTGACTCTATACTTCATAACGCCATGAAGGTTTGCCATAACGTCAACTTTTTAAATCAGTGAATGCCTATTGTTTGTCCTCGTGTGGCTGTTTTTTCATCTGCGCACTGATTAACAGTGCCTTTCAGTGCCCTCTTTTTTCTGCCACAAGGTGTGCACCTATTATATTTGGGCGTCCACATTATATTTTATTGTCGACAGCAGCATTGGTCACAGCTTCCTTCCATCAGCCTGCATTATGGCGAATCTCTCTACTTCGCCTAAACTGTCGCAAACAGGAACAAAACCTAAAAGGCAAAAGAATGATCCTCCCTCCCCCATTAACACTTCGAACAATCCTGTTCTTGACTCAATCCTTGAGGAGGTGCGAGGTCTTCAACCTTTTATGTCTGCTACCAACGCTAAGCTTCAACAAATCGAGGAACGATGGGTCGTCATGGAAAATAAGGTTTTGAACTTAGAGCAACGTGTCAGCGATGTCCAAGACCTCTCAACCAAGATTCCACTTTTGGAACAAGAAATCCATAAACTCAAATTGCACACTGAGGATTTGGAAAATAGAAATAGACGCAATAACCTACGCGTTTATGGTGTTCCGGAAAATTTGGAGGGGTCCGACATGGTCTCTTTTATTCGAAAACTTCTTCAGGAACTTTTGGAACTCTCCCCATCGACTCATCCTCTCAACATCCAGAGAGCACATCGTCTTGGCCGTATCAACTCCAACGCAACCAAACCACGTGGAATCATCATGCTATTCTTGGAGTTCACCGAACTCATGAATGTTCTAAAAGCTGCCAGGGCCAAACGTCGCCTTCAGTGGTCTGGCCACAACATCTTCATTTCTCAAGACCTCTCTTCTGCTACCAACGCTCGTCGTAAGGAATTCCTGAACCTTCGTCCCACGATGCGCCAACTCAATATTCAATATGGAATTCTTCATCCCTGTTTCTGCAAGATCACACACAATGGGCGTACCAAGTCGTATGATGATCCTCAGAAACTTCGAGACTATTTGATGAGTATCACTCCTTCTACCATGGAAACTGCCAGCTAATGCCTTTTCGTTTTTCAATGTTTCTCCTTTTCTAAAATCACTCCTCCAAGTCATATATCCGCTCTTATCGTGTATCACCTTTCTACCTTGCTAGTACCCTCTCTCTCACACCCTTGTATATACCCTTTCTCATATGTCCGTATCTGGTTTGCTTGTGGGTCATGTCCTCTCCCTGGTGTACCCGCGTCTCGCATGTTTTGGTTACTGTTTTCTTCTCAGATCAAGCCTGTGTGCCTTGGTCTGTTTCTTCATTATCTTTCCATCTTTCTGTCTCTTTCCTCTTTTTCTCTCTTCACTCTCTCTTCTTGCTTCCTTCTTCTCAGGCTACCTCTGCTGTCTTCTTTACGTCTGTATATCTTTTTCCCATGCTACTTGACTTTTCTTTCCCCTCTTGAAATGAGCGTTACCCTGCCCAGAAGTTTAACCGTTATTTTTTGTCTCCTTCTATGTAGTGATCTCCTTGCTGTGTGTTGCATCCACTCTTCGCCCATTCCTCCCTTCATCCGACATGTGTAATTTTGTCTCTTGGAATGTTCGTGGTCTTGGTCATCCTGTCAAGCGTCAGAAGGTATTGTCTCACTTAACCAAATTTCATTCACAGGTCGCCTTTCTTCAAGAAACTCATTGCTCAGACATTGATTCCCTTAAATTGAAAAGACAATGGGTGGGTCAAGTTGTATTTTCTCCTGCGGTCAACAAAAAAGGGGGGGTTGCTATATTATTTCATAAGTCTTTGAATGCTCAAATTATCTCCTCTCACAATGATGATGAAGGTCGTTGGGCAATGGCAAAGGTTGTTATTCAGAACATGACGATGGTCTTATTAAATATTTATGGCCCTGTTCGTCCAGATCCCAAATTTTGGAAAGACATTAAATTGCTTATTTCATCCATTGACTGTCCTAATTTCATCGTTGCTGGTGACTTTAACCAATGGCTAGATCCTTTTTCAGACCGATTGTCTTCCAGTAAATTTCAACCTGATAAAACCCATAAGGCCTTTCAATCTGCCATTGCCTCTCGACCTTTGCATGACTCTTGGAAAGTGTGTAATCCTGATTTACTTGAATATACTTTTTTTTCTAATGTTCACCACACACGCTCAAGGATTGATTATATTATGGTTAGTAAGTCTCTCCTTCCCTCCCTTCAAAAATCTGTTATTGGCTCTATCTTTATTTCTGACCATGCACCGGTCTACACTACCCTGGATTTATCCATTACTCCTTCCACTTTTAGTCGATGGAAACTTAACTCTTTTCTTTTATCAGATGCCACTTTCATGAAAAAATGTACTGAGTTTTTTAATGAATATTTTTCCCTTAATAACCCCGTCGACACTTCCATTCCTAACACCTGGGATGCTTTTAAAGCTTCTTTTCGTGCTTTTACGATTTCCTATGTTTCTGCCAAAAAGAAGCTTAACAAGCAAAAGTATGAAGACCAACTTAAACATATTAAAACCCTTGAACATACATATTTCTCCTCCAAATCCCCATCTGCCCTTCAGGACCTGATTCTGGCCAAAACTGACCTAAATAAAATTATAACCAATGAAGCTTGTCATACACTTCTTAAAATAAAATCTAAATACCATGGGGGTCAGAACAAGGCAGGCAAAATGTTGGCCAACTACTTGAAAATCAAATCGGAACGTAAAGCTATTGGCCCAATTTTTAATGACTCACTCAATAAGCTGGTCACCTCTGATGAAGATATTGCTGAAGTTTTCCACAACTACTACCAAGCTTTATATACAGATGATACTCACCCTACAGATGCCAACCTAACAACTTTTTTTGACAGTCTTCCCTCTCCCCCAGCCCTTCCTGATGAATTTTCGCACCTAGAACGTGAAATTACCCTCCAAGAGATTACCTCAGCCATTCAGTCCCTTAAAAAATCAAAAGCCCCTGGTCCTGATGGCCTACCGATTGAATTTTATTCCGCCTTTCATTCTTTTTTTGCCCCAAACTCCTTCAATTATTTAACTCCTTTATCTCTGATACTAAGGCCTCTGGATCCTTTTTAGACGCCCTCATTGTCATCATCCCGAAACCTGATAAGGATCATACCCAATGTAAAAATTTCCGCCCCATTTCCTTAATTAATTATGATTGTAAAATTTTTGCTAAAATTCTTTCCTCTCGCCTTGATTCTGTTATTCCTCGCTTAATCAACACAGATCAGGTGGGGTTTGTTAAGGGCAGACTTGCTGCTGATAACGCACGTCTTTTTTCCAATGTCCTCTCTTATAGTAAAAATGTCAAAATCCCATTGGCGGCCCTATCCCTAGATGCTGAAAAAGCTTTCGATCGTATTAATTGGCAATACATGTTTCAAACCCTTACTTGGTTTGGCTTTGGTCCAAAGTTTATAGCATTGGTTAAACTCCTTTACTCTTCCCCTCGTGCTAGTATTTTTGTTAATAACCAATTTTCCAGATTTTTCTCTTTAACAAGAGGCACAAGACAAGGATGTCCCCTATCCCCTTTATTATTTATCCTTTGCCTTGAACCCTTTTTGCAACGTATTCGTTCCAACCCTCATATAACTGGTTTAAAATTCTCCTCTATTGAAGCTAAACTCTCAGCGTATGCTGACGATGTCCTCATATACATGTCTAACCCTGAATCCTCCCTTCCGCCCTTTTTAGATGAAGTTCAGTTATATTCCTCTATATCGGGATATAAGCTCAACCTCTCCAAAACTGAAGTGCTTCCCCTTAATTCTTTGTGTTTTCAATATATGTTCAGTAACACTGATTTTGCATGGTGCCCATCTAAAATCAAATACCTCGGTATATGGTTCTCTTCCTCTCTAAAAGATACCCTTAAACTTACATTTGATTCGTTACTTAACAAAATTCAATCACTTTTACAGATTTGGTCTCCCTTATTTCTTTCTTGGTGGGGCAGATTGGACACCATCAAAATGATGATTACCCCTCATGTTTTATATACAGTATCTATGCTCCCCTTCAAAATCCCCAAATCCTATATTTCCCGTATCAATTCACTGTGTACAAAATTTTTGTGGAACAATAAACATCCCCGCATAGGTTTACATAAGTTAGTGCGTCCTAAAAATGAGGGTGGTGTTCGTTTCCCTGATTTTTGCTCTTACCACTCTGCCTTCCTTATCAAACAATCCTTCTCATTGGCTTATGATTTCCTTGATACTCCTGTTCCTAAATGGGTGCTCTTGGAACGCTCTTTTCTGAAGGATTTCTCATTTCAACATGCTCCTTTCATGACAAATTGTACCTTTATATCCAAATATCCTATTTTGAAATATTGCCAATCTACATTGCAAAGTGTTTTTTCCTCCTCCCTTTCCCCTCTTCAATGTTTTCTATCATCTGTAGTTTGGTACAACAAATTTCTCAGATATAAAGGTAAATCATTCTATTTTAAACACTGGAAAGAAAAGGATATAATGTTTGTACATCAATTTTTTCTTGATTCTAATCTCCTCTCGTTTGTAGATCTACAAATTAAGTTTAACTTACCTTCTTCTTTTCTTGCTGAATACTCTATTATAAACTCTGCTATTCAGTCTCATCTATCCTCATTATCCTCTTCTTCCGATTCCTTTTCTTCTTTCACTCCTCTCACTCCACTTTACCCTCTCTTCTCTTCCCAACAACCCAAAGCTGCTCTTGTATATTCGCTCTTATTATCTAATTGCTCTGTCCGACCTAAGTCTACAGTGGAGACTGCTTGGGAAAATGATTTGGATGTCTCCTTTGACACTGCGTTATGGGATCGTTTATGGTCTCGCCTGTTCAAAGTTTCTGTTGCTGCACGCATTACCCAATCCTTACTTTTTATTTATCACAGAGTTGTTATTACCCCGGTTACTATTCATAAATTTTCTCCAACATCTTCTCCTTTGTGTTGGTCCTGTTCCACAGTTCCTGGTACTCTACAACACCAACTTTACTATTGTTCCCCAGTTTTGTCTTTCTGGACTAATGTTTGGAATATATGCATGAAAATGTTATCTTTTTCTTCACAATTGTCCTTTATACACATATTTTTAGGTTCCTTAGCTGATGATATTGATATTATTACACCTTCTTCTGCTAAACTGTTAGATCTTTTTATTGCTCTTGCATTTAAAGTTGTGTTATCGTGTTGGAAAGATAATTCGAAACTCTCGGTTCACACTTGGTGGAATTATATTTGTGACGAACATAGAATTTCTATTGCCTCTTCTACCTCTGTTCCTTTGAAAATTAAATCTGACTTATTATGGCTTCCCTTTACTTCATACCTCTCTTCCAATCCTCCCCCCCTACTGCGTGCTTCTCATCCCTCATGATCCCTCCTTTTCTCTTCCTCTTTCTTCTTTCATCTCTCTCCTCTCTCCTCTTTTTCTGTCTTCTGCTTTCTCCCTTTTCCTCTCTCCTTTCTGATCCTTTCCTCTCTCCTTTCTATCTGTCCGTACCTTTTTCTTCTTTCTTCCTCTCTATATAAATTACTGTAGATTGATGTCTTTCATTATTATTACACTCATATGTACTTTTTCCTAATTTTTCATGACATATTTCTTGTATCACTCTTTATTGCCTAATAAAAATTTCTTAAACAAAAAAAAAAGAAGCTCATTTTCCTGTCCCAGGTATGTTCTACAGCACTTGCGTTTGATATTCTGGAGGTCGGATGACATCTACTATTGCTATCAATGTGAAACATTGAAAAAAACTCTGAAGCCCGGTCTTACATAAATGGTATTTTGATTGCAAAGTCTTGCAATTCCTTTTGTCATCACTGTTAACTAATAAATTAAAAGGATTGGGATTCAGAATCAGGGTCATGTGAGTCCCAATAAACAGTGTTCCTTTGCTATTAAATAAAAACCTTCACAGGTCAAAATAAAAGTCAAACCCATAAAGATTTATTTACATTTTAGAATCATGTTGGGAAAGTGTAGAGAAATAGCATTCAGTCTGTCCTTATGAAACTGAGCAACAAGTCTGGCACATGTACCAGAGGGCACATTTTATAGGTTTCAGACAGTGAAAGGAACACTCTCAATATGGTGAGATATGAAATCATAGTGCTGCCTTATAATGTAACCTACACATGAGCCAATAGTAAAACAAGAAAATTTGATGAATCAAATAAGAAACTTATAGGAACACATACTTTCATGCATAGCTGCAAAAGGGCGTACATTGGAAATTAGAAAAATAACATGTTTTTTATGCAGCAAGTGAAAGCAATACACAGTGCAGGTGCTTAGAGCAGACCTGAGGAAAGAGCCTTGAATATCCAGCTCACAACGTCCTTCTCAAGGAACACAAATTAATACGTTTCGGTGCAAAACAAAACAAACATCATCATAAAAGAAATTAGCACTTATTTTCTGAAACGAAAAAACACAGTAGAGAAACATGCACAGAGGAAACTAATTCACGTAATTTTAAAATCCACGTGTTCTCTTTCACTTCAAAATGAATGTCATTGTCAATGCAGACTGACATTGGCCTAGTCATGTCAACTGGATCCTGGTTATGCTAACTAAAAGAGATTTATATCAAGCATTATTTTCTATTTATTTTAAATGCACTGATATGTCCTTTTATCACATTTCCCACTGGATGATGTTTTAAGGAATATTAGGTGCACAATAGGTAGTGGTGTGTTCCTTCAGAGGGTTATGAGGATTTCACACTAAGGGGGTCATTAGGATGGCGGGCGGACTTTGCCCGTCCGCCATCCTCCCAGGGATTGGGACTGCCTGCCATAAGGGCAGGGGTCCCGTGGGGGGTATTAGGATGCGCCTGCCACAGTGGCGGGCGCATCCTGTATCTTTACCATTGCGGTAGGCGGTGCCGCAATGGTAAAAATACATTGTGCATTGTAAAGCACAACGTGGCAGGCACCGCGTGGTGCCTGCCATGTTGTTCTTTGTACCCCCCATGTGCAACCCCCATGCCCCCCGGAGTACTTGGGGGCGCCCAAAGGAGTCTCCACATGCCTTTCCGTGGTGGCATTGCCACCACGGAAATGCATCAGTTTCAGCCCATTGTTATATGGCTGGTGGTGTCTGATAGACACCTCCACCATATAAACCCTTTTCCGCCCCGGTCGCAAGGCGGCAGGGGCGGAAAAGCGGCAGATGGTCTTTCCGTCCGCCGCGGACCCCCCAGCCATACTAATATGGCAGGGGGTCATTCCGGAGCAGATGGCGGGCGGATTCCCCACGCCAGGCCGGCGGTGATCACTGCTGGCCTGGCGGGGGCAATCCGCCCGCCATCCTAATGCGCCCCTAAATGTCCTGTCTTTCATCCACCTCTTCCCACTTGGGATCTTCTCACAGCTTTACAAGGTTTAGAAGGGGCTCTGTTTGAGTCTTGGGAAACTGCTGTGTTTTTTCATTGGCTTTTCTCAAACGTTACTTTAGTTTTAGCCATTAGCTTGGCCCAGCTATTAGGGAATTTCATTATTTCTCCTCTTGCTTAAAGGTTTTTAATGTTCAGGTTGTTATACAACCTGGTTCACTCCTAAGATTATTCCTTCCCACTTTCATCCATCTCAAAAAATTGTGCTTTTGGTGTTTCATCCTGAAGGGTGGAGCAATTCCCACCATCCTTTAGATATTTGCAGGCCACATCTAATCTACATAGACAGAACTAAGGAATTTTGGTCGTCAGACTAACTTTTTGTTACTTTTCGGTTATAACCTATGTAATTTAGGCATATTTATCTTTGGGGAAGGACTCTCCAGAAGGAATCCAACGTCACTCCACTAGGTGTATGACTGTCACTTGGGCAGAAGCTTGTTGGGATTCCCCTTGACACGATCTGTAGGACTGCTACATGGGCACATGCTAAAACCTTTTGTTTCCCATTGTCCTCTGGCTATTGTAGACTCAGTAAGTGGCTATAAATGTGCTGGTCGTTTGGTGATTTCCACCAATCACAGATTAACTCTCAGCGGCCACTTGCCATTGCTGCTGGTTTTACCATGCGGTATGGGTAGGTGCTGGCACTGACTGACAGGCCAACTCTTAGCAGCACATGAGCACTTGACTCCTCGAATTTAGGCTGACCACCAAGCCTCCACCAACCCCTTCATAAATTAGGGGCTACCGGAAAAGGCAGCCAATCCTTTGAAAAATATGTGAAAATCTGCAGAAATATGTTCACATTCCTGCATGAAAAGGAGGTAAATCTGTAGAAGTAAAAATTCCATTCATGACACTGACTCACTGGACACCTCTTGGCAATACCTAAGCACACGACTCCTCGATTTTAGGGTGATCGCCAAGCCTCCGCCAACCTCATTTGCCACCTGAGGCCCCCCGGGAACCACAGGAGCAGCTTCTGACACAACAGACACCCAAGCCTCAGCTGCTAGCCTCTTTTATTTCGAGATCCAGGGGCTGCAAGAAGGACCCAGGGGTATCCAAACTGGACACCTGGGATGCCAAACACTGCAAGCCTGACGACGGTGCAAACCCACTCCTCAGCCTGTACTGCTCACCCTTGCTCACTCTCTACCGAAACCACACACCTCCAGAAACGGGAAACATTTATTTAGAGGTAAGTCCAATACAGGGAAGACTATGGGCACGATCTAGAGCAGGGTTATCCAAGTCGTTCCTGGTGGGCCAGATCCATGCCAGATTTTTAGGGCCTCATTTATGAAAAGTGACACATTGCTGCGTGAAAACAGCGATGCGTCCCTTTTCACTGCGCCCTCCTTGCGAGACCAATGATGCGTCATATTTACAGTATGACGCATCATGGCGCAAGGAGTTACAGATACGTCAGTATTTTTGACGTATCTGTATGGCGCAAAAGTGACGCATTGCTGGAGTGTGTCACAAAAGTGATGCAATTCTAGCAATGTGTCCTTTCACATGGGGCAAGCCCCATGTGAATGGGCCTGCATCAGTCAGGCATAAGAAATTGACGCATTTGTGTCCTAGAAGTGATGCAGTGATTTCACTGCGTCACTTCTATGACCCTGTCTTGCGTCAATACATCCCCCTTGCATACATTATACCTGGCGCAGGTATAATGTGGCGCAGGGGTTTACAATGTGACACATCTACCTAGATGCGTCACTTTGTAAATATGGTGCAACAAGGCACATTTTTTACGCTGCTGTTGCGTCACAAAAAGTGACGCACCGGCGGCGTAAAAGTGACACGCGGCCTCATAAATGAGGCCCTTAGTATTTTCACATTTATATAAATGTAGTTATCTTTAAAATCTGCCATGGATCCGGCCCTCCTGGTCCGAATTTGGAGAACCCTGATTAAGAGTTTGACAGCTGGATTATTGTCTGTCAGGGCGATGGGGTACTCCACTGCATCACCCTGACAGACATTTTGTTTACTGAATTTTGAGATTTCCACCAGCCCAAGGAACATCTTTGTACATTGACACAAACTGCTGTCACAGCTGCTCCTGTAAGGTAAGAAAAGTTTGACAGACAGTACCATCAACCATGGCTGCTTGACGACAATCTTTTTAATCGTTTTCTTGCTAAAAAAATTGATACTTGTATAGCGCACTACTCACCCGCAAGGGTCTCAAGGCGCTTGTACGAATACCGCTGTGGAACCCATCCTGGCTTTCCCTGTGAGGCGTCCACTCCTGGGTACCCCCAAGGTGGAGGGCAGGCATCCTTAGCGTTGTGGGGGCCGTTGTGGAGATTAAGCAAGCTATTGCCCAGAGTTGCAGAGTGGGACTCCATGATTAGAGTAGGCACCGAGGCGAGAATTATCAGGTCGGGGAATTTTGAGCCCAAGACCGGCTGAGGCGGGGAATTGAACCCTGGTCCAGGGCTAGACCTCTGCATCAGGGTCTGCCGCTCCAATTATTGAGCCACACTCCAGAAATGGTATCCACGTCCTGGATGTTTACTCCCAGGATGTGGAGTTCGTTTTAGCTTTCTAATTGTACCTCAATGTCAGGATAGCTTTAAGACACATAAGATAATTCCCATGGCTTGATAATGAGAGTATTAACGAGTAAAAAAAAGATTTACTTACATACTGTAAAAGGACGGTTAAAATATCTGATCTGCATTTGTCACACTTGTATTGCACAGCTGAAAAAAGGTTTTTACTAAGAAAAACCTTACAGTAGTTCAGATGACTATTATTAAAGAAAGACCTCTGGCTCAAGGGAATAAGATCATTGTAGTGACTCCTGTCCCACGCTAAAGGCAGCTACTAAGGCTAGCATATCAAACTGTAGGGCCATTAACAATGAGTGCAATGGAGATAAACACCGCCATCTCCGCAAAATCAGTCCCTGAGGGAGCTTGTGGGTGTCTGAATCCCAATCTTCGGGTATAGTAGTCATTACAGGGTAGCATTTGAGGACATTTCCAGTTACAGTGACACCAATGTGGCGCCATTAAATGACTAGAGTTTTTGTTGGAGTTCTGATTGTTTATTAATCCAATTGGTCAAATTATAGTCAAATTGACTGCAAAGTTAGACAGCAGCACCACAAATGCATAAATATTAAAAGGATTCTATAGTCGGAATTTGTAAATAATCTGACCTATGATGCAAGTTATTACATATGGCCAAAAATCCAAAGCAAATTGATCAAATGGCAAATTCCAGATACTAAACTAAGATTATTATAGTCAGAAAGAATTAAAAAAATGGAGAAGTATAAAAAAGGGAAGGTGTTAGCATCTCAAACCAAATTTATAGTTTCAATAAGGTATGAGTGCTAACAAAGCATAAAGCTTTACACTTAGGCAGGGGAAAGCAGCAGAGTCAAGATGCAGGGGCAGCTCTAGGCTAATGGTGGCCCTTGGCAGGGAGCGTAGGTAAGGGCCCCGGAAGAGGGGGTCCGGGCAGGGCGGTGCACCGAGGCCAGTAAAGAGGGCGGAGGTCAGGGTGTTTGTAAGTGGAACAGAGCCGGAGGCTGCCAAATCCCTGCCAGGGGTCGCCACGCAAATATGTATCCATCCTCAGAGGATTATTATATTAAGGATATATATTGGTGTGGTGGCCCCTGGGGTTTGGTGGCCCTGTGCAGGTGCACAGCTTGCACATGCCTAAGGCTGCCCCTGCAACATGCATCCTCTCGCTCCCAAAGTCAGGTACGGTCTGCTCTTCTAAATTAATGGCCACACAAATTAACATACAACAAAACCCCCTGGAAGCATGTGTTATCGCATTCCCACCCTTGTTCACCAATCAAACAGCAGAGTTCTTTTGGAGCAGGTAAACTCCCTTCTTTCCCACCCGCCACAATGAGGCACACATCATCTTCTCCTTGAAGTTTGAAACTGTCCGCTCTGGCTGGTACAGCAGGGGCACTCCCATCGAACATCCTCCTCCTCCACGGCCATGTTTCCAATTAGCAGTCTAGCTGTCTAAAAGTTAAACAGTCATACAATAAACCTATTCTAGCTAGTGTAAGCGTCGACAAGACATGCGCAGTGGGAAAAAACATGAAACTTGCAAAACAAGCAGAAATGGAATGCACCAATTCATACCAACCAAAATTAACCATGATCAAGTTAAACATGGCATCAGACCCATTACCTTAGCATAAGTGAATATGTCACTCGAGTTTAGTCATTCGAAAGTGCCACGTATTACTACAAGATGGGGTCACTTCATGCATTTGATGAATCAAAGCACCCTAAATAATACAGTTAAACCACGCATTATTATGAAAGGCGTAATTATGTGAAGTGCTAAATTATTCAGTTTCATCCCTCATTGAGGAATCAAGAGTTTCTGGAATACAAGCAGGTGGGATATCATACTCCAAATGAGAAATCATAACATCTCTATGGGACTCAAACCACTGGTTTTGCCACATCAACATTAATAGTGACTGACACTTATCTGGAGGTTGCTACAGAAGAAGATGGACAGACACCGGAGCTGAATGTTGATCCCTAGATGTCAGATGCCGCATGGCTAGTTCTTAATGAAGACACTGCTAGCAAGTCATTACAATATCACCTGAGGCATTGTAGCATATTTTACTGTCATCACTGTCAGAGCAAGATGTCTATTTTTTAAGTCTCGCTAGAGCCAGCGCATGCGCTGGCCTGGCGAGATATTTAGTGAGTGACTTTTAAAAGTGCCACTAGAGGCTTTTGCTGGCCACAAGCTTGCGGTTACGCACGCGGGCGCGCTCGCAGCCACCAGCTTTCAACGCCTGATCACGATTGCGATCAGTTTCACATTCGCGTGCACACAACTCCCGCTTCTCCCCCTCCCCACCACAGATCGCCTCTTGCGGCAACCACGAGGCCAATGCTAGTTATTCACGTTGTGCAAATAATCTACCAGAGCTTCTCCGCAATTTCTACTCCGTTTAATACAGATAAACCATGCATTATTATGAAAGGCATATTTATGTGGAGTGCTAAATTATGCGGTTTCATCCCTCATTGAGGAATCAAGAGTTTCCGGAATACAAGCAGGTGGGCTATCATACTCCGAATGAGAAACCATCACATCTCTATAGGACTCCAACCACTGGTTTTGCCACATCAACATTAATGGTGACTGACACTTATCTGGAGGTTGCTACAGAAGAAGATGGACAGATACCGGAGCTGACTGTTGATCCCTAGATGTCAGATGCTGCATGGCTAGTTCTTAATGAAGATACTGCTAGCAAGTCATTACAATATCACCTGAGGCATTGTAGCATATTTTACTGTCATCACTGTCAGAGCAAGATGTCTATTTTTTAAGTCTTGCTAGAGCCAGCGCATGTGCTGGTCTGGCGAGACATTTAGTGATTGACTTTTAAAAGTGCCACTAGAGGCTTTTCCTGGCCACAAGCTTGCAGTTAAGCACGCGAGCGTGCTCGCAGCTGCCAGCTTTCAACGCCTGATCACGATTGCGATCAGTTTCACTTTCGCACGCACACAACTCCCACTTCTCCCCCTCCCCCACCACAGATCGCCTCTTGGGGCGCGCATGTCGTGCAAATAATCTATCAGAGCTTCTCTGCAATTTCTACTCCGTTAAACCCCCCACTATTCTCCCCCATGTGCAGTACAAGTATTCAACCTGGAATGGCCGAAGACACCCCCGCCCGCTCCGCCCGCTCCCCAAAGAATTGCAGGTCTCACTTTATCTTTTTATTCATTGCAGCTGGCCGGCCGGCGCTGCCTACAACATATACATGGAGCCTTGGGTATTAAAATGCCACCCCCGCTGCTTGTTATAACGCACCGGAGTTTTGCCCCAACTTTTACTCCGTTCACAACTCCCCCTTCCCTCCCCCGATGTGCAGTGCAAGATTAAGGCTTCAACCCGGAATGGCCGAAGGCACCCCCGCCCGCTCCCCATAGCACTATTTCACCTAGCGTATACCAGCCAATGGGGAGGGAGGGCTTCTTCCTCTGCATTTATTAGGCTGGATTGCATGAAATCCCCTGGTTACCCATGAGGTGTGCACAGGAGAGCGGAGCCGAGATCTTTAAACAGCTGCTGAGTTACAAATGGTAGTACTGCCATTAGTCATTTAAGTGAAAACAACAGCCCCACAACATCTCTGCAAGAAGGTTACATTAGGATCAGACACACGATTCCCAATAAACATTAGTTGTGGCATTGGCGCCGAGTCGTGCTGTACAGTGCAGCGACACTGCCAGTTCATTATATTTAATAAGAAATAGATAAACCACCAAGCAAGCATTCTCTGTTGACCAAATATCCAGTCACCCTGTGTATGAACCACCATGCCTGAAAGCTCCTCTGAAGCATATAATAAACCTACCGCAGCATACCGGTCTAAGGACTGTGTCAAGATACAGGCATTGAATTGAAGGCGTGGATTCACGCTCAGTAATAAGTGTGCACACTTTAAAAAAACAACAAAAAAACGAAGGACCGCCATGGCACTGCCTGCGCCATACATCCCTGGGACGGATCACTGACAGAATATCGACAGTCAAAATATCAACTTGCCAAAATAGTGAGGTAAAAATATAGAATGCCAGAATATCGACTTCCTATCTACAAACAGGTTAAGTAAAAAAATATTGACTCCAAAATATCGATAGGAAAAAAAATAGACAGTCAAAATATCTTAAAAGTAATTTAAAACTAATATAATAATAAATATAATTAATTTAAACATACTTAAAATACTTAAATCAACTTAAAATTAATAAATAATTAATGTAACTTAAAAAAAAACATTTAATTTTAAAACATATATATATATATATAATTAACAAAACATATACAATATTTTTTCCGTAGGATAGCGAGAGGGTTAAATTTACTATTCCCACTCCAGAGAGTGCAACAGTAGGGAAAGCGTTGGATAGTGTAGGGATAAAAATTACTATTCCCACTCCAAAGAGCGCAACAGTAGGGAAAGCGTAGGATAGCGTAGGGGTAAAAATTACTATTCCAAATCCAGAGAGTGCAACAGTAGGGCAAGCTTTGGATAGTGAGAGGGTAAAAATTACTATTACCACTCCAGAAAGAGCGACAGTAGGGAAAGCGTTGGATAGCGTAGTGGTAAAAATTACTATTCCCACTCCAGAGAGCGCAACAGTAGGGAAAGCATTGGATAGCGTAGGGGTAAAAATAACTATTCCCACTCCAGAGAGTGCAACAGTAGGGAAAGAGTTGGATAGCGTAGGGGTAAAAATTACTATTCCCACTCCAGTGAGTGCAACAGTAGGGAAAGCGTTGGATAGCGTAGGGATAAAAATTACTATTCCTACTCCAGTGAGTGTAACAGTAGGGAAACTGATCCGAAAAGCCAAGAAAACAGCATTCAAAGATCGACTTGACAACAACGCCCACAACAGCAAGGAACTTTTCAACATCGTCAAGGAATTTTCCAATCCCTCGGCCAACTCCAACGACATCACCCCATCTCAAGCCCTCTGCGACTCCCTAGCCTCATTTTTCCACAACAAGATTGCAGACATCCACAACAGCTTTGACAACCAACCCAGAAACCAACCCACCCTACCATTTGCTGTTCATCTTCCCCCCGTGAACACCCTTAACAACTGGAACCCAATCTCCACTGAGGACACCATCCGGCTGATGAATTCCATCCACTCAGGATCCCCCACAGACCCATGTCCTCACCACATATTCAACAAAGCAGACTCCGTCATAGCACCACACCTCCGAGACGTCATCAACTGCTCCCTCAACTCCGCCACCTTCCCAGAAGACTGGAAACACGCTGAACTCACCGCCCTCCTGAAAAAACCAACAGCAGACCCCACCGAACTCAAAAATTACCGCCCCATCTCGCTTCTTCCATTCCCGGCCAAAGTCATCGAAAAGGCTGTCAACAACCAGCTCGCCGCCTTCCTCGAAGCCAACAAATCCCTCGACCCCTCACAATCTGGCTTCCGAGCAAAACACAGCACTGAGACCGCCCTCATCGCAGCAACAGACTACATTCGAACTCTACTGGACAATGGAGACACAGTCGCCCTCATCCTCCTTGACCTCTCTGCAGCATTCGACACAGTCTGCCACAGCACCCTTTTACAACGCCTCAATAACATCGGAATCCAAGGAAAAGCACTTGAATGGATCACCTCGTTCCTCACCGGAAGAACCCAGAGAGTCCGCCTTCCTCCATTCAAGTCCGAGGCCTCTGAAGTCATCTGCGGCGTACCACAAGGATCCTCACTCAGTCCCACCCTCTTCAACGTATACATGAGCCCCCTCGCGGCCATCGCACGCCAACACAACCTCAACATCATCTCTTACGCGGACGACACTCAACTGATCCTCTCCCTCACCAATGACCCCAGCACCGCCAAAACTAACCTACACGAAGGAATGAAAGAAGTTGCCGAATGGATGAAACAAAGCCGTCTGAAACTGAACTCGGACAAAACAGAAGTCCTCATCTTAGGTACATCCCCCTCTGCTTGGGACGACTCCTGGTGGCCAGAAGCCCTCAGAAAAGCACCCATCCCGACAGACCACGCACGAAACCTAGGCGTCATCCTGGATTCTTCACTCTCAATGAACAGACAAGTCAGCGCCGTATCCTCTTCTTGCTTCAACATTCTTCGCATGCTCAGGAAAACATTTCGCTGGATCCCCTCCGAAACGAGGAAAACAGTCACCCACGCTCTGGTCACGAGCCGACTGGACTACGGAAACACCCTCTACGCAGGTACTACCGCAAAACTCCAGAAGAAGCTCCAACGAATCCAAAACGCCTCAGCCAGGCTCATATTAGACATCCCACGCAACGAACACATCTCCGGTCACCTTAAAGACCTCCACTGGCTACCCGTCAATAAGAGGATCGCTTTCCGTCTGCTTACCCACGCACACAAATCACTCTACGACATCGGACCAGATTGCCTCAACTCACGACTGTCCTTCTACACCCCCTCCCGCCAACTACGTTCTTCCAGCCAAGCCCTCGCCACTGTACCTCGCATCAACAAGACCACCATGGGAGGCAGATCCTTTTCATACCTGGCTGCCAAAACATGGAACTCACTCCCCGCGTACCTTCGCCTTACCCAGAACCACCTAGCATTCAGAAAGCAACTTAAAACATGGATATTTATTTATTTATTTATTTATTTATTGACATTTGTAGAGCGCGGCGAATACCCGTGGGCGTCTCGGCGCTAGTTAAGGGATGGATCAGCAACTGGGGTAAAGAAGATATACAAGGCTATTGGTCAAATAACCACGTCTTTAGCTGTTTGCGGAATGTGAACAGGGAGGGACTTGCTCAGATATGTGCAGGAAGGGTGTTCCAGAGTCTAGGGGCGGCAACCAGGAAACGCCTGTCGCCCCAGGTGACTGTTCTAGTGCAAGGCACAGCCAAGAAGTTCTGAATAGAGGAACGAAGAGATCGGGTTGGGACATGATGGAGAAGATTCTGTTTGAGAAAGTGGGGACCTTGATTATTGAGTGACTTGTAAACAATACACAGCGATTTGAATTTGATACGTCTGCGTATCGGGAGCCAATGGAGATCCTTAATGATGTTTGTAACTGGTGCGAACTTGGGGATCCCAGCCAGCATTCGTGCGGCTGCATTTTGGATTGACTGCATCTTATTTGTCACTCGGACTTGGGCATTTAAGAATAGAGCGTTACAATAGTCCAAGGAGGACAGGACTAGTGAGCTGACCAGTGTTTTCCCGGCCGTGTTCGGTAGGAAAGGTAGTATTTTCCTAATCATTCTCAATTTCATATGAGCTGAAGCCGCAGTTTTATTCGCATGTGCCATAAAATTGAGGCCAGCATCGAAGATGACGCCTAGATTTCTCACTTTGCTAGCTGGACTCGGCGGGGGACCGAAAGATGGTGGCCACCAGACAGGTGACCAGCCCGGGGAGAGGTGACCGAAGATGACCACTTCAGTTTTTTTATATTATATTATATTATATTATATAGATATTTGACAAGTAACCCTCCTCCCCTTCCTAAGCGCCTTGAAACCCTCTGGGTATGTAGTGCGCTATACAAATTCCATGACTTGACTTGACTTGACTATTCCCACTCCAGTGAGTGCAACAGTAGAGAAAGCGTTGGATAGCATAGGGGTAAAAATTACTATTCCTACTCCAGAGAGTGCAACAGTAGGGAAAGCGTTGGATAGCGTAGGGTTAAAAATTACTATTCCCACTCCAGTGAGTGCAATAGTAGGGAAAGCGTTGGATAGCGTAGGGATAACAATTACTATTCCTACTCCAGAGAGTGCAACAGTAGGGAAAGCGTTGGATAGCGTAGGGATAAAAATTGCTATTCCTACTCCAGAGAACGCAACAGTAGGGAAAGCGTTGGATAGCTTAGGGATAAAAATTACTATTCCCACTCCAGTGAGTGCAACAGTAGGGAAAGCGTTGGATAGGGTAGGGGTAAAATTTACTATTCCAACTCCAGAGAGTGCAACAGTAGGGAAAGCGTTGGATAGCGTAGGGGTAAAAATTACTATTCCCACTCCAGTGAGTGCAACAGTAGGGAAAGTGTTGGATAGCGTAGGGGTAAAAATTACTATTCCTACTCCAGAGAGTGCAACGGTAGGGAAAGCGTTGGATAGCGTATGGTTAAAGATTACTATTCCCACTCCAGTGAGTGCAATAGTAGGGAAAGTAAATACATTAAATATAAATATAAATAACATAAATATTAATACCAATTACAAAATAATTTAAATATTTTACAATTTTATAAAATATATTAATTAATCAATTAAAATTACAAATAAAAATGAACTAAAGATAAAAATAACCTACTAATACTAATTATTTACCAATTACCAATAAATTAATTTACAATATAAAATAAATAAAAATTAGACACAAAAAAATATTTAAAAAATGTAATTACTTACAATTAAATTACTTCCCAAGCTATTCCCCTATAAACACACAACCCACCACAGAAAATAATGTAACAAAAGTAACATATTTATTAATTAATCAATTACAATAAATTACAAATTATATTTTAATTCATTAGCAATTAATAATTAATTAACAATTAATTATAAATAAATAACAATAAATAAAATATCATATTTAATTAATTATAATTAAATTACTTCCCACCCTATTCCCCTATAAACCCACAACCCGCTACAGAAAATAAATTACTAAAATTAACATATTTATCAAATAATCAATAAAAATGAATTACCAATTATATTTTAATTATTTACAAAGTAATATTTATTTCACAATTATTTCCCAAAAAAATACCAATAAATAAAATAACATATTTAATTAATCATAATTAAATTACTTCCCACCCTATTCCCCTATAAACCCACAACCCTCTACAGAAAATAAATTACTAAAATTAACATATTTATCAATTAATCAATTAAAATTAATTTTCAATTATATTTTAATTACCAATTAATAATTAATTAACAAATAATTTTAAATAAATACCTATAAATAAAATAACATATTTAATTGTTTATAATTAAATACTTCCCTCCCTATTCCCCTATAAACCCACAACCCGCTACAGAAACTAAACTACTAAAATTAACATATTTATCAATTAATCATTTAAAATTAATTACCAATTATATTTTAATTAATTACCAATTAATAATTAATTAACAAATAATTCTATATAAATTCCAATAAATAAAATAACATATTTAATTAATTATAATTACATTACTTCCCATCCTATTCCCCTATAAACCCACAACCCGTTACAAAATTCTATTACACAAAAATAAAAAATTAATATTAACCTACCTTAATTTCGATATTTTTGTTGTCTATATTCTGTCTAGTCGATATTATGTCCATTCTATGTTTTTGATTTGATATTGTAGTTGAGCTTATATAGCGCACAGCTACCCGCAGTGGGTGTCCCGGCGCTTGCTTAGGGAACCCGTCCTGATATTCCCCTGTGTGATAGCCCCAGCGGGTATCCACAAGGTGAAAGTCAGGCATCCCGCCGCGAGGGGCCGTTGTGGAGATTAAGCAAGCTATTGCCCAGAGTCGCAGAGTGTGAACCCGTGATTCGAGAAGGCACCGGAGCGAGAATTATCGAGTCCGTGGAATTTTTAGCCCAAGACCCGCCGAGGCGGGGAATTGAACCCTGGTCCAGGACCGATCTCAGCTTCCGGGTCTGCCGCCTCTAACCCCTGAGCCACACTTCTCTGTCCATTCTATTCAATATTAAAATGTTCTTATCGAAATTTTGGTAGTCTATATTCTGTCTAGTCGATATTATGTCTATTCTATATTTTTTACTCGATATTATGTCTAGTCGATCATAAAAACTCGATATTTTGACTCTATACCCCCTGGGACATCTGAAGGCGAAAGAGAACTAGTTAAGAAATTCAGGTTAACAGGAAGCTTCTTGAAATGTACCGGATCTTTGCTGCAACAGCGGAGCCGAGATCTTTTAGCAGCAGGGAACCTGAGTCGGGGCTGATCTGCACTGTGGGAATACAGGGAGATCTGTGTGATAGCAGGCGGTCAGGCGAAATCTGTCACCTGAGCATGTAAACAGCTAAACACAGAAAGTCGCCAGGGCCAACAACTGGCAAAGCCACAGGTAGGGGCTGAAGAGCAAACACTCCCTTGACTGTGGCATTACTCCAACAGCCGGAGACTCCAATAAACATTTTAAGAAGTTAATATTGGTCTCCCAGGCCTGCCTATTGATTAGTACGTTAAATGTGCCCATATGGCTTCTGGAGTACGTTGCACTGCTAGTAGGTTCTAGGGCAGAACTCGTGAGGGCGGGGGGGTTGCAGGTTTGTGCGGGCTCCTGTTGCAAAAATAAGGACCCACCTGCACAATGTGGTGAGGAGCCCATGTGATTCCTGTATCTGGCAGATATCCATAGGCCCTAGTCTGAATCACTGGGTAACACAATTTATTTTTAAAATATTGATCCAACTCGGATCTGTAACTAAAAAAGCATGTGTTTTGAAGCCTTGCCCTAATATGTTTAATGCCTTTGAATGTGTTCCAAGTTTCCCCCAAAAGCAGTGTTGTAAAAGATGAAAAATTAGTTGTCTCTTTGTTGAATGAAAATATTAAAATTGAACCGTAGTTTATATTAATTTCTGTCTTTTAACCTGATTGCAAATAAAATGAGCCCACTAGTCATAATGAAATGTTGCTCCATGGTGCACAGCTGGTGCACAGAGGGTTAAATTAAGTTGTCTGAAATTCAGCTGAAACCAGAAAAGAATGGCAAGTGAACATGAACGTGCCCATTCTGCTGTAGCTCCAAGTTGTTTAATGATTCACTAGCCTTTCACCTATGTACAGAGCCAGTTCAGTCAGTTCAGCGAGCCCTTTCTAGGAATCGCTCGCTGACCTAGGACGTGACAAGTTTGGCCTGCCCTTGCCCCGTTAAGTGAAGAGGCAAAGTGTTTGCTCAGCACAGATAGCAAGTGCGTCATTTGTGTGGGAAAGCAGAAAACACAGGCCTCTGCTGATAGTAGATCAACATTGCACATTGACATTTCAAGATAACCGGCCAAGGCAAGGCTGAAAGTCAGGAGGTGGTAGTTTAAAGATTAACCTGTAGCTGCATGGTCAGATGCGTCGCAAATAATGTAAATTGTGAACGTAGACATATTTTTGAAATGTACCTTGATACTGTAATGTACACGTGGACCTAATTCTAGCATGGTCACACCATGATGCCATTGTTAATGATTAATGTATCCAGGTTCTGAAAATTGTATATAAGAACTGGCTTGCTTTCTGAAAAAACCAGATCTCTTTGCACTCCTGCAAATTGTCTCAGCTGCAGCTTTATTGGCAATAAAGCCACTTTCTTTTGAAACCTTGAATGTGCCCTTCTTCTTGTCCCTATTAATAAATGTTATTCTTTAACAGTGTAGAATTTTCCAGTCTGATAAAGGACTCACGTCACACAAAGTGTAAGAGACCTCCTGTTGAGCACTGATGACCGGGTCACCCAAAAGGCCACTCTTAGACCCGTGCACTGAGACCAGTGCTTCTTGTCACACTGCTTATCAAAGTTTTCATTGTATTGTGTTTTGAGGGCGAGAGACAGAGACAGGGACAGGACCGGGAAGCACCACCAATTCGCTATGGAAGTTAAGCTGATGGCGTGTTGTGTAAACACAAACTTTGCAGCCAAGATCGGCAGGAAATTAGCCCCTACACACATGCTTTCGATCAATTTTCAGAAAAGGCTGGCTGCTGTTCAGCTCTGGCTCGCTTCCGTTCTGTTCTCTGCACAAAAAAATGCTGCAAACAGGGCTTTAAGTGGGATGGAAAAACTGGGGGGGTCTCTCAAAGGGGCGTGGCCAATGTAATTTAGGGCGTGGCTTAAAACACGTAAAGCTAAAAATCTGTGCTTAACATAGTGACCCTACCAACTTGTATTTAGCTGTTTCTATCATTTCATCCAGAAATATGATACAACAAGTAACATCATACCTACAAGTCAGGACTATTGGCTTTGTCAGTGGTTGTTAGTTGCATAAGATAAATAAGCAGCAACTATGCCTTGTATATAATATTAAAAAAGCCTTCACTTAAAGCCCTGGTGACACCACGACAATGTTGCTGCTCCCGAGTCACAAAAAGAAAAGGGAATTCCAGAGAGAAAATGACTCTCTTTAAAGGATTTCCCTTCCCCTACAACGCTCACCTGGCATGAAGTCATGCCGTACGTTCTGCACTAGTGAGAAGTGAGCAGTGTGAGCACGTGCACATCGATGTGCTTACTGTCACTGCCGTACGGGAAAAAAAACAGACCGCCTGTGCCAGGGCACAAAACAGAGCCCAATAGAGACCCGGCCCACTTAAAGCCCTTGCTGCAAAGTAAATCACAGTGTATTCCTGAAAAAAAGCCCATTCCTTCTCCAGAAGCTTGACATGAATTCTCCTTATTCCTTTGGGTAGTAGGCTTAATTGTCTGGCTACAGGCAGCGGTTGCATTTCATTTGCAATCTCCGCCAGACCAAATTGTATTCTGTTTATGCGCACATCCTTAATTAATTTGTCAACCAATAAGTCTGTTTTTTTATATCTACGATTAGTAGCCAATGAAATTGGTGGAAGGATGATTTGGAAGAAAGGATGCCTGTGTGAAGAGGGAGGGAGGACGGACGGCCCTATGACTGCTTATATAACACTTTTTTATTATAACTTTTCAACATGCCGCACAGCAGCCACAATGCTCTACAACATATTTTTAAAACATTGGCAAAGTCAGTAGCCCTGGCAAACATTTACAAGGGCCCAAAGGCGAGACCTGTTGGCTATGCCAATGCTTGTTTCTTTTGTTCCTTGCATATTTGAATACATCAATGCATTTTAGATCACTCATTAGTGCCTTCGGGGGGAAACAACCTTTACATTGCAACTTTTACAACGCACTACCATTACAACTAAACTTTTACAACGCAAATCCATTACAACGCATGCCATTACAACGCAACCATTACAACGCATGACACTATAACGCATACCATTACAATGCATGTCATTACAACGCATTCATTACAACGCATACCATTACAACACAAACATTACCATCCAACACTTACCCTACTGTTGCACCCCCTGGAGTTAGAATAGTAATTTTTACCCCTACACTATCCAACACTTACCCTACTGTTGCACCCCCTGGAGTTAGAATAGTAATTTTTACCCCTACACTATCCAATACTTACCATACGTGCAATGTAATGTTATGCGTTGTAATGGTATGCGTTGTAATGGTATGCATTGTAAAGGTAGTATGTGTTGTAATGGAATGCGTTGTAAAGGTAGTTTTTAAAAATTTGTTGTGTTGGCATGCGTTGTAATGGAATGCATTGTAATGGATGTTGCGTTGTAAAAAATGTGTTATAAAGGTATGCGTTGTAAAAGTATGCGTTGTAAGGTTATACAACCCATTCGGGGTATATAAGCATACCGAAAAACCAGCTCATATTTAAAGAATTATGGTAGCGGTATACTCATTTACTGAATGACCTCCTTCCTAGATGGAGGAGTGGTAAAATTATCACCATTATGGAATAGTTACGCTGCTATCAATAATCTATTAGCATATTACCACATAATACCTTATACTTGTGCCTTAACCTTTAACTGAAGTTAGCTGTGCATTTTCATAACATGTATTTGTACTAACCCACTAAATTGGGTGATTAAAAAATAGTCAGTATTAGAACAAAAGGTGCTTCTGAAGCCAGTGTTCATTGTGTTCTCGAAATGAAGCTTATAACATGACTCCACATAACCCTGCCCCTTTTCTGGGCTTTAAGAGTTTGCTTAATGCTTTGACTGACAACGTAGGTCATTGATACCATGGGGTTACATCAAAGTTTTCGATCAGAGCACGGTCTAAGCGTCTTTCGGTACAAAGAGCATCCTATGATTCTGGGGTATACTCCAAGTAAAGATTTAACACAGGTATAACTATCGACTGAAAGTAAAATAGAAAGAAGTATAATAAGGTTACGTCTTAGTTTAAACTATGTCTTAAACTAGAATATGTCATACTGAGGTCTCTGTTAGTCAACGAGAAATGGATCCATTTCAAGACCTCCAATTTACTCAGATCTAAAGAGATATGATTACATTGGATAAAAACCATTGAAAATGGGGTTGTCCATCTTTGTTATCAGTTTTTGTATTATTTACTCTACGTTTGTTCATTGATTGATCGATCATTTGTTCAGTGATTGTTGTTATAATTTTGATTCTCTAAATGATGTTACAAATAGTGCCTACAATTCCAAACAGACACTGACAATAAACATTTGCTGCTCTATTATATTGCTATGTGCACCTTCTTCTAGAGTCACTGTGGCTGAGATTGCTCACATAATACCCTGTATGTCCCTGACATGTATAAAATGTGTTGTTCAAACGTATATCTTACCGTGGAATCGGGAGTATATGCAGATAAACCCATGGGAATTATTTTCTCTTCTCTTGAGTGGTTGTCACCTGCCAATAGGCTGAACCTTTACTCTTGTGAGCTAAGGAATCGATCTGTGGTATAGCTTTCCCAGAACTGGGTCACTGGTGTCAAAGGTCACAAAACGGATTCATAACCAAAAAATTGAACAAAAAGTAGCTCTTGCATGAAAGAATGAGATTTAAGCAAGACTTCATAGACTCGTAAGAAGAGAATCAATTTGCGTCCCCAAAGGTTTAATTCATTTGAAAAACATTCTCTAAAACCCCCAAAAATGAAAGTTGATACACAACAATATTTTAACATTACATTGGCTACATACAAGACATCACAGTGATATTACATTCAAACAGCATACACCGATTTTCATATTATTGTGCATTTGATAAAAATTTAAATGGAGAAGGACCCAAGCCTAACAGTGACCAGCAGGGTGTCAACCAAGATAAATGATTCTAAATAATTTCTTATCCTAATTTCTGCCACCATAAATCTACTTATACCGAAGCAAATATCAATAATTGAGAGGAACTGAACATACAACAAGCATTGACAACATAGATAGACCCTAGCTATTTTATAAGTGAGTTCTTCACTAATTGGCAAGTTTGTAGAAATTAAGCAGAATATGGGTTACTTCACAAAGGAGGAACTAGATCCTCAAGTTTTAGATACAAATTGTTGTAGAGTAGTTTTTGTGCACATTAGTTGTGTGGTGCAAACAGGTGGGAATTGGGCAGAGGGCTGAAACGAATTTTGGATGTCAAGGTTAACAAGCATCGTCAACACCAGTAGGTCTGGCTTGGGTTGCAGAGTTATTGGGTTTGTGAGTTTTTTTTACCTTGCTATGCTGATTATTAGTTTACCGTTCCAAGAAAGCAACATGTTAGGCACCTTAAAGAAGTAAATGAATGCCGAATTAAAACCAACATTATTCTAAGATTGGTGTGACATGTAGATGGATGGGTGGTCTTCGTAGATTCTTTTTATACTTTGTTGCAAACTATTCTTAGGCATAGACATTAAGCCACTGTGGAATGTTTTTTTTATATGAAGAATGACAAAAACATTTTAAAATGCGTGCGCAGACGGCATTTTAGAATGGTTTTTAAAGCCCACTTAAAGATAAACTGTATGTGTGCAATTAGTTGTGTGGGCCCAGTAGTATTGTATGAGGAGTTGTCTGACCCTTACAAGAGAAATAAAAAGTCAAATAAAAGTTTACAAAAGGAAAAATAATGCTTTGTTTACATTTTATAAAGGACACTTTGGACCACCAGTTCTAGACATTGAAGAGGACTAGCTTTGTGGCAGATGTTCACATTGTTCTCAGGTAAACTGCTGTCACTCACAGTGCCAGAAGCCAATCATTGTGTTGTAATCACAGTCTGGTAGCCGGGTGTAGTTTGTAGATTATTTATTAAGATCAAGTTGTAGGTTGATAGATCCAAGTCCAGAAGCCCCCCAGAAGCAGCCTGCCTGCTGCTCAGCCCATAATCCCACTGTCACAACTCACCACACAGGCACCCAAACATTCCAATAATCTTCATCACGCTAACATTCCACTCAGAACACTAACACTGGCTGAGCAGCTAGGACCCAAGGTAACAGGGGAGATACATGAATACATAAGCAAGATATAACATATCCTCCCCCTTTAGAAAGAAACTAAAATTTAAGACGCTAGATGGAAACACCTATTCACACACAGACATACATAAATATACATACACATATATATATATTCACATAAAAAAACCATAGGTTTCAGGGGTATTATAGTTAGCTGGACATTTCACTCGTACAAAACCATAGAAATTCCTCCGATATAGTTAGTTCTGCTAACTATAACTCACACGCCTGCAATGCACTGCTGATGATGTCACATATTTCATCATTCATGACATGGTCAGTGACATCACTGATGACATCACTGATGACATCTCAAATGACATCACTGATGACATCACTGATGACATCACTGATGACATCATCCAGTGGTTTAGTTTAAAATTGAAATATGTAATATATATACCAATCTGTATTAAAGATTGAGTGGATATATAACGGACTGGATGAAGTATGTAGTAGCTGTCTGACTGTCTGTTTAAGTGAGTAATTAAATACATGGATTAGTAACTAAACTGTGAATGTGTGCATCACTAACTCTGTTGTTGTATGTTGTATGTTGACGCATGCACAGTGGCGGGTCCCTCGACATATACATGCTGGGGCACGCTGGGTGTGCGACTCCCGTGAAATTTTGTTATGTTATAAAATGATATGTATGTGTCTTAGTAGGGCAAGAGATTATCTTAGATATTCATTAAAATAATATATTTGTACTTATAATAAACTTATATTATTTTTAAATATATTTTCAGGAAGTTGCGTCTGGTGCGTGCTTCATGAGCGCAGAGTGTGAGGACCCCATGTGACCTCAGAAAAAATCTTTTATTGCTTCATAACTTTTTCAACTGTAACTATTGAAGGACCCCACATATTTTAATCCTTCTTGTAGGAGCATCTTTAGAGAGACATCTCTTTTCCTACAAGGACCATTTTTGCTTGTTTTTTCGGTGTTTTTCAAAAAATATGAAACAAAATGGCACCTGGACAGCAGCAGGAGGAAGTATCTTCTGAAGAAGAATTCTTGCAGGAGGCACCATGTCCACAGAGGCCGGAATCTGTAGTGTGGAAATTCTTCACTTTTCCACCTGGAGAGAAGAAAGTAAATGCGAGAAAGGTGACGTGCAAAATTTGTGACTGAGTCCTGTCAAGAGGCAGTGAAAAAAAATACTTTTGTTGCACTACTTCTATGTACAAGCATCTCCGGACCACACATCCTCTCAATCTTGCTCGGGAGGAAATGAGGCGAGCGGCTTTGAACCCCTCACCTGCTGTGGCAAGTATGTCTGGACCGTCCTCAGGAACACCTGCAATGGACATTAGGCCAGAATTCGCCTTCTCGAGCAACACTGTGTGCAGTGTAAGAAACGTATATGCTTCGGTGAGCAGTCGGTGGATACAGTTTGTGCTGCGCAACGCAACCATCGTTGTTAATGTTTTTTTATTGGAATGATAAGTAATTCTAAAACTTTCCTGTTTTATTCGTTCTTTTTTTTGTTCATTTTTTTAAAAAACACCCAAAAAATACAGATCAGATCTGGTTAAAGAAAGAACTATAATTGCAAGGTAATGTGTGAAAGTTTGATTGAATATATGTATACAGCATGATTGACTGAAAGAATGCATCAGTAGTGTTTGGTGAATTTATAGGTGAAGATTTATGAGGAAGTGCTGCAGTGTGACACTGCAAGCTCTTTAGCTGCACTGCGGCACTTCCGAAGCACAGGGATGTGACATATGTACATGAATAAGTTGCAACTCTGTGCTGTCTCTGCACTGCTGCACAAACTGCAGCCATGCGGTGACACAGGCACCCTTGCACCATGGTGCAACGATGTCTGTGTCGTGTGGAGATTGTTTTTGTGCAGGAAGGGGCACCTTCCTGCACAAAAACAATCAGTAAAGGCATTTTCCTCTTTCAATGTATGCTGTGGAATGCAGCATGCATTGAAAGAGGAAGAAATGAGGAGAAATGAAAACAATTCTCCTCGTTGCGCCTTGCTATATCAACTCTAGGATGGCGCAGCATTCAAACACACCTACAGATTTACGATTTCTCATAAATCTGGAGATGTGTCTTGTTCTATGGGTGTTTCATGGGCACACCCACAGCAACACCTATGGAACTCCTTTCAACACAAAGTTCTGTGTATGAAGGGGTCATATTTACAAGGAGGAGAAAGATCATGCAGGGTGGCTTTTCCTCTTCTTGTAAATATGAAGGAGTGCCTGGCACCATCACTACGTTACAAAAAGTGACATACTGTGGTGCAGGGTGCTTGTAAATCTGCTCCATAACTGCTTAGGTATTGTCAGACTGATACAATAAGAAGATAGTGCTGGATGGGTGATTGAAGAATTGCATGAGACTGACAGGAGGTATCCTACGCTGCATGGCTACTACTTAAGTTTTTAATGGAGTGGACCAATAGTATTTATCTGCTTAGAGATTTTAGGGATTATGCACAGAATATTTTATATGTACTTGTGTTGGTGCCTAGATCATTTTATAAGAATACCACTAGTAACTGGAATGATGACAGTGCTGCAAACAGAGTGAACACTTAATTTATAAGTGCTTACGTATTGGTGGAGTGATAGGATAAGTAAATAGTGGTAGATAAGTGATTAAAGAAGTGCATGGGACACACTGGAAGATTCCTACTCTGCATGAGTACTAACTGGGTGTTTAGAAGAATGTATCAATAGTATGTAGCTAGTTAGAGGTCTGCTTGGACAGTGAACACAATATTATAGCTGTACTTGTGTTAGTTGCTAGGCCATTCCATAAATTTATGACTAGTAACTAGATTAATTACAGTATTACAAACAGAGTGTATAGTGAATTTATAAGTGCTTAGGAATTGGTGGAGTAATAGGATAAGTAGATTGTGCTGGATGGGTGATTGGAGAAATGCAAGGGACAGACAGGAGGATTCCTACACTGTAAAGGTACTAACTGGGTATTTAGAAGAGTGTATCAATAGTTTGTAGCTGGTTAGAGGTGTGAAAGCATAGTGTACAAAATATTGTACCTGCACTTGTGTTAGTGACTACGCCATTCCTTAAGTATACGACTAATAACTGGAGTAATTTCAGTGTTGCAAAGAAAGTGCGTGCTGAATTTATAAGTGCTTAGGTATTGGTGGAGTGATAGGATATAGAGATAGTGCTTAATGGGTGAATGGAGAAGTGCATGGGACAGACAGAAGTATTCCTATACTGCATAGGTACTAACTGGGTATTTAGAAGAGCGTATCAATAGTATGTAGCTGGTTAGAGGTGTGCATGCATAGTGTACAAAATATAGAAGCTGCACTTGAGTTAGTGGCTAGGCCATTCCTTAAGTATATGACTAATAACTAGAATAATTTCAGTGCTGCAAAGAAAGTGCATGTTGAATTTATATGTGCTTAGGTATTGCGGAGTGATAGGGTACGTAGATAGTGCTGGATGGGTGATTGGAGAAGTGCATGGGACAGACAGGAGGATTCCTAGGTTGCATCGGTAGTTCTTTACTAAGTAGCTGGTTAGAGGTTTATATATATAGTGCACAGCTGAATGTAGTTGTGCATTGATAGTGTTTGAATTACTTAATCTTACCTTGACAGTAGTACATATAAAAAAAAGAAAATTCAGTAATTATAAGTGTTTAGGTATTGGTGGAGTAAAAGGATAAGTAGCTAGTGCTGAATTGGTAATTGGAGAAATGCATGGGACAGACAGGAGAATTCTTACACTGCATGGTACTAACTGGATATTCAGAAGAGCGTATCAATAGTATATAGCTGGTTAAAGGTCTGCATGCATAGTGTACAAAATATTGTACCGCACTTGTATTAGTGGCTAGGCCATTCTTTAAGTATATGTATAATAACTCGAGTAATTTCAGTGCTGCAAAGAGAGTGCATGCTCAATTTATAAGTGCTTAGGTATTGGTGAAGTGATAAGATACATAGATAGTGTTAGATGGATGAATGGAGAACTGCCTGGGTCAGACAGAAGGATTCCTAGACTGTATAGGGACTAACTGAGTATTTAAAAGACTGTATCAATGCTATGTAGCTGATTAGGGGTCTGCATGCATAGTGCATAGAATATTGTAGCTGTACTAGTTTTTCTGGCTGGGCCATTCCTTAGGTACATGACTAGTAACTAGAATAATTTCAGTGCTGCAAAGAGAGTAAATGTTGAATTTATAAGTGCTTAGGTATTGGCGGAGTGATAGGATACGTAGATAGTGCTCTATGGGTGATTGGAGAAATACATGGCACAAACAGAAGGATTCCAACACTGCATAGGTATTAACTGGGTATTTAGAATAGCGTATTAATAGTATGTAGCTTGCTAGAGATTTGCATGCATAGTGTACAAAACATTGTACCTGTACTTGGGTTAGTGACTAGGCCATTCCTTAAGTATATGACTAATAACTGGAGTAATTTCAGTGCTGCAAAGAGAGTGCATACTACATTTATAAGTGCTTAGGTATTGGCAGAGTAACAGGATACGTACCGAGGGCCCGATTCACAGAATTAAGTTAGGACAAAATCTTAAACTTACTACTTTTGGTATTCACAGAATTCTGTCTTAAGTTTGTCTTAAGACAGACTTAAGACAGACTTAAGTTAGGATTTTGTCTTAAGTCTATCTTAAGACAAACTTAAGACAAAATCCTAACTTCTGTGTATACCAAAAGTAGTAAGTTTAGGATTTTGTCTTAAGTTAGTTCTGTGAATCGGGCCCATAGTGCTGGATGGGTGAATGCACAAGTGCATGGGACAGACAGAAGGATTCCTAGACTGCATAAGTACTAACCTCCAAGGACCTGTCCCAACCACCTCCGCTGCATACTCCTCAACACCCGCTCCGCACGCAAACATGCCGTGGAGCTCTGGGACCTGCTCAACACCTCCGCCCCAGACGTTGCCTTCCCGACTGAGACTTGGTGGAATGATTCCTCGGCACCTGACATCGCCATAGCCATCCCGGACGGCTACAAGATCTCCCGTAGAGACCGCACCAATGGAATTGGAGGAGGAATAGCCATCATCCACAAGTCCACCCTGCAGGTCCACACCCTCGCAGACTGCTCCATCAACTCCGCCCAACATCTTCACTTCCGGATCCACACCGACCCCAACACCACCCTCAGAGGAACACTCGTCTACAGACCGCCTGGACCCCGAACCCTCTTCAGCGACACCATCGCCAACCTCGTCAGCACCCAAGCTCTCGCCTCCATGGACTACATCCACCTTGGGGGCCTGAACTTCCACCTCGAGAAAAACAACGACGCCAACTCTGCCACCCTGTCGACAACCTCGCCAGCCTCGGCCTCCAACAACTCGTCACCAAACCAACCCACGCCACCGGCCACACGGTCAACCCTATCTTCTCCACAAGCACCCACATCACCTTCAACCACACCACCGAACTCCACTGGACTGACCACCGCTGCATCCACTTCACCTTCAAGAAACTAACCACGCACCACCACACACAACAGCTGCCTCACTGCTGCTGCTAGAGCAAAGTCACCGAATACGAGCTGACCTCCACCCTCGCCCAGAATCTACCCCCCGACCCCACCAACACAGACACCGCCGCCAAAAACTTCAGATAGTGGATCAACGACTGTGCCAACACCCTCGCCCCGCTCAAGAAACCCTCCATCAACCACTCCAGCAAGTAAGCCGCTGTGTTCACCGAAGAACTCCTAACCTCCAAACGCACATGCAGGAAACTGGAGAAGAAATGGCTCCACGACCGTACACCAGACAGCCACGCAGCCCACAAGGATGCATCCTCCGACACCACCACCACATCAGAACAGCCAAGAGATCTTCCTTCAAAGCCTGCCTGGACAACAACGCACATGACAGCAAAGAGCTTTTCAACATAGTGAAGGAACTCTCCAACCCCAGCGCCAACACCAACGACATCCCAACCTCACAAGATCTGTACGACTCACTGGCCACCTTCTTCCATCAGAAGAACGCCGACATCCACAACAGCTTTAACACCTCAACCGCCCGACCACAACAGACCCCACCCCAAGCACCAACTGAACCAACCAGCTGACCTCCTGGTCTAACGTCAATGAAGACGAGACACGCAAGGTTATGAACTCCATCCACTCAGGATCTCCATCAGACCCCTGGCCACACCACGTTTTCAACAAAGCTGACGCTACCATCGCACCCCAACTACGGAAGGTCATCAACTTCTCCTTCGACACCGCAACATTCCCGGAAAGCTGGAAGTATGCCGAAATCCATGCCCTCCTCAAGAAGCCCAAGGCGGACCCCAAAGACCTCAAGAACTTCCAGCCCATATCCCTGCTCCCCTTCCCGGCAAACGTCATTGAGAAAATCGCCAACATACAGCTGACCCGCAACCTCGAGGATAACAACATCCTAGACCCATCCCAGTCCGGATTCAGATGAAATCACAGCACCAAGACAGCCTTCATTGCTGCCACAGAAGACATCAGGCGCCACCTAGACAATGGCGAAACTTCAGCCCTCATCCTCCTGGACCAGTCAGCCGCCTTCGACACAGTTTGCCACTGCACACTAATAACACGCCTCCAAGAAGCCGGAATCTAGAAGAAGGCTCTGGAATGGGCCACGGCCTTCCTCTCCGGCAGAACCCAGCGAGTATGCCTCCCACCATTCCGATCAGAAGCCACTGACATCATCTGTGGCGTACCCCAGCTCATCCCTCAGCCCGACCCTGTTCAACGTCTTCATGGCCCCCCTCGCACAAGTGACCCGCCAGCACGACCTGGACATCATCTCCTACGCCGACGACACCCAGCTTATCCTATCACTCACCAAGGACCCACAAACCTCCAAAAGCAACCTCCACAAGGGAATGAGTTCCGTCGCAGAATGGATGAGAAAAAGCCACCTGAAGCTGAACTCGGACAAGACAGGAGTCGTCTTCCTCGGCCCCACCCCCTCTGCATCGGACGACTCCTGGTGGCCGGCCACACTGGGAACAGCTCCAACACCCACGGACCACGCACGCAACATAGGATTCATCCTTGACTCTTCCCTCTCCATGTCAAAGCAGGTCAACGCCATCTCCTCCTCCTGCTAAAACACCCTCTGCATGATTCGCAGGATCTACAAGTTGATGCAAACCAAAGCCATAAGAACGGTGACCCAAAACCTCGTCAACAGCAGGCTGGACTACGGCAACGCACTTGACGCAGGAATCCCGGCCAAACACCTGCAGCGACTATAACGCATCCAAAACGCCTCCGCCCTACTGATCCTCAACCACCGCAGCCACATCACCTCCAACCTAAGAGACCTACACTGGCTCCCCGTCAACAAGAGGATCACCTTCAAGCTCCTCACCCACGCATACAAAGCTCTCCACAACACCGGACCAGCCTACCTGAACCACAAATTCTACACCCCCACCCGCCAGCTCTGCTCCACCAGCCTCGCCCCTGCTGCCATCCCGCGCATCCAACGAACAACCTCCGGTAGCAGATCCTTCTCCTTTCTCGCCGCCAAGACCTGGAACACCCTCCCCACCCATCTGCGGCAGACCCAAGACCTGCTCATCGAGCTGTAGCAGCACCCCCCGTCAGCGCCTTGAGACCCTCACTGGTAAGTAGTGCGCTTTACAAGTTCTTTGATTGATTGATTGACTGAGTATTTAAAAGACTGTATCAATGCTATATAGCCGATTAGAGGTCTGCATGCATAGTTACAGAATATTGTAGCTGTACTATTATTGGTGCGTCTATGGTTTCGAGAATGGTAGTCTGTATTTTAGGGTGTGAGGAGGTGCATCAGATGATAATGTGGATGTTATCAGTGATGTAAAGGAATCAGAACTCAGATTGTAGTTTGAAAGTATTTATTCTGCAAAGAACAAGATCCACGATTTTCGGCTCATCCGAACCTTGATAACGATGCAAGACGTCATCGTAGCATCCTTATTTAACTGTACAAATGCCTCCAGTAGCCAAAATTAAGAAAGGACTACATATTACTTTAATCCAAAAAGCTGGCGGCCATATTGACCTGGTCACAATGTGAAAATTCAGGAATTGATACAAAAAATAAAAGAAAACAAGTGTTAATATGCACACAATGCATATGGCTGAGTTTAAACTGAAATGGCATGGTGAGCAAAAAAACTGCTCTCCATGCCACTGGAATCAAGCTATCCTGGCTTATGAGGGCTGAAAGCCCGAAACCAGTCCGATGATGCTTGTTTCCGGTCCAGGGAGGACCTGGCTTGGCAGTTCGGGGTGGACTGTTCCCATGGGGGCACAGGGTCAAGACTGATTTGCATATGGCTGGTTTCAAGCTGGAATGGCATGGTGAGTAAAAAAACTATGGATTTAGGCCCAGATCTCTGTGCTCATGTGAATGTATGACATTATTCTGCATTCTGTCCATCAACTGTTGTTTTTGCATTTGTCACCCCGATTAGGACAGGTATGCTCAGACATGAGTCCCATTGTCTCCATGCCACTGGAATCAAGCTATCCTGGCTGATGAGGGCTGAAAGCACTAAACCGGTCCTAGGATGCTTGTTTCCAGTCCAGGGAAGACGTGGCATGGCAATTCAAGGCTGGACTGTTCCCATGGGGCACAGGGTCAAGACTGATTTGCATATGGCTGGGTTCAAACTTGAATGGCATGGTGAGCAAAAAAACAATGGATTTAGGCCCAGATCTCTGTACTCATGTGAATATATGACATTATTCTGCATTCTGTCCATCAACTGTTGTTTTTGCATTTGTCACCCCGATTAGGACAGGTATGCTCAGATATGAGTCCCGTGTTCTCCATGCCACTGGAATCAAGCTATCTTGGCTGATGAGGGCTGAAAGCCCGAAACTGGTCCTAGGATGCTTGTTTCCAGTCCAGGGAGGACCTGGCTTGGCAGTTTTGACTGGACTATTCCCATGGGGCACAGGGTCAAGACTGATTTGCATATGGCTGGGTTTAAACTGGAATGGCATGGTGATCTTAAAAACGATGGATTTAGGCCCAGATCTCTGTACTGGGTGAATGTATGATATTGTTCTGCATTCTTTCCATCAACTGTTGTTTTTGCACATTGTCATTTCAGCATATCTTTCTTACCCTGTGACCGCCATACCTGAATGTTCGGCAATGTGACTAATTCATAATAAACATACTTAGTATTGTAAACATCAACATAAACAATGGACTACACATTACTTTAAAGCGAAAGGCTTTCAGCCATATTAATCTGGGCACGTTGCGTATTATAATGGTTCTTACACGAAAGAAAAGAAAAAAAATGGGTGTTAATATACACACACTCCCCCTTAACAAAGTTCTAGCGATTATAGTTCCATTCCAATCACAGCTCATTTGAGATGTCATGAGTGATGTTATGTGTGATGTAACTGACCATGTCATGAATGATGTAATGTCTGAGGTCATTAGCAGTATATTGCGGGGGGACAGGTAATTATAACTGCTGAATTTCACTGGTTGTGTATGAGTGAAATCTGAGTCTAAGTATACCGTCCCTGTGATCTTTGTTTTTTTTTAAAAATGTCTAGGTTTTTTTAACGTTAAGTAAGATGCATATCACAACGGATGGTGGGGGTTTGGAAGCAGGGTCTGGCATTGTGCGGCCCCCACCCAAGCTTGCTGCTCCTGCCTTCCCTCCTCCTAGCCATCCATTGTCCTATTCCATGTCCCTGCTTCCTTATTACAGACCTGTGTGGCTGTTGTTCTGCCACTGGTCTTCCCGCCTTCTCTGAGCAGTTAGCTTGCTGCCCCATCCACCTCCTCCCTATCCTCTGTTGTCTGAATCCATTAACTCGCCTCCTCCCTCCTGCCATGCATGGGCTGATGTACTGCCATTGCCCTCCATTTAGCATGATGTACCAGTCTACTCCTCCTGTCCGCCATTGCCCAATTCTATGCCCCATCATTGACCTCCTGTTTAGTCTCTGTGCTTAGCTTGCTGCCCCTATTCTCCTTCACCCTGCCCTCCGATGTCTGTGTGCATGCCCCTGCTACATCCTTTCTGCCCACCATGTTCCATGGACCTGCCACTCCTATCTACTCTGAGTGTTCTGTTGAGCTGCCACTCCCTTCCCAACAGCCTAGCATTGTCAGATGACTGTAACCTGTCCCTGCCACCCCCTCCTTGCCTATCCACATTCCATGCCCCTATCCCCTTCCTCCTGTCCTCCATGGTCCATTTTACTGCCACTTCCTTCTGCCCTCCCTGGTCAGTTGTGCTGCAACTGCTCCTCCTGCCTGCCCCGTGTGGTCTGTTGTGAGGCCCCTTCCCCTGAACTCTCTTGTCTGTGCCCAGGTCCGGACCCTCCCTTCTATCCTCCATGGTCCTTTGTGTATTCCCCTGCACCCTCCTTCTTGCCCATCACAGCCATTGTACTGCCACTAACCCTCCTGCTTGCCATGCATGGTCTTCTGTGCTACCACAGCCCCTCCCACCTTCCCTGTGTGGTCAGCTAGCTGCCCCTGACCCCCTGCCACCCTCCCTCCATGGTCTGTGTATATGCCATTATAGTCTCACTGCTGCTCTCCACGGTGTGTCTTGCTTCTAGTGCCCATCCTGCCTGAACTCCATGGTCGTCTTGCTGCTCCTGCCCTGCCCCCTTGCCTCCAGCCCTCTTTTTCCAAGTACAGACCCCTATTCCCTCCCTCCTGGCTTGTCTGTTCCATTGTAATGCCCCTGATCCGTCCCTCCAGCCCTTTATGGTCCATTATGCTGCAGCTTTCTCTCCTGTCTGTCCATTATGGTCAGCTAGCTTCCATTGCCTCTTTCCCCTCTGTTCTCTGTTGTCCATGTGCATGGTCCTGTCCCCTCCCTATTGCTTTCTATGGATTGTTGTGCTGCACTCCCATCCCGCATGCCCTGTGTGGTGTATTGTGCTGCTGCAAACCCTGATGCCTGCCCTGTAGGGTCAGTTTGTGCAACCCTCCATGTTCCTCCTGTCCTCTGTTATCCGAGTCCATGTCCCTACCCCAATTCCTCCTGTCTTCCATGATCCAATGTACCATACTTGCTAACATTTTGAACTTGGTAAGAGGGAGATTTTGAGAAAAAAAAACGGGGTATTGATTTTCCCCGTTGACATACATTGAAAAAGAGGAGATTGTAGACAGGAGACAGATCAAATAAAGCCCATTTGGGCTTCAAAACATAGGACGTTTCCTGGCTGAATCGGGTCTGTTGGAATTATGGTTGTACTACCCCTGCCTCTTCCTTCTGCTCACAATAGTCTATTATATTGCCACAGCCTCTCTTGCCAGTCCTGTATTCTTGGTTTGTTGCCCCTGCCCCCTTTACACTGCCCTCCATAGTCTGTTGTGCTGCCACTGCCCTCCCTGCGTGCCCAGTGTGGTGAAAATGTTGCCTCTGCACCCTCCTACCTGCCTTCAATTTTCAGAGTCCGTGCTACCTCTAACATTTTATATTTATTACAAAAGTGTGGAACACTTGATGTCATCTTGATGTAATCAAAACTGTAATACCTAGAGCATTTCCTTTAGAAATTACATACATGAGAAGGTCTTATTTTCATCAACATTATGGTTAGTGCTCTAAAAAACTAAAATGAGGACATATTTTCTGAGTTTTCAAATAGCGACAAAGCACTTTTAAATTATTTGTTATCTCTATGTTGTTTTATCCAGTAGACCACTTGATTAGATGTTGTACTTAGGAGAGAGGATGTGGTGTTACTTCCAGAGCTGAAGACTTTGCAACGGGAGAACCAGGTTGAAGTTTGTGCTTCATCTCGACATTCTGTGATTCTGGTCAAATCACTTAAAATCTCCCCATGTCTACAACCAACATGAATTTGTTCTTGTGTGATGAAACCAATGCTCATGTAAAGCACTCCAATACCTGACAAGTCTGCACTATATAAAACTACAAAAACACAAAAAATAAAAAGTGTTTTGCACACTTCTGTAATTGGGCTACATGTGGGCTACATCTAGGTGTTATTTGTGCTACATTTGTGCTCTTTTGTCTCTGGTGGCCATCTTGGGAGATTTATTTGTTATGAAGTATCCTAATATCCCCATTTACTGCAGTCTCCTCAGTAGGAAATGCTTTCAGTTTTTTACTTTGAATCCATCAAGAAGGTATTCGGATATGTCACACATTTGCCATACATTCTGAATGTTAGCACTCTCGTTGCTCATTAGATCACTGTAGTAAAGCTACTGCTCACCAGGGAGGTCTGCTGCTGGTATTCAAAGTGCCTGTGTCAGTCTGCATGTTAGAAACTTTTTTTGAAATAGAAGAGGATTTGAGAAGTCAAAATGTGCCCTAATTTTTCTTTCTGCAGCCCCTCATTTTGTTCCGTTGCAAATGAGATGTTCTAAGTTTTAACACTTTATTCCAATCAAAATGGCTTCAGGTGTTCCATACTTTTGTCATAAGTAAGACTGTTAGCGCTCTAGTTGTTCTTTAGAACACTCTGGGATATTCTGTCATTGGGCTACACTTGGGCTACATCTGGGTGATATTTGTGCTACAGTTGGGCTCTTTTGTCTCTGGTGGCTATCTTGGGAGACTTACATGTTATGAAGTTTCCTAATTTCCTCATTTACTACAGGCTCCTCAGTAGGAAATACTTTCGTTTTTTTTTACTTTGATTCCATCAAGAAGGCATTCAGATGTGTCGCACATTTGCCATAAATTCAGAATGTAGGCACTCTAGTTGTTCACTAGATTACTCTAGTAAAGCTACTGCTCACCAGGGAAGTCTGCTGCTGGTATTCAAAGTACATGTTTCAGTCTGCATGTTAGAATTTTTTAATGAAATAGAAGAGGATTGGAGAAGTCAAAATGTGCCTTAATTTTTCTTTCTGTATCACTAATCATAATTTCTATAGCAAAATGAAGCCCCTCATTTTGTTCCTTTGCAAATTAAATGTATTAAGCGTTACCACTTTATTCCAATCAAGATGGCTTCAGGTGTTCCATAGTTTTGTCATAAGTAAGACTGTTAGCGTTCTAGTTGTTCTTTAGAACACTCTGGGACATTCTGTCATTGGGATATACTTGGGCTACATCTGGGTGATATTTGTGTGTACCTTTGGGCTCTTTTGTCTGTGGCGGCAATCTTGGGAGACTTATTTGTTATGAGGTTTCCTAATTTCCTCATGTACTACAGTCGCCTCAGTAGTAAATACTTTCATTTTTTTTACTTTGATTTCATCAAGAAGGCATTCAGATGTGTCACACATTTGCCATAAATTCTGAATGTTAGCACTCTAGTTGCTCATTATATCACTGTAGTAAAGCTACTGCTCACCAGGGAAGTCTGCTGCTGGTATTGAAAGTACATGTTTCAGTCTGCATGTCAGAATTTGTTTTTAACGAAATAGAAGAGGATTTGAGAAGTTACTCAAAATGTTCCTTTTTACATTAAATGTTTTAAGAGTTACCACTTTATTCCAATCAAGATGGCTTTCAGGTGTGCTGTACTTTTGTCATAGGTAAGGCTGTTAGCACTCTAGTTGTTCTTTAGAACACTCTGGGAAGCTGCAGTAGAACACAAAGGAATCAACTGACAGTCTTTGCACTTGTTGGATGTACATGTTTTACTGAGAATGTCTGACTTCATTCCCACATGACTGAGAAAAATAATGTGAATTTACAGAAAATATGCTCTCAGTTTAGGTTATAGATCACCTTCCAAACCTCTGTGGCATGAGAAAATAGTTTTCACTTAAACATGATTCATGATATCCCAGCAGAAGGCTTTTTCACGTGATAAAATCACCTTAGAGCACACCACAATTCCTAAAATGAGTATGGTACCATCAACAAATGATTTATAATGTAACTAAAGTCTTAACACCTTATATTAACTACAATGCTTTTTAAGGAGGTGCTATCATGTATATTGGTCCCAAGATGGCTGCCAACACTTCTTAGATGAAATGCTTACAGCCAATCAGATCTCACGATGAGATGTGTGGTTAGGCTCCGCCCAGATATATATATATATATATTTTTTTTTTCTTTAATATCTAAAAAACTGCTGAACAGATTTATACCATTTAACAAAAAGACACAAGTCTGCAGCACGGACTACTTCTCTGCCAAATTTGGTATAATTCCGTTCAGCAGTTCGGGCTGTAGCTACAACTAAAAGTCCCTATGGATGTGAACTTGCATGGGGAAAACACGTTCTGGGACCCTTTTTTTTCACAATCACCCCCCAAACTTTCAGGATAGTAGCGGACCGGAGTTCCCACAAGTTTTGAAAATTTCGCAAAGATTTGTCAACTGGTGCCAAAGTTATTGCAAATAGAATGTTGCAGATTTCCTATGGAAAATAGGTCCTAACTATGACTACCTACTGGCAATGTATGTTGTGTACAAGTAAAGAGAAATATGTTCAATACACACAGATGGAGGTAGAACAAAACATCTTGTGAAGAACTAAGCAATAAAAAAAGCAGAGGGGATCCATAAATAAATACATAAGAAATAACACTCATCCCCCCCCTTTATAAAGACAGATAAAAATGTGGAGAACAAAACTGTAGAAACACGTTGTGCTACACATCACATGTAACTTGACAGCAGACTAATCAAAATTCACAAAAAAAACTCCATGTGAGGAACAGAATTAGACAAAAACACGTGAAGCCACAGAAGAGGTGGGTGTCAAACACCCAACCAAACACCCCCAAAAAAGGGTAAATAATGCATATCCACCGGTGACATGCACCCTCAGATGACTATCCCTAATGCAAGGGAAACAAGTGAAGATACAGGTGAACTGCACCCCGTCCAGTGATCCCTCAGGTATGGCTTTTATTGTAAACTGTAGGAATGGGACTATAACCCATGTAGAGGACCCTTGTGTAAGGGTCTGTAATGTACATTGTAGAAATGGGACTATAACCCATTTCCATCCCTCATGTAAGGGTCTGTTATGTATAACCTAATGTGAGGGTCTGTAACATGCAATGAAAATGCAGGTGAGTTTCGCCCAAATAACCATCCTCATGTAAAGGTGTGTAACGCCTAACCTAGAAATGGGTGACCGTCACCCACTAAGACATCAGGGCCTCCCCCATGTAAGAGTACAAAATGTAACTTATTAAAATGGGCAAAACCCACCCATATGCAATCTCACGTGTTAGGGACATATACAATTTTCCAACCAGAAAAAGCCTTGTCAGCACAGCACACTTTAGCGTCACTAACATACAGAAACTGTGCAAGCTGTACTGTAACCCTTGGGAAACAGCAGAGAAATCCAACCCACATAGGAACAAAGCATTCATGAGGTTAATGCACACCCAAGCATAATACTAAAGAAAACCAATTGTTGCATTCAAATAAGAAATACTGACATGAGATAGAATATTATTGGACAGTGCTGAAATCCGATTAGGACACAACACGACCACCTATGAGCGATGTCTCACACAAATTGGCAAACAACATCTCTAAGCCTCAAAAAAAACTTGTGACATGTCAAGTTAAATTCTCTGGATCCATAGTCAAGTCAAGGAAATCTTTATTCGACTGTTATTTAAGCAGTCATAAAAGCACATAAAAAGACAAAAAAAATATTATCACAAAAAATACACTTTTTAAAACATCAGACATATATTAATATTAAAATATTAGGTGTTATTAAAACAACAGCAACAAACCATAACAATATTAAAAGCTGACTATGCTTTACTTAATTTGATTTAAGCGATTACCTATGAAAGAGTACCTTCTTGAAGAACATGGCTAAGCACCAGGAAGTTTGTTCATTCTCCAACATCTGAAGTCTAATTAATGCAGGACGGCATTGCCACATTCCCTGATAGTTTAACCGCATCGCTGCTGCGGCGATTTTTGCGCTGCGCGGCTTTTTTCACTTTTCCGCGTTACATGACGAGCTCAGCTTGTCATCAGCACACGCCTCCCGTGGGTGTTGACGAGCTGAGCTCGTCATCAGCATCGAAGGGGTGAAAATTGGTAAAATCCATGCTTTCCTCAACGCAATATAAAATTTACAAAATAAGACCAAATGAATGGTGGACTGTGTAGAATGATTGTCACGCGGACACGGTAGTTGATCCCTCGACCAATCATTAGTTTTTCCATATAGATCAACCAAATCTTGGTGTTGCTTCACTGTTAATCTGTAAACTTTGATAATAATAATAATGTAGACACTTGACAGAATGATAATCCAAAAACTGCAACCTGTGATCCAGTTCCATGACTTACCTGGGTTTTCGGCCCGCGATCTGCGGCCATCTTGGGAAACCTACCAAACTCACACATTTCTGAAAACTAGATACCCAGGGGAGTCCAGAGAGGTATGGCTTGCGTAGGCTCCCAAGGTTTTCCTACTCAAAATCCCCTGCAAACCTCAAATTTAGCTGAAAAAATCTAATTTTTCTCAAATTTCTGTGTGGGAAAGTTCTGGACTCTGCATTGATCCACAAATTTCCTACTACTCAGTGTTCCCCCTGGTCCCCCGATAAAAATTGTACCGCCCTTGCGTGGGTGGGTCAAGTACCCGCGACTGGCTAGGGCCCAAAACGTATTGAGGAGACATCGAAATAACCTATCACAAAACAACCTGGTTTTGCAAGGGGAGTCATGTGGATTTTTGGCCCCGGGCAAGCCGGCCATCTGGGTAAACCTATCAAACCTACACATTTCCAAAACTAGACACCCAGAGGAGTCCAGCAAGGTATGGCTTGCATGGGTCCCCCAATGTTTTCCTCTTAGACTCCCCTGCAAACCTGAATTTAGCTGAAAAAATCCCTTTTTTCTCAAGTCTTTGTGTGGGAAAGTTCTGGAATCTAAGTGGATCCACACATTTCCTACCACCCAGCATTCCCCCAGGTCTCCCGATCAAAATGGTACCTCACTCACATGGCTGGGTAAAGTACCAGCGACAGGCAAGGGCCCAAAAGGTATTGAGGTAACATAAAAATGACCTCTCACAAAACAACCTGGTTTTTCAATGGGGGGGGTCACCTGGGTCATCTTGGGAAACTACCAAACTCACTTATTTCTGGGAACCTACGAGACACCATCTCCCCGGACGTCGCCTTCCTAACAGAAACATGGATGAACGCCTCCTCAGCCCCAGACATCACCATTGCCATCCAGGAAGGCTACAAGATCATCCGAAAAGACCGTACCAACCAGACAGGAGGTGGCATCGCAATCGTCCATAGGAATTCCATCCGCATCTCAACCAGCTCAGACGTCAACCTCGCTAACGCCGAACACCTTCACTTCCAAATCCACACCGACCCCAAGACCACACTCAGAGGCACCCTCCTCTACAGACCACCAGGACCCCGTGCACAATTCTGTGAAGACATCACTGCAATTCTGTGAAGACATCACTGATTTTATCACCGCACACGCCCTCCCCTCCGAGAACTACATTCTATTGGGAGACCTCAATTTTCACCTGGAAAAGAGCAACGACAGCAACACCACCACCCTTCTGGACAACCTCGCCAACCTCGGACTAAAACAACTTGTTAATACCCCCACTCACTACGCAGGTCACACACTCGACCCTATCTTCACTTCCAGCAAACATATCTCCTTCAGTCACACCACAACTCTCCATTGGACGGACCACAGCTGCGTTCACTTTGTCTACAAAAAGACCACAACCCACAACCATCCTCAACCTACTCTGCGAAGAAATTGGAATAAAATCACCATCGACCAGATCTCCTCATCGCTTCTACAAAATCCCCCTGCCCATTCTTCGAACCCCAACCAAGCAGCCATTAACCTCACTCATTGGCTAACCAAAAGTGCCGACAACCTAGCACCTTTGAAAAAACGTCAAATCAAACTAGGCAGCAAAAATGCCCCCTGGTTCAACGCTGATCTTAAGAAATGCAAGAAACTCTGTCGCTCCCTTGAGAAGGCCTGGAAAAAAGACCCAAACACCAGCACCAGGGACGCCTTTAAAAACGCCACCCGCATACACCACCAACTGACTGCCGAGAAAGCCGCATTCAAAGACCGACTTGACAACAACGCCCACAACAGCAAGGAATTATTCAACATCATCAAAGAGTTTACCAACCCCGCTGCCAACTCCAACAACATCACTCCCTCCCAAGCCCTCTGCGACTCCCTAGCCTCGTTCTTCCACAACAAAATCGCTGACATCCACAACAGCTTCGACAACCAACCCGGAGACCAACCCACCCAACCTCCTGCCGTACCTTCACCCCCCTTGAACATCCTTAATGACTGGAACCCAATCTCCACTGAGGACACCATCCTATCCACTCAGGATCCCCAACAGACCCATGCCCTCACCACATCTTCAACAAAGCAGACTCCATCATAGCACCACACCTCCGAGACGTCATCAACTGCTCACTCAACTCTGCCACCTTCCCGGAAAGCTGGAAACACGCCAAGCTCAGCGCCCTTCTGAAAAAACCTTCAGCTGACCCCACCGAACTCAAAAACTACCGCTCCATCTCGCTCCTTCCATTCCCGGCCAAAGTCATCGAGAAAGCTGTCAACAACCAGCTCGCCGCCTTCCTCAAAACCAACAAATCCCTCGACTCCTCACAGTCCTGATTCCGAGCCAAACACAGCACTGAGACCGCACTCATCGCTGCAACAGACGACATTCGAACTCTACTGGACAATGGAGACACAGTCGCCCTCATCCTCCTCGACCTCTCCGCAGCCTTCGACACAGTCTGTCATAGCACCCTGCTACAACGCCTCAGCAACATCGGAATCCAAGGAAAAGCACTGGAATGGATCACCTCGTTCCTTGCCGGCAGAACTCAGAGAGTCCGCCTCCCACCATTCAAGTCAGAGGCCACTGAAGTCATTTGCGGCGTGCCACAAGGATCTTCACTCAGCCCCACCCTCTTCAACGTATACATGAGCCCCCTCGCGGCCATCGCACGCCAACACAACCTCAACATCATCTCCTACGCTGATGACACTCAACTGATCCTCTCACTCACTAAAGACCCTAACACCGCCAAAACCAACCTTCATGAAGGAATGAAAGAAGTAGCCGAGTGGATGAAACACAGCCGTCTGAAACTGAATTCAGACAAAACAGAAGTCCTTATCTTAGGTACCTCCCCCTCCGCCTGTGACGACTCTTGGTGGCCAGAGGCCCTTGGAAAAGCACCCATCCCGACGGACCACGCACGGAACTTGGGCGTCATCCTGGACTCCTCACTCTCGATGACCAGACAAGTCAACGCCGTCTCATCATCCTGCTTCAACATTCTTCGCATGCTCAAAAAATCATTTCGTTGGATCCCCACCGAAACTAGAAAAACGGTCACCCACGCACTGGTTACAAGCCGCCTGGACTACGGAAACACCCTATACGCCGGCACCACAGCAAAACTTCCGAATAAACTCCAACGCATCTAGAATGCATCAGCCAGACTCATACTAGACATCCCGCGTAAAGACCACATCTCTGGTCATCTCAAAAACCTCCACTGGCTCCCCGTCCATAAGAGGATTACATTCCGCCTCCTAACCCACGCACACAAAGCACTTTACGAACTTGGACCCGAATGCCTCAACACACGACTTTCCTTCTACACCCCCTCCCGCCAGCTACGCTCTTCCAACCAAGCCCTTGCTGCTGTACCCCGCATCAACAAAACCACCATGGGAGGAAGATCCTTCTCCTACCTGGCGGCTAAAACCTGGAACTCACTTCCCATTCACCTTCGTCTCACTCAGAACCACTTTGCATTCAGAAAGCAACTTAAAACTTGGATTTTCGACTTGTAATCCCCCACCCCTCTTCAAGCGCCTTGAGACCCTCTGGGTATGTAGCGCGCTATATAAATTACTTGACTTGACTTGACTTGACTTTACCCAGAATCCCCCACAAAGTCACCCCATCCTGGATTCCCTTGTGTGTCTAGCTTTCAAAAATGTATAGGTTTGCTGTGTTTCCCTAAGTGCCGGCAGAGCTAGGGTTCAAAATCTACAGTTAGGCACTTTGCAAAAAAAAGGGGCAGTTATCACTCTGAAAATGTGGTGTGCCCACGTTGCATTTTGGGCCATTTCCTGTTGCGCACAATAGGCCTACCCACATAAGTGAGGTACCATTTTCATCGTGACACTTTGGGGAATGCGGGGTGGGTAGAATTTTGTGGATCCATGCAGACTATAGAACTTTTCCCCCAATGAAATGTGAGGAAAATGTGTGTTTTTTGACAAATGTTGAAGTTTTCAAGGGATTCTGGGTAACAGAACCTGGTGAGAGCCAGACAAGTCACCCCGTCCTGGATTTCACTGGTTGTCTAGTTTTCAAAAATGCATAGGTTTGCTAGGTTTCCCTAGGTGTCGGCGGAGCTAGGGCTCAAAATCTAGAGCTAGGCACTTTGCAAAAAAAGGGTCCGTTTTCACTGTGAAAATGTGGTGTCTACGTTGCATTTTGGGTTGTTTCCTGTCATGTGCACTAGGCCTACCCACACAAGTAAGATACCATTTTTCTCGAAAGACTTTGGGGATTGTGGGGTAGGTGGAATGTTGTGGATCCAAGCAGGTTCCAGAACTTTCCACCACAGAAATGTGAGGAAAATTTGTTTTTTTTGGACAAATTTTGAGGTTTGCAAGGGATTCTGGGTAACATAACCTGGTGAGAGCCAGACAAGTCACCCCATACAGGATTCTCCTGGGTTTCTAGTTTCAAAAAGTGGATAGGTTTGTTAGTTTTCCCTTTCATTTTTTTGGGACAAATTTTGAGATTTGCAAGGGATTCTGGGTTGCATAACCTGGTACGAACTAGACAATTCACCCCATCCTGGATTTCCCTGGGCGTCTAGTTTTCAAAAATGTATAGGTTTGGTAGGTTTCCCTAGGTGTCGGGAGAGCTATTGCTCAAAATCTACAGCTAGTCACTTTGCAAAAAAAGGGGTCAGTTTTAACTGTGGAAATGTGGTGTGTCCACGTTGCGTTTTGGGCTGTTTTCTGTTGCAGGTACTAGGTCTATCCACACAAGTGAGGTACCATTTTTCTCAAAAGACTTTGAGAAATGCGGGGTATGTAGAATTTTGTGGATCCACACAGATTCCAGAACTTTACACCACTGAAATGTGAGGAAAATGTGCTTTTATTGACAAATTTTGAGGTTTGCAAGGGATTCTGGGTAACATAACCTGGTGAGAGCCAGACAAGTCACCCATACAGGATTCTCCTGGGTGTCTAGTTTTAAAAAGTGGATAGGTTTGCTAGTTTTCCCTAGGTGCCAGCAGAGCTAGGGTTCAAAATCAACAGCTAGGCACTTTGCAAAAAAGGGTCAGTTTTCACTGTGAAAATGTGGTGTGTTCATGTTGTGTTTTGGGCCGTTTCCTGTCGCGGCCACTACACTTACCCACAAAAGTGAGGTATAATTTTTATCAGAAGACTTAGGGGAACACAAAATTGTGGAGCAACTGTTATTACCTAATGACTTTCAATGCATTTCGGCCTTCCAAATTTAAGATAATATGTAAAAAAGAAGTCACTTTGAAAAATGACGTAACATTCACGTGCTGGTAGGGTACCCAGAATTTCAGAGATGTGCAAATAGCTACTATTTCTAAACTCTATATTTTGTTCCCATTTCAGCAATACATAAGTGAATTTCATACCGATTTTTCCCTATTTTTATTTTTCCAAATGAATTGCTGTATACCCGGTACACAGTAAAAAAACATTGCAAGACGCTGCTCAGTTATTGGCTGGGTTCCTCGGGTTCTTGGTATACCTACAAGTCATATATATCCCCACAACCAGAAGGGTCTAGCGGATATAACGGTATATGGCTTTTAAATATCTGTCATACTTAGTAGAAGTTACAGGTGAAAACGTTGGCACAAATGGCTGTTTTTTAACTCATTTTCCTTTTTATCTATTTTCAACTGTTAGTTTCTATACAAAAACTGTGAAGGATATACACAAATGGATTTTTGCTGAATTTATAATGTTGTCAACATTTCAGAAATGTATAGGTTTCCAGGATCCATCATTGCTTTCATAGTCCTTTGTCCCAGAAATATGCCAAAACTGTGTAAAAAATTGAGGTTTTCTAACAAAAGTCTGCTTGTCCTTGAAAGCTGGGAAGATGGTGATTTCAGCACCACAACCTCTTTGTTGATACCATTTGCAGGGAAAAAACAGACACTTTCTTCTCTAGTCCTTTTTCCCCATTTTTCAAAAAAACACAAAATGAACTGTATTTTGGCTAAATTCTGGGTCCCTTCGAGGGGAATCCACAAACCCTGGGTACCTTTAGAATCCTTGTGATGTTGGAAGAAGAGGACGCAAATTTGGCATTGATACTTTATGTTGTCAAAAAGTTACAGGGGCCTAAGTCTGAACTACCCCAAATAGCCAAAAAAGGCAGAGCACAGGGAGGGGAAAGGCCTAGCAGCAAAGGGGTTAATATTCACAGTAAAGATAGTGCGAATATCTACTCTGCTCACTTCCTTGCCGATATGGCCTCCTTAGGATTGATAAAGATTAATGCTGGCCCTACTCATTCAGCCGGGCATACCCTGGACATTATTTTTTCGAACTCCCCCCTATATTTACAGTGATGTGGTCAGATCATTTTTTGAATAATTTTCGGATCACAGACACCCAGCCTACCTGCACCCCTACTAATCCCATTCATAATCTTAGAAGACAATGGCACAAGATTACACAAGTCTCTTTTGTGTTAAATTTGATATACCCCACATTCGAAGCACCTGGGGACACTATCACAAGGTTAAAATTGTGCGCCGCTAAAAATACAGTACGCAATCCCCAAAGAAACCACACAGCTTGGTAGACTACTGAGCTTTGTTGGGAAAAGGCTAACTGCACAACATTGGAAAAGACATGCCGTAGATTGCAAACTGTGAAGGAGAAAATCATTTATGAAGCTGCCTTAGCACTGTACCACAAGAATATAAAAAAGCACGGAAAGTCTATATTACCTCTGGGTGAAACCAAGCAGGCAACTCCACTAAAGAACTTTATAAAGTTCTCAATTTCTTTCACCAATCTCACTGCATGTATCAATCAGATCCCCCTTCTCAAGTATTATGCTATCACATTGCCAAATATTTTGAGGGAAAACTTTACAAACTTTATGACACATTTCCAACAGAATATGAGTCACCAGATATTACTGCCCTATTGTCCATATCTCCGAGGGAGAAGGATGCCTGCTTAGAAAGCTTCCCTGCTTTTCAGGTATCAAAAGTGGAACAGAAGTTAAAAACAGCCAAATCTGGTTTACCCTCGATGTTATGCCAGCCAATTTGTTTGCCTAATAACACAGCACCGAGACCGCCCTCGTCTCAGCCACAGATGACCTCCGAACACTACTAGGCAATGGAGAAACACCGGCCCTCATCCTCCTGGACCTCTCCGCAGCATTTGACACGGTCTGCCATAGCACCCTTGTACAACGCCTCAGCAACGTCGGGATACAAGAAAAAGCATTGGACTGGATCATCTCGTTCCTCGCCGGAAAAACCCAGAGAGTCCGCTTCCCCCCCTTCAGATCAGATGCCACCGAAGTCATCTGTGGAGTACCACAAGGATCATCCCTGAGCCCCACCCTCTTCAATGTCTACATGAGCCCCCTCGCTTCCATTGCACGCCAGCACAACCTTAACATCATCTCCTACGCAGATGACACACAGCTGATCCTCTCCCTCACAAAAGACCCAAACACCGCCAAAACTAACCTACATGAAGGGATGAAAGATGTAGCCGAGTGAATGAAGAACAGCCGCCTAAAACTGAATTCAGACAAGAAGGAAGTCCTCATCCTAGGATCATCCCCCTCTGCATGGGACGACTCATGATGGCCACCAGCCCTTGGCAGCGCGCCCAAACCAACGGACCACGCTCGCGACCTGGGATTCATTCTAGACACCTCCCTCTCAATGACCAGACAAGTCAACGCCGTCTCGTCATCATGTTTGAACATCTTACGCATGCCCTGAAAGATCTTCCGATGGATCCCCACCGAAACAAGAAAGACGGTCACCCAAGCACTTGTCACAAGCCGACTGGACTACGGAAACACCCTATACGCCGGAACCACAGCCAAACTGCAGAAAAAACTCCAACGCATTCAGAACGCCTCCGCCCGACTCATTCTAGACATACCCCGCCACAATCACATCTCCGGTCACCTGAGAGACCTTCACTGGCTTCCCGTCAACAAGAGAATCAAGTTCTGTCTCCTCACCCACGCACACAAGGCCCTCTACGACCTAGGACCCAGTTACCTCAACACGCGCCTGACCTTTTACACCACCTCTGCCTTACAAAGAACCACCTCTCCTTCAGAAAACAACTCAAAACCTGGCTGTTTGATAAATAGCGAAACACCCTCCCCCAAGCGTCTGAAACCCTCTGGGTGAGTAGTGCGCTATACAAATTTTGACTTGACTTGACTTGATACCCGCACCTATATTGCGGAGATACCCCTTCGGGGGTGATTCCGGCACTCTTAACATTCCATCATATCATATCATAACATATCATGGGTAGCAAAATATAGCTGGCAACAGTAAGACACAGCTAGCTATAGAGAGATACACAGAGACAAACTGTGACAGCGAAAGATAGAAACAGAAAGATGTACTTTTAGACATACAGATAGAGACACATAGAGGGAGATAAATATAGTCAATACATAGTGACATATGAACAAGTTACTTACCATTGGTAATGCTCTTTCTGGAGGATACTCTATTTAGCCGTAGATTCCTCATCTTGTGAATATTTTCAATTGCTAGACTAGGCATGGGAAAATTCACAGCAGTGCTCCTGCAAGCCAGCAGGGTTTTTTTGTGCTGCAAGTGGGGCACTGAAGAGGTTTGACGGTTGTAGCTGGAGGGGCGTAAGTTTATGTGGAACAATGTCCCTGCCAGCCAGGCCTATGTCTGCTAGGCCCACTGCCTCAACCTTGAAATAAATGGGAAGCCTGTTGTGTGAATGGCAGGGAACGGCACTATCTTCATTGCAGGCGCCTACCATATCCCATAAAAGGGTGACATTTATGTGAAGATTGTCAGACTGCAGCTGAAAGACCAAGAAAGTGTCCTGTTGCCTGGCTTTCTTTGATTTGCTCCAGGGCTAAGTCCACTTTCTCGACAAACAGGCAGCAACCATCTAAAGGCATGTCCATTAGTACCCATGGGCATTAATGGAGAAGCCTGTAGACCTCATCCATGCATGGTGCCGAAGCTCCACGCTAGTTCCCATGGCCCTGCCCACACAGTCTTTGATGCCCAGGCCAAGCATATGACAAATATGGTGGCTTCCTGACTATCCTAAATAGTTTGAGCCAATGAAGGTCACAGGTCTTCTGTGACCATGGGCAGCCGCGGCCCGTGGAGGGAGTTGCGGTGGGGCAGGGAGGCAGGGCAGGGAAGGGGCAGGGTGGGGGGTTATAAAAACAGGCACATGGATATTTGGAGGTAAGTGAACAATTTAATTAATAAAATGAGTTTCATAGCCCGCGCTGCATCGCATTTTGCAATGCAGGGTACGCTACGTAATTCATTTTCCCCATAGCAGGTGGGGGTAACACATAAGTAGACAGCTGGCATTTACTGATCACAGGGCAAAACTAGGGAAAGAGAACATGCGCTTGCCAAAAGTACCCACTCTTTTGGACAAAAGCATTTTGGTTTGCCTTGCGGAGGGATGGCAGTACCACATTCGAACTGAACATTCATCCGTGACAATAGAAAGACATTTTATTAAAATAATCACAGTTCAAGAACTTTGTATTGTCTCGAAGATAATCAGTTCCATCTGATTGTTGGTTACATGAAGCTTTGCCACTGGAAGGTAACTAAGTTTATTGATAAAGAGAAAGAAAGGCGGACAAACAGCGACAGGATGATGGTGAAAGATAGATAGTGATAGCGACATCTAGGGACATGTAGCTTACAAAATTTCAAGAGAGACAGTTGAACATGGACAAATGACTAACAATTGTTAGATTTCGACAGATAGATGATAACTGATAGATAACGATAAAGACAGATATAAAGTCACACACAGACATAGAGACAGATAGAGAAAAAATGCAAGAGAACGAAAGATAAAGAGCGATAGCTACAAGTAGAAACAGAACTAGACACAGAGTGAGACCGATAGTAAACAATCTGTTGAAATACGATGGCAGTTTCGGCAGTTTATATCTGAGTTTCAAACTAAAGGGGTGGAGGCATATTTGATGTTTCCGGCCAAATTAAAAGTAATTCATAGGGAGCACACTCGATTTTTCATCACTGCCAGTGACTCCAAAGAATTCTTGGGTTCATTATAATGTATGTGAGATATAAGATACGGGGGGCATTGAGGTTGATAAGTATGATGTTAGTTATTTATTTTTTGCTCTTAGCTCTTCACCCAGAAGAAGTGGGTGTGAGTGTGGTGAAGGCTTGATGGGTTGATGTCCCGTGGGCAAAGGCAGGGGGTTGGGGGTAAGCTCGCATCAAGAGGACCATAAGTCCTAAAGCCTCTATAAAGGAAGAAGGGAGGGGTGGGGGAAGGGAGGGCGGGTCTGGGGGTTTGGACTGGGGGGTGGAGGGGGGCACTTCGGTGTGGGGTAAAAATGGGGGAAAAGATTGGTACACAGCAATTAACACAGGAAATATATGATGGCAGAAAAAAAAAATTGAATGTTTGAGTATCTTCATTACAAGTCTTGGATTTTCAGTAAATGGGGTGGTAGATAGCTGGACGGTTGGGAATGTGTGGGCATAATGGCGAATAAAGGAGTAAGAATTTGTTCTATGAATGTTTCCGGGCTGAATAACTCCATCAAGAGACAAAAAGTAGCTGCGGAATTGAGATATATCCGCCCGGACATACTTAGCTTACAAGAAACTCATATTCCATGGTCAAAAAGGGGAGCTTTAAAGAAATTAGGGTTTATATTAGTGGCCGCGTCCGGCCAATCCAGTATGATAAGGGGAGTAGCTATTCTTGTTAAACAAAATTATGTTAATATTGGACGTAAAATAATAGATAAAAATGGACGGTGGGCTATCGTAGAGTGTAAATCGAAGGGAGGCAGCTAACGCTATGTACAGTTTATGGAGCTAATTTGGACGATCCGGTAGCCCTGAATGAAATAAATTTAGAATTAGCTACTTTCCCGCAACCAGTAGTGGCATGGGGGGATATGAATATAAATTTAACAAATAGTGCAATACAGGACGGTTTTGATAAATATACAGGTTGGAAACCAAGAGTATATAAAGCACTTGTTAACTTAATAAAAGATCAAGGCTTAGTGGATGTATGGGGGCGGCTTAGGGGGCAAGATAGTGGGTTTACATTCTATTCACATCCTTACAAGAAGCTGGTTAGATTAGATTATTTTTTTGTACCGGAGGCTATACTGGGCGGAGCTACAATTAAAACATCTCCTAGGATTACATCTGACCATTCTCCCATAGTGCTGGAATTACAGGGCGGTGTGAACAGCCCTAAGTGTTTTAACTTTACGTATGACCGAAAGCTGGGTTTGAATAAGGAATTTAAGGTGCACATGGACAGTTGGATTCAGTCTTTTTTTAGTTACAACAAGGGGACGGCCAACGTTTGTACAGTATGGGACACATTTAAAGCGGGATTCCGCGGGGAATGCATGAGTTTCTCATTCTGGCAGCAAAAGACACTCAAAAAAGAGCTTGCTATGCTATATGAGCAGCTAGTAGAGGCAGAGACCTTATTAACGAGGGAAGTAGTTAGCGGTCGGAAAGAGCTATGTGAGTTAGAGAACAAGGTGGCTAAGGCCAGGGCTAATGTTCTTGGGTTTGGAGCACTGAGATTGCCAGAAAGTTTTTAACATCTAAAATGCAAAGTCATGAGTTTGGGGAAAAAATTGGGAGAAGACTTGCAGTTCGACTGCGGATGAAGGAGTCAGCTAGGAATATTCAAGCAATGAGGGATAGCGAGGTGTTACTACATTCGGAACCCCAGCAGATTCTTAGTATATTTCAGAAGTTTTATTCTGAAATATATACCCAGCAAGGTGGGGATGTTGCGGGTTCAGACTGGCACGAAACGCTGGAAGTGGGTTTGAAGGTACTCGAACCTATGCTATTAAGTGATTTGGATTCTCCTATAACGATGTCTGAACTGGAAGTGGCAGTAAATAGTTTGGCAATTGGTAAGGCGGCAGAATTCCTGGGGAAGTATACAGACAGTTTTTTAATAACATTAAGGAAGAACTGTTAAGTGTAATGCAGATGGCCCAGCTGGGAAACCCTCCTAGTACTTGGCCGTACGCTACTATTGCGGTATTCTGCAAGAAAGGCAAAGCCCCTGATTTGGTGGGATCTTATCGACCTATATCCTTATTAAATGCTGACAATAAAATTTATTCAGAGATTCTGGCCAACCGCTTATCTGATGTTATGGCATCTTTAGTATCTCAGCAACAGCATGGTTTTATACCTAAAAGAGGTACGGTAGACTACATAAATAAAGTCATTACTTTATTTGATACCGCTGCTGTGGGGAATAAAGAATTAGCGCTTATTTTACTTGACGCGGAAAAAGCGTTTGACCAGGTGCATTGGGGCTATATGTGGAGAACCACTGAGGGTATATAATACCTGCACATGGATGACATTCGGCTATCCGGGTGGGACCCCGATGATGAAGCATGTCACCAACCAGGTTGGTGAGTGAGGGGTCTTCTAAGGACAAAGGATTGTCCCAGATTGTCCCAGATTGGGTCGCAGGGCATGCACCTCAATACCGCAGTAAATGTGCAGGTATTATATACCCTCAGTGGTTACTCCTTCATGTGTTTAACTAGTAAATCCAAGAGGACCAGGAGTTCCCACTAGACCTCTAAAGGTCTAACCACCCTTTCTCTCCCAATTGTTTACAGTATATTGGGCAGCGCACAGCTGCAAGAGTTTTTTGCTTTTATTCACCTCGCACACAACACACGAGGCACACACCAGAAACCATGAGCGAAAACACAGGCCTTTTGTATTCCGCGGCTGAAGTGGATGCGATAATGGGAGAATTATCAGTCTTTGCAGATGCCAGCATATCACAGACCATCTCACAAACAACAGAATGGGAGAACCTGACAGAACTTAAACGGAACAGAATAAGAATTATTCTACATGGTACTATCCTGAAAGAATACCTCGACAACAACATGGCGTCTAAAGGTCTACTTGTGACAAACGCTCCCCGAATTTTTCTGGAAGATGCAACTTTTAGAAAAGACTGGTCACTTATTGCGTGGCATTGTACGCACGATTGGATAGTGCTGATCCTTAAGACAGCAGTCCGCCTCTCCGAAAAAATACAAATAGAAATACAACAGACAGACGGTCAGATGAAAACCACCATTACAGGCTACAAAAAGAGGCTTGATGAGATAAATAAAGAAATGACAGAATACAAAGACAATCTGACCCAACAAAAAGCCCAGAAGTTTCAGAAGGATCTGAAACGCTTCTCTTTCAAGAAAGCGTATCCATACTCTGACCCAGAGTACACCGCTCCAACCGGAGCAGATACTGATTCTGATGCCTCCAGCAACGGCTCCGTATCAAGCAACTCCAGTACTGGGAGCATGAAACAAAGAGGGAGAGGAAGAGGAAGAGGGCGAAACAGAACACAAACGAACTGGATGCCTTATCCACCAATGATGCAAGGATTCCAGGATCTGTTGGCCCACCCGCCACAAATGTACGGGTGGCAACCCCGTTCCAACAACTGTTCTTTCCACCAAACAAATACCGGCCGCCTTTTTTAGGCAGGGGCCAAAGGGGAAGGGGAAGACAAAAGACTCCGAACCAGGTACATTGGTCAACCGAGGATCCAGTAGGAAACCACACAAGGAGCAAGAACCAGCAACCGGGTCCGAGCAGCAGCAAGACCTAGTAACCAATCTGTCCTCCAGACCTCTGTCAACCACTGAAATAACAGTCCTTAAAAAGGACTAGGTTATGTCCCGACACCAAGATTGGACAAATTCCTGCTACATTGCGAACTGGCAACCTTCTTCCGGAAACTAAAACTCAAAGCTTTTTTGGAAAAGAAAGGGGATAACTCCGTTACAAACAATGATCCTAATGAGACTGGATTACGTTTAAAATCAACCTTTCTACCACCACCACACACAACCCCAGTGGAACTAGCTGCCTTCGAGCAAGCGGTATTCAATGACATTGAGAAATTACAACCACCCAAACCCTACACGAATCTCAACAAAAGAGAACGGAAAGCCCTGGATGATCTGAGAAACTGTGAAACAATAGTGATCAAACCAGCCGACAAGGGCGGAGGAATAGTCATACAGGACAAAACCATGTACCAGAATGAATGCTTACGACTACTAGCAGATGAGCGGAACTACCGGATACTACTGAGTGACCCTACACAAATCTGAAACAAGAAATAGGATCCCTTGTGGAACACGGGGAAACCATGGGTTTTATTTCAAAACAAGAGGGCGAGTTCTTGTGTAACAATGAGGGCAAAACTCCGTATTTTTATACCCTTCCCAAAATGCACAAAAATAAACACCCCCCACCAGGAAGACCGATAGTTTCTGGGATAGGATCACTACTGGAACCCTTGTCCCGCTTCTGCAACGTATTTTTGAAACCAGTGGTACAAAAAACCACTACATACTTACGGGACACAAAAAACCTTTTACAACTACTTAACCAGATTGAAGTGGACGAAAATACTCTACTTGTGAGTTTTGACATAGAGAGCCTTTACGCGAGCATACCCCAGGATGACACCCTGAAAGTACTGGAGAAGGTCCTCAATAAAGAAGAATGGACGCAGAGAACACCCAAGAACTTCATTTTAGAATGCGCCAGACTAGCACTAAAGAAAAATTTCTTTGAGTTCGAGGGAACACTGTACCTGCAAATAGGGGGTACTTCGATGGGCAGCCCGTTTGCTCCTAGCGTAGCTGGACTGTACGTGCACAACTTTGAAGAACAATTCATCTTGAATGATGATAATCGGAATCTATATAACGTTCTGGAAACGCTATATAGATGACATTTTTGTCATCTGGCAGGGATCAGAAGCAACCCTGATAACTTTTTTTGACTGGCTCAACTCCAGGGATGACAACCTGAAGTTCACGTACACAAAAGACCCCACAAATATGGTCTTTCTGGACCTGGTCATTAACAAGGAAAATGGACGGCTGCACACAAAAACCCACTACAAACCTACCGCAAAAAGCAACTTGCTTAGGTTTGATAGTTTTCACCCCAGACCTCTGAGGGAAAACCTGCCATATGGGCAATTCCTTAGAATACGCAGGAACTGCAGTAACCTGAAAGATTACCGAGACCAAGCAAAAGATCTCACCTTCAAACTGGAATCTAGAGGGTACCCAAAAAAGATCCTGAACAAATGCCAAAAAAGAGCCAGGAACCAACAACATGAAGCACTCCTGGAAGATGTTACAAAAACCAACAATGACATCCCACTGACATGTGAGATGACATACAGCCCTGCATCAAATAATGTGACAAAAGCCATCCAAAAACATTGAAAAATACTTAACACTGGCAACATGAAATGGGAAAAGCCCCTGTTTTCCTTCAAAAGAGCCAGGAGCATAAGGGACGTGGTCGTGAACACTTGACCCAAGAACCTTGGAACAACATGTTCTACAGTCCTCAATGCATGGGGCCTCCCTAATGTCACTGGGCATTACAAATGCGGTAACTGCAGCGTGTGCCACTTGACGGAAAACACAAAGACCCTTTCCTTGGAACCAGGAAAAACTTGGACCATCAGGTCCCACACAAACTGCAATAGTACCAACGTAGTATACCTTATCACCTGTCCCTGTAAACTTCGCTACGTGGGTATGACTAGCAGGAAGGTCAAGCAAAGAATTGGCAAACACAGAAGCACCATTCGGTGCAAAAAGTCTATGACTAAACTAACGGAGCACTACCTTTCCGTGAACCATACACCCAATGACATGGCATGGACTGTCATAGAACAGCTAACACCTGGGGACAGACTATCACAGCGACTCTATGAAAAAGAGCAACGTTGGATATATAGACTGTCCACCCAGATTACAGGCCTTAATGACAATATTCCATGGAACACAGTGCTCTCCAGCTAAAAGATTTACCCCACATTTGTCAGAAGTTCTAAAACTGAGCCTTTACAAGATTCTGTCCCCTGAAGGATCATGAAATGATCCCATTCTTTGATAAATCTCCCCATCACTTTTAATCACCTCTGTTCCAACACTACGCTGACGAGCGTTCTCCCATTCATATTGTTCTTACTTTATTTTTCGTTATACCCAAGAGCTCGCAGCGCCTTTAAGGCTGCTCAACCGTCTGAGGGTGCGCAACCCTGGCGTCTGACTTGAGCACTAGTTACCCTAGCAACCGGGCAACACGTGACTATGTCACGCCCACTCCCGGCAAACACGGACGTACATTTATGCTTCAGTCTGGAGCCCATACCTCACTCCCACGGAGCTCCCGACCGAGACGCTGCTAGGCTAATCAGCCTGACTTCCTGATGCCACAAGTAAGCCAAAAACTATCCCCCGACCGTAGCTGCCGAGGTTCGACGGAACCATCTAGATCCTTTCCCTTCCCTATCACTTTTTGTTCTAGATGGTGGCTATACGGTAAAGCAATCTCGGGGAGCTCATGAAGCCCTGAATCAGCGTGCTTCGAGTAAGAAAGTTTTTTGTAATTTTTGTAATAATTTTTGTATACCTGTTCGCATGTGTATGACTGCTTGTGCTGCCTGTATGCTAGTGTCGTGTGTGTGTCTTTTTATTAGATCTTAAGGATCTGTTTTGCGCCGCATTACTATATGTATTCCTCGTAAAAATCACAGCACGCTCCACCATTGGAGCTTTTTTCACGGATAAGTTATTTCCCCATGAGCCTTACCCACTCATGTTCCGGACACTCACGGGTACAGCGACAATCGTCTTTCAACCTGTCACGAGACAACACAACAGGATGGCAGTAGACGCGTGTTTCTTTCACTAACAGCACGTAAGTCTGCTCGGTTCAGGATTGCTCCTGTCCGTAACACAGTGCACAAATCACAAATGTATTTATATGTCTGCACTGGACTAGCTTGCCCTCACCGCACCCTCTCCCCCCTTTTCTCCACAGGTTTTTAATTCAAGACTACACGGAGTACACTTTTTTAGAAATCACCTGTTTGTGATTTCAATTTCATCAACAGGTTTGGGACGGATACACCTTAGCGTGTGTAGACCACCCAGCCTGTTACACATAGGTCCTGACAAAAACCTCGACAATCATACGAAGGTTGAAACATGTAGACCTACCTTTTTAACTACACCCACGTCTTTTTCTGAGACCACAGCCTACCTAATTAGGCAAAGGTGCCACATATAAATATTATTGTATATATTCTTTTTACTTGTTGTCCAACCACTCCAGAATAAAGTCTTTGAGTGGGTAGTGTTGAGACAATTTTTAAAAGACCCCTTTTTTTTAAGATCACATATGAACAAAATAACCAGCTCCACTGTAATCAGGTGTCGTAGCACACCTGGATGGCATTCGGCTTTCCGGGTGGGACCCCAATAATGAAGCATGTCACCAACCAGGTTGGTGAGTGAGGGGTCTTCTAAGGACAAAGGATTGCCCCAGATTGGGTCGCAGGGGATGCACCTCAATACCGCAATAAATGTGCAGGTATTATATACCCTCAGTGGTTACTCCTTCATGTGTGTAACTAGTAAATCCAAGGGGACCAGGAGTTCCCACTAGACCTCTAAAGGTCTAACCGCCCTTTCTCTCCCAATTGTTTACAGCCCTCTTTGTGGAGACTCATGGCCATAATCTGATTTGGTCAGAAATTTATTGTATCAGTACAATCCCTTTATTTATCACCCAATGCTAGGATATCTGCTATGGGACTACTCTCGGACTCTTTGAATATCACTCGAGGGACCCGTCAAGGCTGCCCTTGTTCCTCTTTATTATTTGCCCTGTACATTAATCCTTTTATAGAACAACTAACCCGGAACATACTTATCCCTCCGTATCATGTTTTTGATTGTTTCTTTTCCGTTTTTGCGTATGCGGATGACATCGATGTTGTAACAGTTAACCCGGGAACAGCCATTTTAGAGATCAAGAGGCTTGCTAAGAAGTTTGGATCTGTAACAGGGTACAAACTCAACGAATCAAAGACCCAGATCTTGTGTTCAGAGGCCTTAGTATGGAAAGGGTAGGGTGGTTAAAGAAGTTTCTTATTTGGGGATAGTGATCAAAGTCAATATGATGGAACTGGTTGATGCTAACTGGGATGACTTGTTTGTTAAAATTAAGACATCTCTTGATAGGTGGGAACGATTGTATTTTACCATTATTGATCGGACTAACAATATTGAAATGAATGTCCAACCTAAGGTTTTGTACTTGTTTAGGTCAATACCTTTGGAATTCCCAAAATACAGGATACAGGCCATGCAATCTTTATGTGGCAAATTCATTTGGAGGCCTGGAAGGCCAAGGCGGGCGATGAAGTACATGACGCTACCATTAGAGAGGGGGGGGGGTTGGCGGTTCTGGATTTTTTTCTCTATTATGTGACTTGTTTTTTATTGAAAATGAGGGTATTGCTCACAGGGGAGATAGCCATTGATATTCCCAGCACTCCATCTATTTTTGAAATTGCATTAGGTTTCATATGCGAAGCAGAGTTTATTTATTGAAGTAGACGGAAGTTATTACAAACACACGTGCTTCAAGGTTTTGCTAGGCGCATACAAGGTTTGGAGATGGCTTGCCAGAACAATGGATATAGGGAAAATATTGTATTATACACCTTTTAAAGCATCTAGGATATTGCCTGCGATATTCTCAGATGGAATGTCACAGAACTGGTAGAGGAAAGGGGTGAGGTGGATGGGGGATATTTGTATGGATGATGGCACATGCAAATCATTTGATGAGTTAAGGGAGCAGTTTTTTTCCCTAGAACTTATTTTTTTTAATTCCTGCAAATACGGGATTTTTTTTTCAGACGGAAGTTAACACTGCAAATCAACAAAGTAGTAGAAGGGGTTAATAAACAGGTCAAAATAGGCTTTTTGTATCAGATGTTGTTAAGGGAAAAAACAGATGATCTTGAAAAAGTAAGGGCAAAGTGGGTTAATACTCTAGGAGACTCAGACATAGTGGTGGAAGATCTACTTATGTTGTCAAAAGATGCATTAATGTCTGCGAACTTAAAAGCCTAATTTTTTAAGATGGTGTTCGATTTATACTACACACCTGAACGCATGGCCAAGTGGGGGGAGGGATATGATGGCAAATGCTTTTGATGTAAGGATGACTACGCATATAGTATTCATAATTTTTTCTCTTGCCCTAGGCTTCACTGTTTTATAGGAGGAATTGAAAAGTTTATTTCATCAGTTATTAAAGTCCCTGTAATTATTACACCTGCTATGATGCTTTTGGGGAAAATACACATAAATAGCTCCTTGGAGAGTTTATACCCACATCGCTCAGAACTCAGAATCGCTATTTTTTTTTTTCTATGACAGTGGCACAATTATGTATAGTTAGTGAGTGTCTTCAGGAAAAGCCGCCTAACTATCAACAATGGCAAGCAAGAATGTATAGCTTATATAAACTGGTGTGGGGGCTCTTTTCAATTAGTGGATCGAGGAGAAAAAAGAAGCTGGGCATGAAAATTTGGGGTTCTTTTCTTGACTACTATGAAGACTGAGAATGGACATAAGAACGAACTGTATTTGCTAATAATGGAATTATATTTGTTATCGATGGAGCTATGTATTATAATGATATAACTTTTGTTTTTGGTGGCTTCTACTCTTATGCTGTACTACTGTGTTGCGTTGAACATACAAATACATTTTTTTTAAAAAGAGTGAGACAGATAGAACGAGACGGACAGAAATAGAGAGACAGACACATAGGTGGGACAGAGGCAGATGGGAAGAGACAGAGACCGACACAACGATAGATACAAAGAGACAGAGATAGAAAGATAGAGACTGACGCTGATGAATTGATGGAGATAGTGGCCGATAGAGATGGAGACAGAAAAAGCGACAGTCAGCTACAGACAGAGATAGAGACAGAAAGTTACACAGAGGCAGATTGAGACAGAGAGACAGACACAGATACAGACAGACACGGCTGGAGACAGGCTTATAGACAGATGGGGATCTAGACAGGTAGAGATATAGACAGATATTGCAATAGATATTATAAGGTGGCGATAGAGGCACAGAGACTGAGATAAAATGAGCTAGAGATGGACGCAGATAGATTAAGAAAGAAACAAAGACTGGAGAAGAGCGACAGCTAGACAGTCACTGGAATTATATGATTTTTAGCCGTGATATTTTCTGCATTATTATGCATTTGACACATAATTCATCATCTGCTACTTAGCCTGCCGATTTTAACAAAAACTATTTTTCTATAACAAATGACTAAAATTAGTAAACTTGCAGCAACACGTTTCTGTGCAATGGAATGCCCTTCCCTTTGCAAAGGGTTATTGGTTACCTTTCTGTTTCTTATTGCTGTATTTGGGTGTCAATCTGGCACTAATGAGGGGAACCTTTGCCCAGATAGTACTAATGTGTAAAAGTTACAAAAATAATGAAGTAATATTATCGCATTCCAATGGCCCTGTATCTAGATAACAAAAGACAGAAACAGTTAGATACAGATACACAGATACAGAGATAGGTTAAAAATACAGAGACCCATAAATAGAAGGAGAGACACAAAGATTAAGACAGACAGAGACAGATACAGACAAATGGAGACACATAGGGACATACCAAGACAGACACCAATAGACACATGCAGACACATAGCGACAGTTAGAGGTAGAGACAGATAGAAACAAACAGATAAAGACAAATAAAAGTGATAGAACCATATAGAGAAACAGAGATCGAGAGAGAGAGAAATGGGGATGTACATATAAATAAAGAAAGAGCGAACCAAAGACATGTGGAGACAAGTTCATAGAGCCAAATTTAATGAAAGCAATGTAGTCATATAGAAATTGAGACAGATAGCTAGAGACGGAAGGAGGCAAAGATTGACTGAGAGATAGATGGAGCAGCATAGAGACATACACAGCTAAATAGAGAAAGAGACATACAGAGCTACAGACAGACAGAGAACAACTGAAATATTGAGGCAGAGGTATGCAGAGACCAACAGCTGGAGACAGGAATTCAGAAACAGAGACAGACATATATATGTATACAGAGAGACAGATAACTATAGAGAATGAGTTAGAGACCAATAGTCTGAGACACAGGGAGAAATCTAAAGCCATATGGAGATAAAGACAGATAGGGAGTTAGGCAGATAGATAAACATAGACAGAGCTATGTAGAGACAGATAGGTAGACACAAATAACTAGAAAGAGACAGATGCAGAGGTATAAAGGCATAGGCAGGTAGATAGATAGATAGATAGATAGATAGATAGATAGATAGATAGATAGATAGATAGATAGATAGATAGATAGATAGATAGATAGATAGATAGATAGATAGATAGATAGATAGATAGATAGATTGATTGATAAGTGTTTGCTGGGAATGTACGGTGCAGACTATGCCATAAGAATCAAGCTGCACCTCATTCAAGAGGCCCAAATAGAATGAGTGCTGTTGCTTGCATGCCATGGTAGCAGGGCGAGCTGGAGTGTTCCTATTGGAAAAGGACCAAGGCAGATTTTCAAGTGGCTTGTTCCTGTCTGAGGAGACACAGTGGCAAAAAGCATTGGGAATGACAATGTATTTTACCCATGAGTTATGGGGTGTATGTATGTTGTGAGTAGTGAAATTATTTTGAGCTGGATTGGAATTTTTAGTTATGAATTATGTGGCGTGGAGTTGTGTGGGGTGAAGTGCATTTTTGTTGTGGAATTATGTGGCATGGTGTGCAGTGGAGTTATGTGGATATTAATTATGTGGTATTGAGTGTACTGGTATGTGGATTGGAAAAGTGTTATGGAGTGTAATTATGTAGAATGGTGTTTTGTTTTGTGGAGTGGTATGTACTGGAGTTGTACTGGAGTTTAATTCTGTGATGTCCTGTTGGCATGATGTGGAATTGTGTGTTATGGATTGGAAAAGTGTTATGGAGTGTAATTATGTAGAATGGTGTTTTGTTTTGTGTAGTGGTATGTACTGGAGTTGTACTGGAGTTTAATTCTGTGATGTCCTGTTGGCATGATGTGGAATTGTGTGGTTTAGATTTATATGGTGTGCTGTGTAATTGTGTAGTTTAGGTGAATTCTGGGGTTTGGTGTAGAATTATGTGGTGTAGTTTAGAAATATGGTCAGAATGCACTGCAGCAGCTTGCATCCCCTCTGTGAAAAGTAAGGTGAATTTTAAAGACCTAGATCATGAAGGAGTAGAAACCAGTTGTTCTCTTACCTAAAGCCGAGCTGATTTACATATACGGTCAAAGTTTTGTTTTAAATGCAAATTGCGTTGGAAGCCAACCGAGGTGGTCAGAATCGGAAAATGGAGCGGCTGACTATTTTTCAGCTTTCTTTTTCCCAAACAGTAACAGACTACAGGAGGTAGCCCATAAACCCTAAAGAGACCAGGGTAATAATCTGTATCAAACAACAATGTCTCAAGGGTATCGTTTCAAGGGGCAATTATGCTTATATGTGTAATGACACAATTATTTAAACACGATTTAATCGATACACAGAGAAGAAACCAGGGAAACAATTTTTACAAATGCAGACTGTATTTCATATAGTAGAAATGTTGGACATATTAACTTCATATGTTCAAGCACATGAGTCAGTAGCACTGCATTACATTCAATGGAATATAACCAACAAAATACTGTGCACAAGTGCTTGTGAAGTTTAGTGACGGCGCACATGACACATGACGTGGTATAAACAGTGAAAGGGATGGGCGCAACAACAAGTGAGATAAAACTACGATTTACATGTTCAGGATACTGTAACAATAAATTACAAGAGCAATTGAATTAGATATATAGGGTATCCATGGGTACGGACGCCAAGAGTTCCACTGTGGGAGTCAACGGCGTTTCTGCCTGAAAAAACTCTTAGGCCATCATCAGGACCAGGTTAAATTAGTTCAATGGCAGTGCTAGGGAAAAAGGGATGGGTGAATGATGTTGGGAGAGTTCCGGATATACAGTAGACCAGTAAAATTTAGGTAATTACTTAAGAGGAGAAGGAGAGAGGGGTAGAGGTGGAGCCATGATAGAGTCACGGGTTAAAAAGACCACTGCTAAAAAAACATGTGTCTAGGCTCCTGAGAAAGGAAGAATTAGGGTGGGAGAAAGCACGTGGGAGGTAGGCTCACTACTGGTAGCCGGGAATCAATGCTGCGTTAAGGTGACAATGCACAGTGGTGTGTAGCGTGTCAGAAATGAAGGGCGTGTGTGGGTTAACAGTTGTGAGCAGACACCATCTTGGGAAGTAAGAATAGCGCCTAACGCTACTTAGGGATCCTAGTTCAGTTGATGAGTACAGGCCTCAGCAAGGCCTGCGAGTGCGAAAGGGTTCGCCCTTCTGTACACAGAGTCCTCAGACTTACACAAGAATTTGGCACGGAAACTGGAAATACAAAAACATAGTTTAATAAACCTTTAAAGGTGGTACTACAGCCCACACAACACTCTACAGTATTGTACAAGGTAGCACAAAGAACTCGGACATGCGGTCCCCTTTTATACACAAAGAAGGGGCTCATAAGTGGGCGGTTACAGCTCAAAACATGATTTACAACCATATATGGACATTTCTCGAACATGATCGATACATGGGTGGAGTTAACGGTTCTTGAAGCCCGCCAAATGCACATTCCAATCTTCATTAGGCAGAAACAGATGTTACTCGTACTTGGCATGCGCTAGACAAGCATGGAACTATTTATAGCCTGTTGCTGGGCAAACTTCAGGGGTGACAATCAGCGAGGTAGGACTTGCCTCGTGGCGAGCACATGGCGATATGTAGCACATAAGATGGACGCCAGAAAACAAAATGGAGTCTGGCCGTATTTTAAGTACGAGCTGGAAAACTAGAACAAAGACACAATAGCATGTCTTCAGCGAATGCTTAATACTATTGCTGTTTTATTTACAACAGACGACCCTTTCAGCATTTGCTGAAGACATTCGGTTTTCTTGGATAATCTAAATACTCATCGTTTATATCGATGCTCATCATATCCGCTATCTCTCTAGTTATAGTTTTCTTATGGGCGGCATCTGCAACAGCTTGTTTATTAGGCACACAAAATGAGACACATAAAGAACATATCATTGGACTACATTGAATACATACGCAACATGTGAATAATATGGCAACAATTATGCATAGTCCAGCGAGAACCTTCCAACCCCATGTAGAAATTAAGGTCCAAAACCACCCAGAGAAAGTCCAAGATCCATTTTCAACTTGTATATCAGCTGCAATCTTATGTAATTTGTTAATGGCTTTATACACAGAAGGAGTATGATGAGGGATAAAAACACAACAGCTGCTTCCGATAATTCTACAAGCTCCACCCCTATCTGCTAACATTACATCAAGAACCATTTGGTTCTGTAAAGCAAGAATCCTGGTAATCTGCAGCTCTTCAGTAAGATTCCCAAGAGCCGCAGCAGTTTGATTGGTAACAGCTTCCACTACTTTCATTAATCGTCGTATCTTTCTGCTCTTCAGAGCAGCTCCCACAAAGAAAAACAATCCTAGGTTGAAATCTATATATTGTTGCAGACGAGTGTCCGTCTGATCGACATCATCTACAGATAAAGTTCGTTTAAATCTATTTACAGTTACATTATTCAATAATTTCAAGTCTTTATGATATGATGCAGGTGCCAAGAATACAGGTGGTAATAAAAATGATACATAACATACTCCAGATCATCCGGCTGGTAATCGATAATAGCCTTTGTTCCCGCATAAAAAATAGGTGTTATGTGAGGCAAGGAAAGTATTGTTATTCAGGCCATCAATGTTCAATACAACAATACAATCACTAACACCTACAGGAATATGGCCTACACTTTGTACACATAAATCAGCTTGTGCTTGGGCCACTGAAATCACAAACTTGTCTTGTCCAACAGTGTCTCTAGTGTTCATAAAGATATAAGGTGTCGATTCATTGTCCGGTCGATACTCTTCCCACTCCCATATAGTTCCGTTGGCTTGTGGATAGCCTTCTTTGTCTTGATGACATTCTTTATTCAGTCTGAAAAACAATCTTCCTACTGTAGGCTTTCTCGTAGCAAAAAGCAAGGTGTACCATGCTCTACAAGAGCCATTATGAGAAAAAGGAAGAGGTATGAACGGTGTTCCCCCTTTCTTTTGGTGCGCTGGCATCATCCCACATATCCAACAGTCTGTAGCATTTGTAGCAACGTGGGTATGATGCAACATCTGAATGAAAGTGTTATTCAAATATGACTGTCGATGTTTCAACTCTCGATATGGGAGTGTATAGAATAAGTGCTCATCAGGGACTGGAGTGGAAACAACAGATAGCTCACGTGCAGGAGCTTTTTCCTCAACAAACCATATGACTGTAGCGATAACTGCTATGACGATAATGAACCCTACAGAACCAAAAATCTTCCTCTTATCCATTTGAGCAAATGTACACAGTATCTTCTGAAACCAAAGTGTTGTCAGAACTCTTACCCCGTAGGTAGCCGTTGTTTTTTTCACCAGCGGGCCAAGACGCGTGTCACTACACTAATGCATGGCTGATCCCCCCCTTACCTCATTGGCTCTCTGTTTCACTGACCTAGGGACCGTTCTGACAACTTCTCACACAATTGCAGATTCTTTTCTTTGTCGTAGATTGTATCTTCTTGATGCAGGGATTGCCTGGTCCAGGAAGAACTCCTCAGATTCGTCAGGTACCACAGCACGGCCTCTCTCCGTAGTCAGGATATCTCGATGGTCGGTCAATACAGCAGGTTCCACCAGGTCAGGTTGTACTTTCCAGCAGTGAATCAAATGGATCCAGTTTCTGCGATTGGTCACCCGCACTGCTGTTCTAGTTGCGAGGAGGACCTGTTCAGGACCGCACCATCTAGGCTCCAAACTACTCGACCTCTCGAAGGACTTCACGAGGACGAAATCACCAGGCTGGAGATTATGGCCTTCTCCTGTGGACCGGTCAGGGAGTGCTTCTCGAACCTGTTGATGAACGGAAACCAAGCTGTCAGTTAATTGTGCCAAATAGTCATTCATTAAAACACAAGGTACATAGTACACTGAACTTGGTTTGGGCACCCCCCATATATTCATGGGGCGCCCGGAAACAATCTCATAAGGTGTTAAGCCTGTCCGAGAATGCGGTACTGATCTGATAGACAATAATGCCAAAGGCAAAGCATCTGGCCAGGTCAGAGAAGTAGAAGCCTGTATTTTCGCTATTTTTAACTTAAACGTGCCATTGTACTTTTCCACCAATCCTGCTGATTGAGGGTGGAACACTGCATGAAATTTTTGTACAATGCCTAATCCCTTCAGGACATACTTAATAACGTCCACCACAAAATGGGGCCCGTTATCACTCCACAACAATCTGCAAACACCGAAAAGAGGAAAGAATTCCTTCAACAGCACCTTAGCAGTAGTCATTGCAGTATTGTCCTTCGTAGGGTATGCTTCAATCCATTTGCTGAATGCACAAACCACAACCAGGACATACTTCAGGCTATTACAGCGTTCCATCTGAATATAATCCATTTGCAATACTTCAAAAGGTGCAGTAGGTGTTGCATATCCTTCTGCTGGAGTTCGTGTCCCTTTTCCTGGATTGTATTTAAGGCAAATCATGCAGGTCTGTACTACTCTCTTAGCCGTGCTAGCAATTTCTGGATGCTCCCGAACTTGTGTAAGCAATTTCACAATTACCGAAGCTCCAACATGTGCTAGCCCATGTGCCATCTGAACCATAGGTTGTGCGAAGGCTGTTGGTAAATTCCACCTATCCATCCGCTTATTCCTCCAACAGTCTTCATCGTCCAATTCTCCATCTTTGGACCATTGTTCTTGTTCTTTCTCAGTAGCAGTCTTTTGCATCTCTAGCACTTTTTCCCTAGCATCGTGCCACCGCTCAGCTTGTGACTTCACAACATACATTGGACTGGAGCCAGGCTGCATCGCAGTTTCACGTGCAACTCGATCTACAAAGGCGTTTCCTTGTTCCACTTTATCTGTCACTTTCTTGTGTGCACTACATTTCACTATAGCTATCCTTTTAGGGTAGGTCAGTGCAGTCAAGAGATTTTGCACTAATTCTCCATACATTATCTGTGTTCCATGTGATGTCAAAAAGCCCCTTTCCTTCCAGAGCAGGCCAAAATCATGCGCTACTCCGAAAGCATAGCGGCTGTCTGTATATACATTCACACATAATCCTGCACTGAGCTCACAAGCTCGTGTCAACGATATCAGTTCTGCTGCTTGGGCTGATTTCTGTGGTATGCGTGCTGTCTCCACTATTGTGTGTAGCGTAGTGATTGCATATGATGCGGAGGTGGTCCCATCTGGTAACTTTAAACAAGACCCATCCACCCACAGCTCTCCATCCACATCTGTAAAGGGTGTATCCTGCAAATGGATACAACCCTTTGTCTGTTCCTCAGTCACAAAGACACAGTCATGTGTCTCTTGCGTCTCAGGCTGAGTCGTTGGGAAAGGTAACAATGTGGCTGGATTCAGCATTGCACATCTCTTCAAAGTAATATGAGGAGCCAACAGCGTCAGCTCGTATCCTGTCAGACGAGCAATAGTTAAATGCTGCGTCTTTGTCTGATTCAAAAGGGCATCAACAGCATGGGGGGGCCAACACCAACAGCTTATGAGATAACACAATTCCTTCATTCTGGCGTATGGACACAGCTGTTGCTGCAACTGAGCGAAGATAACCAGGCAACGCTCGGGCGACAGGATCAAGTATTGCCGAGAAGTATGCACAAGGGCGCTGCTTATCGCCGTGCATCTGCACTAACACTGATAACGCGCATCCATCTCTCTCATGCACATACAATGTAAAGGGCTTCGTGTAATCAGGGGTGCCTAACGCTGGTGCTGAGCAAAGGGCCTGACTTAATTGCTGAAAAGCATTCTCACATTCATCTGTGCAAGGAAGGGGAACTGGAGTATCTTTTGTCAAAAGGGCTAACAGTGGTTTAACTATGTATGAAAACCCTAATATCCAATGTCTACAAAAGGAGGTGAGACCCAGAAAAGCTCGAACATCTTTCTGCGTGGAGGGTGCTGGTGTTTCTAAAATGGCTTGAATACGATCTGGTGTAAGTGCACGCCCCTCCTTAGACAAAAGGTGACCTAAGTAGGTTACCTTTGGTCTACAACATTGCAGTTTCTTTTTTGATACTTTGTGGTTGTGGGATGCCAAGAAGGTAAGTAAAGACAATGTACACTTTTCACATTGTTCAGGGGTGTCGGCTGCCAACAAGATGTCATCGACATATTGTATAAGCGCTACACCTTCAGGTAAGACAAAAGAATCCAACTGCCGTTTCAATGCTGACTATAAGTACTAGGGCTCTCAGTATATCCTTGGGGAACTCTACAAAATACGAACGATCTATTATTCAACGTGAATCCAAAAAGATATCGGCTGTCAGGATGAATAGGGATTCGAAAAGAAAGCGTTCTTCAAGTCTATGACCGAGAATGTTGTTGCAGATGGCGGGACCAGAGTAAGAAGTGTCGTAATATTAGAAACCACTGGGTATTGAGGTATCACTATCTTGTTGACCTCCCTCAAATCGATAATAAATCGATAAATCCTAGTGTCAGTGTCTTTCTTCAAAATCGGTAGTATAGGACTGTTACAAACATTGTATGAGACTTCTTCAACAACCCCTACTTTAATCAGACCCTGCACTATCTGTATTAGCGCCTCCTCCCCCTCCTGGGATATTCGATACTGAGGCAGGCGCGGTAACACAGCTCCCTCCTTTACACTAATGTGCACCGGAGGAATGATCATCTGTCCCACGTCAGTATCTGAAGTGGCCCACAAAGTATGAGGCAAAGAGGCCAGTGCAGCATCTACTGTAATCGTGTGCACCCTCTCCATTGTTGGATAATTGTCATTCAAGATAACACATACTCCCTCAGGGGAGCACCGTATCGTGGCCCGAAAATGCTTGAGCATATCCAGGCCCACAATATTATCAGGCGTGTTTGGAGAGAGCAAAAATGGACATGGTGCAGCAAACTGATCTACATAAAGTGCAAGAGGTTGTGATAGTGGCTAACAGAAGGCGTTCCATCGAACCCTATTGACGTAATTGTTGAGCCAGACAGGGGAGCTCTCGGAACCAATTTTTTAGACAAAGCGCTACGAGTAGCTCCTGTGTCAACCAGGAACCGATCAGTAGAACCCAAAACATGTGCTGTAACATAAGGACCCCTCTGATCTACTGGCACTTCAACTGTTTCCTTACCCCATCCTACGCAATCCTATGCATACTGTGAATCCTGCTGTTCAGGAGGTACATACTCGGACATTTGATATTGATTTCGTCGATCAAAGGCATTGGACCCATCTCGAGGTCGCATATTAGAATCAAATCTCGATCATTCGTGTTGCCCTTTGGGCCTGAAAAACCTCATCTACCCCTCATGGATCCCTGCCCACGCTCTTGCCGCTGTGCACGCAACAATGGACACTCATTCGACCAATGGCCTTTCTGCCTACAATATGCACATTGGTCCCTGGCCAAATCAGTATGGCCTGAAGAAGAACCAGAGAAATTCCGACCGCCCCTTTCATTACCTCTACGAGGCGGCCCGTACACTTGCGCTAACATAACCTTCGTTTTCAAATCTTTAGACTTCTTTTCCTCACTACCCTTCGCTTCTAATTCCTGACGCTCATAATACTGAGCCATCGTCAGAAGGGATGCTGGTGTCGAAGTCGTCCAGGAGCTTTCACTCTCTTTTAATCGAGCTGCTACACTCGATAATAAATTCGAAACATATTTATCAACAAAAAGATGTCGACCCGTGTCGTCCGTAAGCGACTGGCCGCTTAAATCATGGAAAGTTTCCTCAAATTGTGTAAAGAAATCTGAAACAGATTCATCTACTTTCTGCTTACATGATGCTAGCATAGTCCAATCAATCTATTTAGGGGGGATAAGCGTTTTTAATTTAGCCAAGATAGCAGCAGGAAGATCTAAAATCGACTGGGGCGGTTTCTGTGCCGGTTTCCTCTCCCTATCCTCATCCTCAAGATCCGCCCATTTAACTTTAAATGTCTGATGGTCATCTACCTTTCATATAGACCTCCACATATCTGGCGGTAATATAAGCCCGAAAAATAAATCAATATCGCCCAGAGTCATGGTACAAGAATTCAGAGCCCCCTCAACTTCCTCATAAAAGGCTGCGGGGTTCTTTCTTGGATCAGGTAATGCAGCTTTTAATGCCATAACATCTGCTCTATTCCATGGAGTATAAACCCAGTTATAAATGAAATACCCTTGAGCATCAGGAGACCCTCTATCCGAACTAGCACCCGCTCCTTTAGGAGGACCATACAAAGGCGCTGCCTCCCGCATCGGTTTAACATGCACTGTATCGATCTTATCTGAATAAATGATGGATGACTGTTTCCCGACACCACTCGGATTCGATTGCTCCTCGCCAGCTTTCCGTCTCCGCGCTTCATCCCGTAGCCGAAACATCTCATCCCGCAACGCAAATAGCCGTCGAATCGCCGCAGGCACCTGAAAGGAAGAAAAAGACCTTTACGCAATTCCTTTGAATCGGCTATCATCTGGTTCGAGAACATCGGAATATTTCCGAAAAGCTGTTATTACTTCGTCCGAAACAAATTCAGTAAAGTATAGTTTCTCCCTATCCTCCCATGCTTCAAGCTCTTCCAATAAATCAGCAAGGGAGACAGTATCTTTGTTGACCCGATAAGCCATCTTACGGAGATCAGACATACGCTCGGTCGACAACATAGACCGCGTATCCACTTTCTGTCCGGACGGTCTAGAATCCTGATCTCCTCCTCTCGGGGCAGACGGGCCAACATACGGGGGCGGAGAGCGATCTAATAACGAAAAATCATCATCTGATTTATTAAGGACAGGATAAAGAGGCTGTCGAACAGGATATTGGCCAGATATTTGCAACCGGCGTTCTTTCTCCTGTTTTTCTTCTAATTCCTTTGCTTCGCGCTTTTTCGCCTCGTGCGCTTTCTCACACTCGCTCTTTCGCTGCTCTTTCTCAATCAGTGCCTGCTCACGCTTCTCACGCTCTCGCACCTCTTTCACCCACATATGTATACACTCAAACATATCTTGTCTCACTCGCCGCTTACACATACACTGCTCCACACACTCAATTTTCCGCAAATCAAATGATCCATACATAGGCCATCGCAACTCAGGATCTTTTTTGGTATATTTCCGCCACAACGTGCTGTACATTATGGGGGAAAGACCAAATTTAATGTACATATCCCTATTTGGCGTCCCCTCCGGGGGAGCTGGCTGTGATTCTTCTAGTATCAACCGGTCATTTCCAAAACAGCACCACCACTTATGGAGTGCGCTAAAAACCGGCATGTCTAAAAATAGTGCAAACTATGCAATATTATAATTAAAATGGCACTTAAAACGTTGTGCCGCTCAAATTCAAAGATCAGGAGAAATATCTCCACATTGCCTGCCTATATGAGTTGCAACACATATAAGTACCGTACAACGATTCTTACCAATCAAGAGCGTCCAGATTCCAACTGCCAAGTTCCAAATTGGCCCAAACGGCCACTATGCGGCAAACCGACAGAAGAGGTCTCAGTCGATGACCGGCGCAACCCAGATGGTCAGATCGGAAGGGAAGGAAGAATACCTCGGGATGCCAGAACTAAAGGCGCCGCTGGCAGTGATCACGTTCCCGGCAAGGTTCTAATCCTCCGTCATGACCAGTCCTTCAAGCATACGAGTCGCCGATGAGCCCCACGTGACGGGCGCCAATTGATGAGTACAGGCCTCAGCAATGCCTGCGAGTGCGAAAGGGTTCGCCCTTCTGTATACAGAGTCCTCAGACTTACTCAAGAATTTGGCACAGAAACTGGAAATACAAAAACATAGTTTAATAAACCTTTAAAGGTGGTACTACAGCCCACACAACACTCTACAGTATTGTACAAGGTAGCACAAAGAACTCGGACATGCGGTGCCCTTTTATACACAAAGAAGGGGCTCATAATTGGGCGGTTACAGCTCAAAACATGATTCACAACCATATATGGACATTTCGCGAACATGATCGATACATGGGTGGAGTTAACGGTTCTTGAAGTCCGCCGAATGCACATTCCAATCTTCATTAGGCAGAAACAGATGTTGCTCGTACTGGGCATGCGCTATGGAACTATTTATAGCCTGTTGCTGGGCAAACTTCAGGGGTGACAATCAGCGAGGTAGGACTTGCCTCGTGGCGAGCACATGGCGATATGTAGCACATAAGATGGACGCCAGAAAACAAAATGGAGTCTGGCCGTATTTTAAGTACGAGCGGGAAAAGAAGAACAAAGACACAATAGCATGTCTTCAGCGAATGCTTAATACTATTGCTGTTTATTTACAACATTGTGACAAGTGAAGGTAAGCGCTGAGGTGGAAACCATAAGCTAGGGTTACACTGTGCATTGGAGGGAAGAGTCTGGGATGTCAAGGGTGGGTGCGGGTTATCAGCCGTCACAGTCACAAAAGTAAAAGCGGCATAAACCGGGCAGTGGGAAACTTACTTAAATTCTCGAAAAGAAGGACAGCGGGCAGCCTCCGGATCTGTCAACCTGTCAGAAAGAATCAATAAGTGCAGGCACAAGTCAGGCTGTGTTTGCCACAAAATATCGCAGGAGCGTGATAAGAGCATTAGGCCGACCATGTGATAGTGGTAGGGTGGGAATGCTAGAGTGCGCACTGAGACAGATTAAGGGAGTAGTGAAGACAGACTAGAAGGGTAGTCAGATGTTGATTACAATAGGTAGGAGCATGAAGATTTGCCGGGTAAGTAAGCAATGTGGATAACATGTATTAAGTTGTGAAGACTGACTAGAAGGGAAAACAGACAATGATTACAATAGGTAGGAGCTTCGCCAAGTACCATGATTTTAGAAGGAGCAGTTGGGGATAGGCAATGGGAATAATAGGTATTAACAGTCGCTGTCTGTGATGCACAATAGTTGCCAAACTTGTAGATTATTAGTACTTAATTGTATACATCATTGTCGTGCATGCTTAATGCTTAATACACAAAGAAAGAAGGGTCCGGTTGGTGTTAGGTCCCCACATGGGTTGCAGTGACATATGGAGCAAACAGATGTGTTAGCCAAATGCAAGGGTAGTGAAGACAATTATTACAGACATACGGCTATTGTTCATAATACCTAGAATACTTATAGTGTAATGGGTCAACCTGACACAGTTGACAAAAATGACAATGGTGCAAAAGACAACTCATAGGACAGGATGGGGCTGGTCAACCCCACTGTTTATGTTGGAAAAACATTCACATAGGGGTGTGGGAATGAGTATCTACAATGCGTGTATTGTCTCAGGTTGCAGCAAGGGAGAGTGCAGACGATTGACTTGACGTGGATGAGGTTAGGAGAGCATGGTATTCCATTCATCCAAAGTGTTCAAACCACGTTCAATTGTGTTAAGACGGGCTATCCAACGGCTTTTGCATCTGTTCAGGAGTCTCTGTATGTCACCCCATTTTCTGGGGATGGAAGGTTGGTCGATCACCATCCAGATGATGTCATTCTCGTTGTGGTTATGTTCCTGATAGTGTGTAACCAATGGTGCAGTAATCACCCTACATCGGATGCAGCTGCAGTATTGTAGAACTCAGTCTTTTACCATCTGAGTGGTCTGTTCAATGTATAGGAGATTGCATGGATAGCGGATTAAGTATATGACATTCTGTGATCTACAGTTGGTACATGTTTTGAGATCAAATTTTTGTCCGTTATGTTAAAAGTATTTTGTGTTCAATGTTAGTGGACATACTGAACACCTATGACATTTGTCATGTCTGACAAGCAGTGGTAGATCCCATAGTCCTCTGACAGTTGTCGGTTTGGTAGTCCTTCCGGGCCATGTAATGGCATGCACCAGATGATCGGAAATGTTTTTTCCTCTCCGGTATGAGAACAATGGTGGTTCATTGAATATGTTGTGGGGAGTCAGTATGTTCCGGTCAGCTCTGATGGCTCTTGAGAGTTTATCGCTAGAGGGCGAGAAAGTAGAGATGAAGGGAATGCGGGAAGTATTTCTTTTCTCCTTAGGTGTGAGTAGGTTTTCGCGATGATTATACCATGCACTTTTTCTAGCTCTCGTTAGCAGTTTCCTGGGGTAGCCACGTGTGATGAGTTTCTCGGTCAGGACCTTCGCTTCCCTGAAGAAATCCTTTCTCCACTTACAGTTGCGGAGGATTCGTAAAGATTGTCCAAACGGTAGGCCATCACGTAAACCTTGAGGGTGGTAGTTGGAATAGTGCAATAGGGTGTTTTGGTCGGTAGATTTTCTGAACAGTGCAGTTCCAATCTTGTTGTCTTCTACTTGGAGGGACAGATCTAGAAATGGTAAATTATTTCCTTTGGGATCAACAGTAAATGTCAGGTGTTGCTGTTGGTTATGTAGCCAATCCACAAATTGGAGCAGGGTCATCTTATTCCCTGTCCAGAAGAGTAAAATATTGTCTATGTAGCGTCGCCAAAAAGTTGTGTTATTTCTGAATGGGTTGAGGTTAGTGAGAATATTGTTTTTTTCCAAATGGTGCACATAGAGAATGACGAAGTTGGGACAAAGACATAATAGAAAATAGCCTTTTCTAAACCTGGCAGGTTACAATCTTATTTTCACAAGTTTCTACCTTTGTTTATCCAGTTTCTGAGGCCATGCAAAGCACAGAATGCATGTTTTAGAAATGCCAATGACAAGTGCTTTCTCTGCTTTGCCACATCACTGTGGAACCTTCTGCTGTAATAGGCCAGAGCGAGCCACTTGCTGAAGCTGTGGAGAGCACCATTAGCTGCCATGGAGCAGCTTTGAAGCAGGTTTTTAAGGCACTTTTTAGGCAGTGTACCTAATGATAGATTGCATACAAATTTCAAAAGGATTTTTCCGGAAACAATACTCTTATGTAACGTTTTGAAAAACAATGCAAAATAAATATTGTTTCTAACACTTGGCTTTCCAAAGCACCTTTTAACATAAGTGATAAAGACACTATAAGCATTGCAACACTTATGAAAGATGGTGGTATTCAGTCAAAATATCAAGTAAAAAATATAGAATTACAATAATATTTAGTTAAAAATATAGAATGGACAGAATATCGAATGGACAGAATATAGACAACAAAAATATTGAATGTAATGGACAAAATATCGAATGGACGGAATATAGAGAACAAAAATATTGAATTTGAGGTAAGTGAGTTAATATCGATTTACATAAATATAGAAAGTCAAAATATCGAAATATTTAATATAGATGTAAAATATATCGATTTTTTAATAATATCGAATTTTTTAAGGTGTTTTTTGTTAGTATATGTGTGAAAAGTGTATATTTATTTTATAATTTATTTTGAGTAATGAATTTTATGGTATTTAATTTTTGCCTAATTTAATTCTATAACGGATTGTGGGTTTATAGGGGAATAGGGTGGGAAGTAATTTATTTATAATTGATTAAATGTTTTTATTTATTTATTGGTATTTATCTTGAATTAATTGTTAATTAATTTTTAATTGGTAATTAATTACATTTTAATTGGTAATTAATTTTTAGTAATTGAATAATTGATAATTATGTTAACTTTATTAATTTATTTTCTGTAGCGGGTTGTTGGTTTATAGGGGAATATGGTGGGAAGTAATTTAATTATAATTGATTAAATGTTTTAATTTATTTGTTGGTATTTATCTTGCATTAATTGTTAAATCATTTTTAATTGGTAATTAATTAAATAATAATTGGTAATTCATTTTTATTAATTTATTGATTGATAATTATGTTAATTGTATTTATTTGTTTTCTGTAGCGGGTTGTGGGCTTATAGGGGACTAGGGTGGGAAGTAATTTAATTATAATTTATTACATATTTTAATTTATTTATTGGTATTTATCTTGAATTAATTGTTAATTAATTTTTAATTGGTAATTAATTAAATTATAATTGGTAATTCTTTTGTATTAATTGATTAATTGATAATTATGTTAATTGTATTAATTAATTTACTGTAGCGGGTTGTGGGTTTATAGGGGAATAGGGTGGGAAGTAATTTATTTGTTAATAATTAAATTTTTAAATTTGTTTCTTGGTATTTATTGTTAATTAATTGTTAATTATTTTTCATTTGCTAAATAATTAATTGTAAATTGGTAATTAATTGGTATTAATAGGTAATGATTATTAATAAATAATTTTTATTTGTATTATTATTTGATTAATTATCATATTATATTAAATTTGTAATTATTTTTAATTAATTTTCAATTGGTATTAATATATATATTTTTTATTAATATATGAAGTATTTACTTTCCCTACGGTTGCACTCACTGGAGTGGGAATAGTAATTTTTACCCCTGCGATATCCAACGTTTTCCCTACTGTTGCACCCTCTGGAGTGGGAATAGTAATTTTTACCCCTACACTATCCAACGCTTTCCCTACTGTTGAACCCCTTGGAGTGGGATTAGTAATTTTAACCCCTACGCTATCCAATGCTTTCTCTACTGTTGCACTCACTGGAGTGGTAATAGTAAATTTTACTCTTTCCGCTATCCTACGGTAAAAATATTTTATATTTTTTATTAATTTTACGTTCATATATATATGCATTAATACATCAATTTGTATGTTTTTTTTACTTACATTAATTATTTATTAATTGTAAGGTTATTTAAGTATTTAAAGTATGTTTAAGTAAAGTATATTTATTATTTCATTAATTTTTAATTACTTTAAAGCATTTAAACAAAATTGATATTTTGACTATCTATATTTTTTACAACAATATTTTTTATTCAATATTTTTATACTTACCTGTTTGGAGATAGGAAGTCGATATTTTTGTATTTTATGGGGCATATTATCAAGAGGGTTTATCTCTGCTTTTTTGGCTTTAAAAGCCAAGAAAGCGGAGATAAAATGTTCTCCCTATTACTTAGCTGTCGGTAACACCAGTTAGCGACATCTAGTAGGAGATAGCGACCATCTTGGGCCCCGCTTTGCATGTCAGTGAAAAATTGTCACTAATGACATGCAAAGTGGGCGTGCCAAGATGTTAGCGACTGGAAACAGTCGCTAACATCGCTATCTCCTATTACCAACTTTTGGAGATATTTGCGCTAAGCGCGAATATCTTTAAAAGCTAACAACTGCCCCTGAGCAGTTCTTAACTATGTTATCCAATGGTAGGTGGATAACATGGCTAAGAGCATTAGCTCGGTAATGCCTGAGTATCGCTGACTTTTCAGCGATATTCATGCATTATTTCCCAAGGTTTATCTGCGATAAAAATCGCCGCAGCATGGTGATAATTTTTCTCGCTAACCAAGCAATAGCAAAAATTATCGCTATTGCTTGGTAATATGCCCCTATATTTTTCACTCGAAATTTAGGTAGTTCTATATTTGTGTCATCAATATTGTTCCAGTGATCCAAAGATGGTATTTCAGTCACTGCAAGCCAACAATATTATTACTAATATATGTGAATAAACCAGATTTTTGCACAAGTGTTGGTGCAAGCATGATTCGAATAAGTGTACGATTTTTACCAGATACATTTTGAGTCAGTTATCCGAAGGCCGGCTCGGCTTCCATCCCCAGGATTCTTAGTCTTGCTGGAGATGGAAAGGTGGCAAAAGCAAAAGCTGTGATCTGCTGGTTTTAAGCCTGGCTCTCTGACTCTCCAACTCTCCAAATTGATTGCAGGGGAAAGGTCAGGATTGTAAAGAGCTCTCCGTGCAGCTCCTGCTCCTTTCTGTGTGCTGGTATTTACCAACCACGCTTACAACCAATGCGGCCTGGATACAAAGGACGGGGTTAGTAATTCTAAGGAAACAAATTATCATACACCATCCCGGGCTGTGCAGTGAACAACATACACGGCTAAAAATAACTGAAAATGCAGTTATAACGCCATCTGCGAGGAAACGCTATAGAGGCAAAGTATTCTAATGAAGAGCTTTAACTCCTTGTTGGGAGTAGGGAAGCACTGTATGAATGCAGTTAGGACACGATTTAATCTTCACCTAGACAATGTCACCAGCGAGACATTATATTTAAATATACAGCCAGACTAACTTTATAGAATCTACTGAACTGACAGCATTATAGAAAAGATTTATTAGCACTGTCCTAAGTGCATGCAACTCCTTCCCTTTTGTTATTTGCTTTTAAAAGATGTTTAAGCATATATGGAATCACACATAGCCCCTGTCAGATGCAACCCCGTTTTCTCCCTCTCCAAAAGTGCTACTTCACAGATCTTTTGGGGAAGTGAACAGCAACCACGGCTGGAATTTCGCCGAGTCCACTGCATACATCTGATATTCTAACACAAGTAACGTACACTCAAAGTCTCAGATGGAAAGTACCTATTTTGCCTCACTATTTCTCCAGAGACATCCCTTCTTGCTTCCAAAGAATAACAACAACAATAACCTTCTCTGAATGCGGAAAAGTTTCTGCTTGATCCCCCTCCTTCAAAAGGGAAAGATCGATGGCACAATCGTTCTCAGGTAATGCGGTGAGAATCTGGAACTCGCTTCCTCCATTTCTCCGTGCCATCACCTCTACCCGGACCTTCAAAGCTGACCTCAAATCTCTTCTCTTCCAAAGACTCTTTCAGAACTAATAACTTCATTCTCAGGCCCCTCTAGGAAGTTCGTTCACCATGGTAAATTTGTAATATTTTCTTGTACATTCCTTATCCGTGCTTGATATTGTGTTCTTGCCTTCTATTGTTTTATCCTACTTCTTCCAGTTTATTTTTGTAACACTCTATTCTGTAACATTACTCTCATGTAAAATAACTGGTTCTACTGTACAGCGCTCTGCGGGTAAAGTCATCGCTATATAAAAATGCATTAAATAAAGAAACAAGGAGGGAGAAAGCTGCGAAGAGTGAGAAGGCGGGGTTGGTGTCAGACAGGAGCAGGCTTGAGCCCCCTGAGTGATTGTAAGGGAGGGTCCGGGATAGGGGGGATGGCGAGCAATGGGAGTGGAGGAGCCTGGAAGTATATACAACATTAAAAGTGAAACCAGCACAGTGCAGATAAAGAATGCAAAAAGGAGCCCTGAGTGGTTACCTGCTTGTTCCCGGGAGGGGGGACCGTAGAGTGCACTCTGATACAGGAGCACTCTAGTTGGTCCCTGTTTGTGCCCCGGGGGCACCTTAATGTGCATGCTCAAGTGGAGCGAAGGGATGTTAAAAGACACGTTAAAATCATCTGGTGTCCACAGCCCTGAACCCTACAGCAATAGGGAACAGTTTTAGGGCAAGCGCTTGAAATGAAAAGGCAGGGGAAGCAACTGTGTAAGAAGAGTCTTCCCATGCCACGGTGAGGTGCTGGAGCAGAACAAACAAATAATGGAAAGGAAGGCACAGCAGGGGAGGCAGCAGTAACACCACTGTGGTTAAGAGAGGTGGGAGGAGGAATGCTATATTTCAATGTAAGCAGCTAGGGCATTGAAGCTTAACACAGACAAACAGTAATAGAGCAGGAACCAAGAAAACAAATAGTCCCCCAGAGAACAGGTAAGGAACCAGAGCGGAATGAGACAGTACTAAGACCCTGCTCTGTGGGAGGAACAGAAGAGAGGAAGGAGGGACAAAGAGGCAGGACTGACCACTAGCAAGCAAGGATTTTTGAAGGACATTGACATAAACAAATGAGAAGCAATGGTAAAGAAGGGCATGGACTTGAGGCACACAGACTGATCACAGCAGGTCTCAAAGAGACAGCTGCGGTGTCTAGCTCGATCTAAAGACAATGGGCTGGAATGTGGCCCAAGTAATTACTAGCAACCAAAATATTTCATCCATTACTCTTTTATTTTCCTTTGTGTTACATCTTATGCTTGATGGGTTTGCACAGACGTGAACCATATTCTCATTATGCCATAGGATTCAAACTGCACATCACTCAACCAGGTTGAAATCAATTTGGGGTTATTTTCCCATTTAGAGGGGAAAGAGCTGACAGTTCATGCAGGTTTGTTTCAATTGGAGCTAGACTAAGGCTGATTGGTGCATGACTTATTTTTATCTGAGGTGGCATGGTGGGCAAAAAAGATGTTTAGGAATGTGGCCCGAGTAAATACTAGGGGGCATATTTACATGTTCTGGTGCATCTCTGCAAATCAGCAGGGATGTGCCAGAACAGATGCGTCATGCAATCCCCTCCTTCCGCCACCACAAATGCGCCGCATTTGCAATGCGGCGCACCATGGTGCAAGGAAGGGAAGATGCGTGACGCATCTTGTGGCGTATGGGTGGCACATTGCTGGAGTCGCGTCGCAAGCGCGACGCAACTCCTGCAATGCACAGGGGCCACCCATACTCAACGTGGGGCGTCACTCCTTACACCTGCTTAAAGCAGGCGTAAGGATTTGACGCAGCAGCTTTGTAAAACTGACTCAGTTTTACAGGGCTTTCCTGCGATGGAGCGCCCACCCTGCGACAGAACGCCCACATGAAACCTGACGCAGGTTTCATGTGGCGCAGGGCTTTACAAGTGATGCATCTGCCTAGATGCGTCACGTTGTAAATAAGTTGCAACGTGGCGCATTGTTTACGCCGCCGCTGCGTTACAAAAGTGACGCAACAGCAGCGTAAAAGTGTCGCAAGGGGCTTGTAAATCTGCCCTTAGATTTTTTAGTGGCTAACAATTATTGAAGCATTCCATGAATAATATCTTTGGTTTTCCCTACGGCGAAATCCTCGGTGCAACAGGTTTGCCCAGATGTGCTACCTGTGCAATAAGATTCAAGCTGCACTTCACTGAAAAGGCCCACATAGGCCTAAATCTGTCTGGGGCTGCTTGTGTTTCCATTCAAAGGGGACTTGGCCCGGCAGTTCAGGCTGGGTTATTGCCATTATAGTAGGCCGAAGGCTGGTTTGTATATAGCAGGTTGTTGCCTGAGGTTGCATGGGCGACAAGATTTAAGGGACTGAAATGTGGTCTGTTGTAATTACCAGTGGCTGACATTAACTCATATATTCCATCCATCATTTGTTTTGTTTTCATCACTATGGGAATGTCAGGTATGGGTTTGCAGTTACACTAACCATAACCATTTATTCAGGGCACGATTCAAATTGAATTGTTTTATTGCATTAATAAGTCTGTACTGCCCAGAGGAATCCATTTTATTATTTTAAACAATCTAATACTGAGTTCAAACCTGCAGCAAATACAATAATTGCATGGCAACTTACATGCATATGACACTATGCCATTTTACAGTGAATGACATATTACTTCTGATCTGTGGATTTTGTAGGATCTCTGCAATGAAACTCATACACCCTGCTAGATATTACAAGCCATGCTCTGAAACAGGCACATTCACATTCTAAGCTACTAAGAGATGAATCAGAACTGTGAACATAAATTACACACTGATCCTTTTATCCAGTGCATTAGCCACCTGAGCTGTCCTGCCAATACAAAACAACATCCAGCTACACAAATAACTTGCTACTTGGATACATAATTCATAATACACTTACACAAAATGCAAGACTAGGTTGATATTACATCTACTACATCATTCCTCAGTTCATCAGTGGCATAACACAACCTAAGTCCCCTGAAATGTGCTGTAAGGATGCCCCCTTATTCAATAACTCTACCACCCGCTTGTGTAAAGCACCTCACCATCATAACCTACCTCAAAGCTAGCAGCAGGGGTTTTCACCAATACAAATGTCTTCAAGGCAGGGCTGGACTGGCCATAGCGGGCACCGGGCAATCACCCGGTGCGCCGCACGGGTGGGGTCCGGTTTAGGCCCCTGGGGGCCGATTTTGTTACAGGGCCGTTTTTGCAGGATAGCTTCAAAATCGGCCCTGTAACAAAATCGGCCGAAAACCGGCCCCAGCAAAGATCTCGGCGGCACCTCCATCCCCCCAGTGGGGAGGGGGGCCGGCCGAGCACTTTGCCAGGGCCGGTTGTGGTTCCCAGACTGGCCCTGCTTCAAGGAAAACAACAAGTTCTGCAGTCAGGGAGGTATTAGGGTATATAAAAAACAGTTTTGGGTGTTATTGATTACAAAATGGAGCTAAAGGGGAAAAAGGGAGATTCTTGGTGACATAAAGGGTCCCAGGGCACAGTCATAGGGCGACAAGCACTTCAAAGTTAGTGGTGAGCAAAAGTGGTGCCTTTGTGCTATTGTAAATTCAATTTGCAATGCACCAACGGACCATTTTACCAGTCATTTTAATCTGTCACATTTTTCGATCTATCTTTTCCAGTCACACTCTCATTTTTAGCCCTCATTCTTTTATCACCTTCTCTGCTTTGAACAGTTCACCAAATCTCTACTTTCTTCCAGCACTGCTACCCTTCTCAGCATATTTAGGCCTTTCTCCCTCTAGCACTGCTGTCATTTACCTTTGTCATTCTCATTTCTATCATTCCCAGTTTCCCACCCCCTTCCTGTTCTCTCTCCCAGTTCTCTTAATTCCACTTCTTTCCTCCAGTTTAATCAATTTCTTTGAGTTTCCACTTCAAACACAAGATTATGACCATCATACTCATGCTGCTGTCATGATCCCTCTCACTTTCCCTACTTGTTCTGACAATTTCTCCCTTTGGTCTATTTCTCCTGGGTTTCTTTGAATCTCAGTTTCTCATTAGTTCACTCCATCCCTTCCAATTTGCTGCTTACCTCCAACTTTGATTCTCTCGTTCTCTAACCTATACCTCTAACTTTTCACACTTACCTCGATATTTCCCGGTTTTACTGCCACCCTACCACTCATGTTCTTTCCCTTCTCATATATACCTTCAGAGAGTAGAGTCTGCTTCCTATGGTCACCCCCACTTTTTGCTGTGATTTTCTTTCTTTTTTACTTTAGTGTGGCTGTGGGCCTGCTAATCAGACCCACAGCCCAGCTGTTCTCTCTCTAAATTGATACCATGTACTTTAGGTACATACCTGATTGAAAATTGGGTCACCTTTGTGAGCCCCTGTATAGTGTACTATAGGTACCTAGGGCATTGGTGCATACAAGGCCTACCAGGGGCTGCAGCATGCATTATGCCACCCCTGGCTGACCATTCAAACTGACACCACAGGCTGATCACTTAGCTTGGGTAAGGTGGTGTAATCACCCCTTACTTAGATATAGTATACCTATATCTACCCTTATATATAGACACATATATACCTATAAGTCACTCCTATGGCAGGCCTTGACAATCCTGAAGGCAGAGTGCTTGGTTTTATGTGAGGGGGTGCTCTAGCATGAGCTGAGCCCTTCTGCAGCTCTCTGAACCATCTCCTTATAGTTGTTCTATGATATAGCCATACCATATACTCTTAAGTGCATTATAATCCTCACCGTTAAAGCTAACTTTGGTTTGACTTTATCAAAACATGTTGTGTAAGGTGTCAAACACTTTGAAATATGACCCCCCGCAAGTTCTGGTGGCGGGGTAGCATTCCACCCTGCTAGAGGGAGAAGACATGTAGTTACTGCTTTACCCGGTTAAAGTTAAACAGAGCCTCAGCATCACAAAATTGATGCTGCTGCCACAGACACGAGTCTGACCTCCTGCAGCTGGGGGAAACTCTAGCAAGGGAGGCCTGGACAATAGGTTTCCTGTCGAGGGAGGTGCTAGCATCTCCCCAGACAGCCTGTTGTGTATTGGGGCAGGGTGAGTTTAATAGAAAGATGCTTTTCCAGACACTGCCTGGGGCACACAAGGTGCTCCATGTATAGCCCGGTTCAAACCAGTTGCTGGGGCACTCCAGCTCCGCTCTGGCGTGAAACTGGACAAAGGGAAAGGGATGTAACCACCCCCTTCTCAGGTCCACCCATAGGAGGGACCTAGCAGGTAACCCAGCCCCTAAAATCAGTATAAAGATAGGAGCTGTCTAGAGACATTAGATTAATCCTGGAAGAATCAGACCCACACTTTGATATGAACTCTTGGACCTTCAACGTTCTATATCGACTAGAAGACTGAAGACATCTCCCTTGTGCTCAAGGAGTGACCACCCTGTGCAAACAGGCACCACCAGTAACTTGCCTGTTTGCTTTTTGACGTTCCTGTCAGAACCCGAATACTCAGCAACTCAGGAACTAGACTTCCAGACTTCTCCAACTCTGATCCTCATCCACAGCAAAGCTGAGACCCGTGGAGGACACGAGAGACGTGGGACCGGACCCCCTGGACTTCCTGTATTTTGCTAACTGCTCGACTCCCGAGGTACCCTCGCAGTTGTGCATTGGGCTTTGAGAAGCCCCAGACCCAAGCGCCATTTGCACCAGAGCTCAGCTCTCCACACTCCACGAGTGCCGCGTGAGGCCTGCTCCTGCATTTCAGCTTGATGTGTCTTCCCGGTTGCTAGCCTGCTGGCTAGTTAGCCCCCTGAAGACTCCTTTTTAAATTTGCACTGCTGGCCTGGTTGCCCCAGGCTTGCTCCAGCTTCCCTCCAAAGGAGAAGCTCCCGAGACCTTGCTGGTCTGACTCGAAGTCAATCTTCACTTCCTACATGGATTGAGGTTACCAAGGTTTGTTGGGTCCAGTCCAGATACCGACACCGCAGTCAACTAGATCCTTTATGGGACAGCTCAAATCCAGCTCCTGGTTGTCATCGGCACCTCCTGGTCCTTGTGGCTGCAGAGACAAGCTTCACCTCTTCACCTGAATCAACTCGACATCGCCTGGTTCCTTCCTGGTCACTGGCTAGTGACCCAGACTCTGTCCCCTCTGCTTTCAGGTTCTTCAGTTGCTCGATCCACCCTTGAATCCACACGGACACTTTTCGTCTGGTCGCCTGCAGCACTTCTTTGCAGATCTCCATAGAAAAGAAAACATCGTCGAAACCCGACACGAAAAAATACCTATGCACCACGCTTCTCTGGGTGAGGTAACTCAAGTACTCCGGTGCTCCCATGGGTGTTGGCTCTCGAAGTGTCCTAGTTTAAATGGGTTTTACCGTAGTCCATCCGGAAGTATCCTTAATCAGTAACTTTGTAACTTCTTCGTTCTCCATTGTAAGTCAATGGTAACTCGCGACTGTGTTTAGACACTGCACGCGCCTCCCGTGGGTCTCCTACTTCCTAACCTTTGGTTGTCTAGTGTAGTCCCAGCGATTCCCTAGGCCTATTCACTATTTCTGAAGTGGTCCTTACACCACTTACTTAGTATAAGGTTTGTGAGGCCCCTAGGGCAGAACTGTATTTGTGCAACTTATAATATGCTTAATGAGTAACTTGTGATGTATTTCGATCTCTGACCTCATAAAGAGTTCAGAGGGGTTGTGTCAGAAATAAATACATATATATTTGATATATACCTTTTCATTTGATACTCAAGGGATTATAATTGGTAAACAGCTTGCTTTACATGCTCTCTGAAGTTTTAGCCTAAGATTGCTGGTCCTTGCTACCTCTAGGATAGCTTGTCTATAAGGTTGACTTTACAACCACCATCAATAAGGGTCGTTTAGACTGGTGCAAGGTGCCCACTAGAATGATGTCCACTAGTGGGCATATGATGCCCACTAGTGGAAATCATATGCCAGGCTAACTTCTCAAACACCACATTCTCTAATATATATACGATCTCTCGCTCTAACATTTAATTTTACCTTTGATCACCAAATATCTCTCTTCAGTTCATCTCTTACTTTCCACTATTTTCATCTAATTCTCTCACTATCACTTCTCAATGCACTGTCTCTGATCTTCTTACCTCTGCATCCCCAGTTTCCGAACTACCTCCATTTTTACCTCTCTCGCTTATTCCCAAACTCCTATCACACTTGTTTCCTTCACAGATACCTCTCTCATTCCCATGCACCTACTTGCTTCTTGTGTATGTCTTACTTTTATTACTCCGAATGTTCCTTTCAGCTCACTCAACTTCAGCTTCCCTTACTCCTTACCACTTTTTATTCCATATTTTACGCTTGTGTCATCTCTACCTTCACATTCCATAACTTCACTCATCCTGTAACATCCATGCATATGAAGTCTAAACTCCTTACCACTTTGCAATATATTACTCTCCCTTTCATTTTTACCACCCAGTTTTGCACGGTCTTTCTGTCATGGGCTCAGGCTCTTGCTCATGCTCTTTGCCATTGTCCAGCCTTTGGTCTTACTCTTTCTATTCTTTCTGCCCCTTACTTTCTTTTTTTTGTTTAACTTTTGCTTTTTTCCAGTCAGTTCCTTTGTTTATGTATATTTTGAGTATATTCATTTTCCTTTCCGATTTCTTACTCAACTTGTATTTCTTAGCTATTACTTCTTAACCCCTTTCTTATATCCTTGTTGTTTTTCATTTTGAACATGCTTTCTTTCTCATGTTTTGCCCCCATTCCTTTTATTCTCTTCCATAGTGGGGGTTTCCATTCTTTTTTCTAACCCTCACCTTTCATTTCCCTGATTATTGTCTTTCCCATTTCCTCCACTTTATAGTTCCTTTCCTTCACTACTCCTTTTCTTCTCTCTTCCTTCTTTTAACTCCTATTTTCTGAGCATTTCTATGTCACCATGCTTGAATCCTAATTTATAAACCCTCAATTTTGTCACATACTTCTCCTCACAGGATTATTTATGACACTATGCCTAAATTTATAGGATTATTTAAAAAACTTACAATAGAATTTAATAGCCAAGGCCGCAATGGACAAACTTCTCACTCAAACAACAGGTACCGCATCAACAGTAGCAGTTCACGTCTCTTACATTCACAAGAAGCTGTTCATAGGTTGCAGGAGTGCAACCTTCATTCACACACCCACAGTGCAGGTAGCAGCATTACAGAGTAAAGGAAAATGTCTTCAAGCAGGTTATGCACAAGCAGCACCATGTAAGTTTTCTTCACACAATAGAGAAATAGCACACCTAGCTGTACTGCAAGCTGTCCTGGTGCAATATAGGCTTTGCAGAGGAAAACGTCTGTGAATATTCCTTCATACAAAGAACAGGCACATCACAAGCAACAGAACTTTCCTCGCACAGAAAAGGTACAGCATGGACATCAGCATTCAAATCGCTATCACATCAGTGTGTTACTGTGAGCATCAGTGTAAGCTTCCCTAGCAGAACAACTCCAGCATGAGCAGTAAATGTGCAAGCATCTCTCACACTACACATGAAAATTATGAACAACACTTGTAGAGGTCTCCCACATGAAACAAATACAGCACAGGAAACATGAGTACTGCAAACATCTCTCACAAGAGCGATACACTATAGGAAACTAGAAGCAATGACAGCAGCGCTCATTAGAGAGGTACTGTAGTGGCAGAAGCCATGCAAGCACCTCTGGCAAAAACAGGTAGAACACCACAACAGTAGAGCTGCAGTATGTGACAAAACAGGTGATGAGGTATGAAGGGATAGGTGTGCACAGGTGCCAACTGGCAAAATGTCACATGTGACACCGTCAGTCATTCCTGACGTTTGTCCAAAAGCACTGTACAAACAAGTATTTCTGATCCCATGCTTAAAAACCAAACACAAAACTACAAGTTCCAGAATCCAACTGGAACTTGTTGGATTCTAGAACAGGATACAATCCTAGATCCAGCTACGGTTTCTCATTAGATGGTAGAAGTGTGGGTGTAAGTGAAAATGAAGACACAATTTTGTCAAATTTGCCAGACATGAATCATAAAATAGGATGAAATATATAACATTAGTGTCCCATCAGGTGCATGTGGGTTATGCATTTAGGAAGCCTTTTTCTAAAATCTTGTAGCTTTCAGAGTTATAGTATATAGGTCTAGATTGCGGCGTAAACATTATCGGCGCCATTTTGTCCCTTTTCAGGCTCATATGTGCGCGAAAGTAGCAGCCATTTTGAATGTCATGGACTCTCTGCCCACTGCCGATAGCCAGCGTGTCTCTCTCTCTCTCTCCCTCTGACTTCGCAAGCATCCCCCGCACACTGACAGACCCCCGCTCTCACATGCTTGGGCCATAAACCACTCCTTCAGCGCGGCCCTGCCTTGGAGCCACATCCTGTACCCGGCTAACACCTCCCTCCATCGCTTTCATGATCACACATCCTTTGATGAACCCCCTTCCTCTGTGCCCGATTGTCCGGCCCGATCCCAGGCCATCACCTGGCCCTGCGGATGCAGTTTATTGCCCCCTACAGTAGGAAGCTGCCCTCTTCAAAGGATCTACGACTGATCAAAGCCCCCACCCCATGAGATCCGATCAGCCGCACACATTCCGGGAACCGGCGGAATGTCCAGCTGCGCGACAGTCATCACCTACTGAGATCGGGGTGGGGACTTCTACTGTAAATGTGTGTAGGAACGGGCTTGAAGCAGGGATTCCGAGGATCAAAGTATTGACAAGAATGTGTTTCGTGAAATAAAACCATAAACCTGTGTATAAGAGGCCAGGCCTCAGAGATGCGGTTAGAGCACCTCGAGAAGATACCCTGTTGTCTGATTTGATGTGTTCTGCTCCGTCGGAATAAACTTCTGTTTCCTGCCTTCCAGTCTCCAGCGCCTGCCTCTTTGTTTGATAATCTCGAGTGGTATGAGAGGCGGCTAACGCCGGGCAATACTTAAAGGTTATCGGTTGAAATCTGCCTACCCTTTTACAATTGGCGTCCCAAGCGTGGGGCCCATCAGCGACACGTGGATCCAGTGGGAGAGGTCCTGACGACAGAGTGAACGACTGCAACGATCGGGAGTGCACCTGCCTGATAGACCCTCGTCTGGCAGCCGATCATCCGAACTTCACCGGTTCCGAGCAGACCTCTCTCGAGTGATCTACGGTCCTGACTGGGAACCATCAGGAGTGCCGCTGCAATTACGGAGAATAGAGGACGATCGGGCGCTGGAAGCGGAAGACGAGAAACTGTCCATGCGGTCCGGGTAAGGTCGTGTAACACGACAAATTTCGAAACGGTTGTTTGAAAAATACTAGTATTGCTCATTGATTGTTTTTGAGATATTCTCTGCCTGCAAACGGGGAAGAATAGGAATATTCTCTCTTCCTTTGCAGATAGTGAAGGGTAGGTAATGCAGACTTTTGTCCCCCTTTGTAATCTGTCGTGCCTATTTTTTTCTCCCCACTGATTGATTGATTGTCCGAACATTGATTGTTCGAAGTTGGTTCTTTTGAGATATTCTCTGTTTGCAAATAACGTAGAATAGAAATATTCTGTCTAGTCTTTGCAAGTAGTGAAGGATAGGTAGTGCGGACCCTTGTCCTCCTTTGTAATCTGCCATGCCTATCTTCTCCCCACTGATTGGTAGTTGGTTCAGCCCGGACCGCTTATTAGAGATGAACCATCCAGCTCCACTGGAAGGCACCCCCAATAAGGACATGTTCACTAAATATGGATTAGTCGCCGTAGCTTATAGTAAGCTATGGCATAAATATACAAGAAAGGATCAGGAAAGTCAGTGGCCACTGATAGGATCCTTTGATGACGATAAAATAAACGTGCTGGAAACAGCCCTTCGTAACAATAAGACAACGCCCACTATGCTTGATAGTCTCGGCATGTGGCGCAAAGAAGCAGAGCAACGGAAGAAGAGAAACAAAGTTAGATTAGAGAAAGAGCTATGGAAAGCAGCTCACCTAGCTGCTAAAAAGTTAGAGGAAGAGATAAAGGAGAGAGAGGAAGCCAAGCAGAAGCAAGAGTCTGAAACATCGGGCCAGTGTCCCGTTAGAACACCCTCTACGCTCTACCCTGAGTTACCCTCGAAACAACGAGCGAACGATGATTTATTACTAGGTCCCCCAATCATCTACATGCCCCCTCCATATGCCCCTTCCCTACCCTTAGTACAGCACCCACAGCCCCCAAGTGTAGGTGAGAATAGTGCCAGAACCTTGGTCCTCACGGCCTCCGAGCCGGCCAAGCCCCTTGTACTCAGCACAGCACAAGCAGCATTATTAGATGACCCTGAAGCTAGAAAGAAAGACTCCACTAGAATGAACCGATTAAGCAAAGATGAACGAGCAGGGATCGATAAGATAGGGAAGACACTGGTGGAACGAAAAGAGAGTGAGGAATACGTAACGGATATGTACAATTCATATGCCAATAGCCACCGACGACACTTTGTTGTGCGATTTTGTTATCACACCCTCAATGCCTATGAGGACCAATACCAAGACAAAGGTCCTGAGAGCCTAACGACTCTGTATAGGAAAGTTGACATTGGGGATGAAGGCGAGTGTGATGTGTCGGACCTCTTCACGCGTACGCTTGAAGTTTTCCGCCACCTCACTGAACAGAGATTAGAAAGTAACACTACGACTCCTGTAGCGACCGAACCCCAAACAGAGAAAACCGACACAATGATGCCTATAAAGGAGGCCGCTCCGTACTAGGTTCCCCCACGGGGACAGGGAACACATGATGACATTAACCATCAAGAAGCGAGAGGGAGGGTAGTTTATAACTGGGTCTACCAACCATGGGATCGGCAAGACATCCTGACTTTCCGAAAATCCTTGCCTGATTTACGAAAGAACCCCACTGCCTTTTATACGGAATTAGGCACAGCCTTGGGTTTGAAGATTATGACCCTAGCGGACATCGATTTGTTTTTCGGGCTATGTCTGCCAGCTGATGTGTGGAAGCAAATCCGGAAAGTTGACCACCTTGAGCTGTTTGGACATACCTGGTTACAACTCGATGGCATAGATAGACAACGAGAACCTGGACAGAAACCTTTAAAATCCATTTTAGACCTCCCAGATAAGATCATGCAGAAATTGAAAACCCTGATTCCACGATAGGAAGGGAACAGTACAAAGGAAATTACCAATTGAATGCTCCTAGAAATCCAACCCCTAGAGACCGTACATCTGCACCCTACCCTGGACGTAAGGACATCGACGAGAACCAGTGTGCGTTTTGTAAAGGATTTGGTCATTGGAAATCCCAGTGCCCGGTTCTGCAAGAAACAAACAAGAATAGGGACACAAGAGACGTAGTGAGTGGGCCAAAAAATAAAGGACAGGGACGAGGGTACATGAACGACACCAACAACGACAGGCCAGGCAGACCGAACACATTTGTCCGTCCCCGACAGAACCAATACCAACAGTCTGACTGTGACGAGACCCACGACTTCGCATAGGACTGCCAAGCGCAAGGGAGGGATCCAGTCGAGCTCTATGTTGACCAGCAAGGTCCTTATGTCACCGCTAAGGTCCTGGGTACGAAGTCTCCATTTTTGGTAGACACTGGCGCAACATGTAGTGCGTTATCTAAACGACTGATTCCAAGGGCACCCTTGTCTGGCTCACATGTAATATCAATAGGTTTTGATGGAACGCCCTCCACTAATCCCTTGTCCACACCGATCTCCTTTGACTTGGAAAATAACACCACGGCCACAACGTTTTTGCTCTCATACTACACCCCCGATGCCATTATGGGACTTGACTTATTAAAACATTTCCGAGCTACTATTAGGTGTTCACAAGACGGAGTTCGAGTCATTTTATACGACAACCCGACTCTGCTCAGACTTTGTCCCACACGGCACATGTTTTCCATCACTGACGCTGACCTGTCCCTACTCGACACCCTACCTCTGTACCTGTGGGCCAAAACTGACTCGGACGTAGGACGCATGATGATCGACCCAGTGCACATAACTGTTCGACAGGAAGCAATACTCCCAAAACTTCCACAATATCGGATATCGCCCGAGGGCGAGAAGGCATTGGTAAAGATTATCCAGTCCCTGATAGATGCAGGAGTGGTAGAGGAAGTAGTTAGCAATGTTTGCAACAGCCCTATCCTACCCATTGTAAAGAAGCAGGGTGAGGGAGATGAGAAAGTGTACCGCTTCATCATCGACCTACGAGATTCCCAGTATGGCCGCACCATAAGAGCTCATTGCGAGAGCTCTTGGATTCGGGATAACTAATATCTAGTTGAAATCCCAGTTTAAACCCTGACAAAACACATCTTCGCCCCCCCACCCTCCTGACACAAGGACACAAGGAGATTATCGTAAAAGTGAGCATCTACGGTGACATACCTTGAAAGGGAGAGACGAGAGTCCAGCATGATTGCTCCCCACCGGACTCCAAGACTGCCCAGAGGATCGACTGCAGTGGCTTTTATCCGAAGGACATGAGAGGGATGGTGATGACAGGCGGGACATCCAGGCATCGGCTGATCCCCGCGCATCGACGGTCATCGCGAAAGGAGGACAGCTCAATCTGCGTTGCCCTGGTTGCTCGTTGTCCCTGGCTGACAGGGACGAGGGTACATGAACGACACCAACAACGACAGGCCAGGCAGACCGAACACATTTGTCCGTCCCCGACAGAACCAATACCAACAGTCTGACTGTGACGAGACCCACGACTTCGCATAGGACTGCCAAGCGCAAGGGAGGGATCCAGTCGAGCTCTATGTTGACCAGCAAGGTCCTTATGTCACCGCTAAGGTCCTGGGTACGAAGTCTCCATTTTTGGTAGACACTGGCGCAACATGTAGTGCGTTATCTAAACGACTGATTCCAAGGGCACCCTTGTCTGGCTCACATGTAATATCAATAGGTTTTGATGGAACGCCCTCCACTAATCCCTTGTCCACACCGATCTCCTTTGACTTGGAAAATAACACCACGGCCACAACGTTTTTGCTCTCATCCTACACCCCCGATGCCATTATGGGACTTGACTTATTAAAACATTTCCGAGCTACTATTAGGTGTTCACAAGACGGAGTTCGAGTCATTTTATACGACAACCCGACTCTGCTCAGACTTTGTCCCACACGGCACATGTTTTCCATCACTGACGCTGACCTGTCCCTACTCGACACCCTACCTCTGTACCTGTGGGCCAAAACTGACTCGGACGTAGGACGCATGATGATCGACCCAGTGCACATAACTGTTCGACAGGAAGCAATACTCCCAAAACTTCCACAATATCGGATATCGCCCGAGGGCGAGAAGGCATTGGTAAAGATTATCCAGTCCCTGATAGATGCAGGAGTGGTAGAGGAAGTAGTTAGCAATGTTTGCAACAGCCCTATCCTACCCATTGTAAAGAAGCAGGCTGAGGGAGATGAGAAAGTGTACCGCTTCATCATCGACCTACGAGATTCCCAGTATGGCCGCACCATAAGAGCTCATTGCGAGAGCTCTTGGATTCGGGATAACTAATATCTAGTTGAAATCCCAGTTTAAACCCTGACAAAACACATCTTCGCCCCCCCACCCTCCTGACACAAGGACACAAGGAGATTATCGTAAAAGTAAGCATCTACGGTGACATACCTTGAAAGGGAGAGACGAGAGTCCAGCATGATTGCTCCCCACCGGACTCCAAGACTGCCCAGAGGATCGACTGCGGTGGCTTTTATCCGAAGGACATGAGAGGGATGGTGATGACAGGCGGGACATCCAGGCATCGGCTGATCCCCGCGCATCGACGGTCATCGCGAAAGGAGGACAGCTCAATCTGCGTTGCCCTGGTTGCTCGTTGTCCGTGGCTGCTCTATGACCCCTGGGAGGTGCTGCCACGCTGACTGCTGGGGGTCCCTAGCGCCGCCACCTGGGTCGAGGATGCTGATTGCAGCCCACCGGTGAGACGCAACGGGCCGTTGCGGAGTTGGCCGAGGAGCGGAGAGAGAGTACTACCAACGCGGCTGGGAACTGTGGCGAGGAGTGGGAGCCGAGGAAGAACGATGACGAGAGTGAGATACGGAGAGGACCCGCGGGTGAGAGCCATAGCATGGACTTGATAAAAAAAAAAATGAAATTAATATAATGGGAATAAAGCAATTGAGGAAGCATCCGAAGCGGCGCGCTTGACTCTAAAATGGCGGCCGCTTGGGACATTTAGTCCTTCTTCTACTGCCAGCAGAAAGTCGACAATTAAGAGGCAGGAAAGGGAAAGGGGGCCAACAAAGTACTAGACAGAGAGAAAGGAGCCAACAACAGACTCTAATCTGAGGCAAGAAAGGGAAAGTGGACTAATCTAATGAGTGGAAAGAGAGAAAGTCCTCTGCCCATAGTAGAATTACCAAAACAGCGGACATCATGTAATGTCTAGTTTTAAACCATAAGAGCACAACAAGGGCCAGTTTAATTACTGCTATCTGGAATCACAACTACTAAGGGACCATAGAAGGAAATTACTTGGAAGAGAAATTTACATCTATCACTACCATAGAAGGAAATTACTTAAAAGAGAAACTTATATCTATCACTACCATAGAAGGAAATTCACTTGAAAAGATATTTATGCCTATCACTATACAACATTAATATTGGAACAATTAAGAGTCAAACAGAGAAGAGTCACTATAAAACCTACAACGCGGAGCAAACATGGGCGAAAGATACCTAGAGGCTGTTGGCTCGAACGCCCAGAGCATAAAATATCCATCTAAGTTATCTAAAAACGGAGCCAAAAAGTTCAAACATAATACCCTGAGGAAAAACCCGGACACACTGTTCTCCGACCCATACTTTAATACAGATGAAGGCACTATAACTAATGACCTGATATTCTTCACTAATAAAACGGCTAAATGGCGCAATGCCTTCACAAGAATCCTTAACACAAGAGATATGAAAAACATCCCACATGGCACAAAAATAATGACCTCACCATCAAGAAGATGCAGAGCAGAATTATGCATCACCATATATAAAACTGGAATAGTGTTGATACAGGCAGCGAACAGCGAACTAGTGAAGTTGGACAAGGTATTCCCTACTGTAAAAGAATCACTAGAGGGCTTAAGACACCAACTACACCAGACCCCACCAGAATTCACTCTGGACAATATTACTATCAGTGACGCCAATCGAACTGGAGGCTGCCAGGAGCCAGCTACTAAATCGGGAGAGAAAATTGAAACAGGAGTGACAATATCGGAAAATGAGACAGACTGGATAGCGAGGTCGACGAGTCATGAGCATAAAGAACAAGACCAGCTCCATAGGGAAGAGTCGACACCGCTTCCAAATGACGAGTCTTCCCATGCAGAGCGTACATCGGTCCCGAGTGAATCACTCAATGTCAATCGGGAAATAAATAAGGTAGAATATATCAACCTTTCTCTACCTTTCTCTAATACAGTACTAGAGCCATGTAGAACCTCACCCTCAAAAATACTCCTAGCTTCACAAAACTTAGATAACACACTCGACATCTCAAGCAGAAACGGAACCGACAACCAAACAGTGGATATGAAGAAAATGACTGAGGCACTAAGAAAAGATCAAAAACAGAGAAGAGCAATATACAATCCCCGGACAGACAGGTTAATCATCCCTAAGAAATCACCCCGAAACCAGAAGGATATTAAAGATCGTCAGAAACTAGTTTGCAACATGACACAAGTCACAATTAGTACTCTACAAGTGATTGAAAAAATACTGGAATTGACGGCAAGCACCCACTCCAATGTCACGCATATCCAAAATCTCGTACACTCCTCACAAAGAAAGAGCAACGAGATGGCCATGCAACTAGCGAATAGGCTCAACCGACCAAATAGGACGAAGGTCTTGTCGAAGGAGGAAGCCCTTGCCTTACTCCGAACATATGAATCATCAGACCGTGAGAGAGAGGAGAACATCAAAACAGTACCGATCGATTCTAATAGAACATCAAGAAAGAAGGATAGGAAACTCAACCATAACAATTTGCAACAAGTCTAGCTAACATCCAAATACGAAAATCTGAACGTTAGTAACTCTGGGAAACCGCTGACTTGCCTTCTACTCAATTGTCGATCGGCAACCTAACATGCGTCAGACATAGCAGACCTCATCATCAACAAGGAAATTGATCTGGCAATCCTTACAGAAACGTGGCTATCGGAATCATCATCTCCAACCATGGATCTCTTAGTACAACCTCAATATAACATTGTGAGAATAGATAGACTAAAAAAGTCAGGAGGAGGAATAGCCTGCATTCACCGATCGGATATAGAGGTCAACCAAATTCAATCCGATCCTCTAGAATCTTGTGAATACTTAGGTCTTAATATAAGATCAGCAAACAATCAAAGATGAAATTTACATGCGTTTTACCACCCACCAGGAGAGAACGCAAAGTTCACAGAGCAGTTAATGGAGATCATAACGGCCAACTCTAACACTGATGCCAATAACATATTCCTAGGAGATTTCAACTTACATTGGGATGACTGCAATGACAAACTAGTTAACACGTTTACAGATTTCCTTGCCGAGCTAAACCTCAACCAAGCATGCACGCAACCTACACACTCTAAAGGAGCAATGCTAGACTGGATTATCTCGAGTAACAAAAATACATCAATCCTCTAAATAGCCCCGTGTGATTGGTCGGATCATTATGCAATAACATTCCTGATACCCATATTGAAAAAGGGCAAGACTGTTCAACCTGTCAAGTTCAAAAAATGGATCCGAGACACATGAGAGGCTAATATTGAGCTACTAGTAGAAAGTTGTGAGAGAGACTTAAACCCACCTAGCAACCTGCAGAATGTAAATGAGCTGACAGATCACTATATAACGTCAGTCGGGAATATCGTCAACAACACCTTGCCATTAAAACTAAAAAGAGTCACGGAGAAGATGAAAAATCCATGGTTTAATGTATCACTGAACGAAGACAGGCGCAAACTGAGAATGGCCGAAAGAAAATGGAGACAACACCCATCATCCCCTGAGCTGAAAGCCCTCAGAAAAATTAGAAACCAATATAACAAAAAGATCATCAATTCCAAAAAGGAATTTATAAGATCAGAACTGGATAATGCCAAAAACAGACCACGGAAACTCTTTGAAATCCTGAAGCAACAATCAGACAAACTAGCCAAAACCGCTCATGAAAACTCAAAAACATCTCTAAGCAGCGAAGAATTTTCAACATTTTTCAGGAAGAAGGCCAAATCGCTTGAAACAGAGCTCATAAGCGCAGCGGTTAACCTTCCCATCCAACCATTGACTACGAGCGATCCCAACCTGACAACAGTATGTAGCAAGACAAAAAACAAGGCAAATTGGGACACATTCGAACTATATGACAAGGACACGATCACCAAAACGCTCTCGAAAATCAAACCGAACAACCACTACCACGAACCTCTACCCACAAAATGCTTAAGAGAAATCAGCCATATTGTGGTTCCAATCTGGACCAAAATAATAAATGCATCACTATCACAAGGGATCCTCCCAGACTGCCTAAAAACAGGTCAAGTTGTTCCCTTGATCAAAAAACCGACAGCGGATGCAACAGATCCGAATAACTTTCGCCCAGTGACCAACATCCCTTTATTGGCCAAACTAATTGAGAAATGCCTGCAGGGCCAACTGAGCCAACACATCACTAAGTTCTCCCTACTAGATGAATGCCAATCAGGATTCAGATCAGGGCATAGCACGGAAACAGCGATCCTCCATATTGTTGATGACACGCTACAGGCCTTTGACCAAAATCAAGCATGCTTACTGATTCTCCTGGACCTGTCATCGGCATTTGACACAGTAAATCATGAAGTATTACTGACTAGGCTACAGGACAGAGATTGTCTGGAAATGTGCTGAAATGGTTTGACTCTTTCCTACGGAACAAAACACAACGATTCCTGGTCAACCAATCAATTTCACCACCATGCCCTAACTCAATCGGAGTCCCACAAGGATCGACACTATCCCCTGAACTGTTTAACTTGTATGTCGAACCTCTTACAGAAATTCTCAGAAACTCACAGATATCCTATCATATGTATGCGGATTACACGCAAATATATATAAAGATCGCCTCCCTTGAAGACATTGAGCTAATGAATGAAACATTAAAAATGGCATTGCAATGGTTAACTACCAATCATCTGAAGCTAAATGCTCACAAAACAGAGTTCTTACTAATTTCACCACCAAGGAGCCATACGGAAATAAAGGAATGGACCAAGTTGGTGACTGCGCTCAACTGCACTCCGACTCTAGTCAACTCAGCTAAGTTGCTAGGAATCACTTTAGACGAGAATCTCGACATGAAAGCTCACATTAATTCAATGGCTAAAAGCGCCCGCTTCCACCTGAACTACCTAAGAAAATTGAAACCATTCATCTCAGAGGCAGATCTTAAACTGGCAATCCAATCTTTAGTTATCTCTAGGATTGAATATGGTTGCACCACCTTAGCGGGCTTACCAAAAACATCCACAGAACCACTAAAAGCTTGCCTCAACACAGCGGCGAGACTCATCTCTGGATCAAGGAAATTTGACCACATATCTCCTCACCTGAAATCATTAAACTGGCTACCCTATAAGGCCAGAATTCAACTAAAGGTAGCATGTATCACCCATAAAGCGCTTCACTACAATACTCCTGGATACCTATCCATGAAAATTGAGCTGTCAGGAGGCAACAGACCAGCTAGGAGTGCCAAGGAGTTGGTGCTGCGGCCAGCCATTTTCCGAAAGAAAAAAACTTATGACAGAGCGTTTCTCAGGAGCTGCCCCCAGAATCTGGAACTCACTCCCTCCAAGAATTAGGAAGACTCATAATACTGCAACATTTAAGCGAGAAGTGAAGAGCTTCTTGATGAGTAAATACCTTACATAGGGAAGTTTTATGGATAATTTTTTGTGATCTAATGCTGCCCTAAAACAGAACATTTACATCATCAGAAAGGGAAGGCTCAACGTGAATAAGATGAAAGATAAACGATGATACGAGACTGACGCCACTCCTTGTGATTAAGCTGTATACTAACTGCTACCTCATGTCAATGATAACTTATATATTTATCTCACATCCTGAAACCATATAACCTCCTACCTCATATATGTTGGCGTGAATGGCAAATGATATAATTTCAGCCTTACAGTACCTCTTAATGTAAAGGACTCCCTCGAATGGAATAGAGATATATAAGCACCCCCCCTAATCTATATAATTATCTACCTCATATCTATGTGTTGTTTTAATGGTTACTATTCTTGTTAATCTTTATCCTACTTCCACGGGTCTTGTTCGCGCTATACAAAACTTTATAATAAATAAATAAATAAATAAACAAAGTAGTTGTACCTCAGTACACTGTAGTCTCAGACATCACCACCATCCTGACTCTGATTCCTTCCACTGCCACCACCTTCACTGTAATCGACCTCAAGAACGCATTCTTCTCCATCCCCATTCACCCAGACAGCCGCTACCTCTTCGGCTTCACCTTAAAAGCCCGCTCATATAGATTCTGTAGAGCACCCCAAGGCTACACTGAAAGTCCCAGCATCCATAGCCAGGCCCTCAAGAGACAGCTTACCGGATGGAGTGGTGTTGATACAGTACGTCAATGATATCCTTTTGGCGGCCGACACCACTCCACTTGCAGTCACAGCCACCATCCAACTCCTGCCCTTCCTCGAGGAAAATGGCCACAAGGTCTCCAAGAAGAAGTTGCAAATCTGCCAACCCCAGGTCACTTACCTAGGTCACCTCTTGTCCAAAGACGGGAGAAAGCTTACACCCGATCGAATTCAGGCCATTCTAGAAACCCCTGTCCCTAAAACCCAGAAACAAGTCCGCTCCCTAGTAGGCCTCACCTCCTTCTGTCAACAGTGGTTGCCAAATTTCAGCCTCATTGTAAATCCACTACTTTCCCTGCTGGCTAAAGATGTCCCCTTCCCGCTCCCTTGGACCCCTGAATGCCAATCCTCCTTAAAAGAACTACGAGACGCCCTCTGTTCTGCACCAGTCCTAGGAACCCCCGATTACACAAAGCTCTTCTCCCTCTACACTCACGAAAGGGAGGGGTGCGCTTTGTCTGTCCTGACTCAGTCCATTGGCCCCAAGCAACGCCCATGTGCCTACTTCTCTGCCACTCTTGACCCCGTAGCCAGAGCTTTGCCTGCCTGCCTTCGAGCTGTAGCTGCCGCTGCTGTCTCTATCCGACAAAGTGAGGGGATCGTGCTCTCGAACTCCCTTACGGTGTTAGTACCCCATGCGGTTGACAGCCTTCTAAACCAGACTAAGACACAGCATCTGACTAGTGCACGACTGACTGGGTACGAACTGACTCTGCTTGCACCGCACATCACACTGAAAAGATGCACCACGCTGAATCTAGCCACTTTGTTGCCCCTACCCAAGAACGACCCTAATGTGTCCCCTATACATGACTGTGTGACCCTCACGGACGAACAGACTAGGAGTAGGGTTGACCTCCGAGACACTGCCTTCCCAGATCCTGACGGAGAGCTATGGGTGGATGGCTCTTGTATCAAACTCCCCGATGGCACCACCTCAGCTGCCTATGCAGTTACCACAGCCCGAACTGTAGTTGAGACCGCCCGCATCACACAACGATCCGCACAGGTAGCGGAACTGATTGCCCTCACACAAGCGTGTATCCTAGCAGCATGGACAACAGCAAATATTTACACAGACAGCCAGTACGCTTTCCGGGTGGTTCATCATTTCGGGCTCTTGTGGAAGGAGAGGGGATTCCTGACCTCACATGGCACACCCATCCTGCACGGAGACCTAGTCTCCGCTCTAACTGAAGCGGTCCTCCTTCCCAAACAACTTGCTGTAATCAAATGCCAGGCACACAAAAAGGTGACGGACATCATTGGGAAGGGGAATGCACTGGCCAAAATCACTGCCCGCACAACAGCCAAGAATAGGACAACGACATGCATGTACGTGACCAGGTCACAAACAGAAAAATGGAAGGACGCTAGGGAAACTATTAGGGACATCCAGATGGCCAGCTCACCACACAAATTGACTGAATGGGCACGGTTGGGATTGATAGACGATAAAGGCTGCTGGCGGACAAAAGACACGAACAAATGGTTGCTACCCAACTCGTACTTGATCCCTATACTGACCATGGCTCACTCCCCTGCACACATAGGATCTGCCCCTATGGACGAACTTGTCTCCAAAGTTTGGCATAATGACAAAATCACAGACTCAGCTAAACGTCTGGTCCAACAATGTCTGATATGCACACAACCCTGGGAAAGGAACTGTCGTACCCCAGGGAGGGTTTGGGGTCCCCAATCATCCATTTGAAGTCCTACAGATGGACTACATCCAACTAGAAAGATGTCAAGGTCTGATGTATGTACTTGTTGTCGTGTGCGCATTTAGCAAGTGGGTGGAAGCCTACCCAACTTGTGACAACACTGCCATTGCCACTGCAAAAGTATTACTGAAGGAGTTCTTCCCTCGCTACGGCCTTTGTCGAATTTTGTGGAGCGACAATGGCCCCCACTTCGTAGCCGAGGTTATCCAACTCATCTTGAAGGGGTTGGGTGTAAAACAGAAATTTCATGCAGTCTTCCACCCCCAATCTGCTGGACTGGTTGAGCGACATAATGCCATGCTGAAGCTCAAACTAGCAAAGATAGTGGCTACCACAGGACTGAAATGGCCAGACGCTCTCCCACTGGCATTGCTATCAATGCGTTCCAACCCCACCAAACACCACTTGACCCCTTACGAGGTCGTTTTTAGCCGGCCCATAAGCATCTGGTCTTCACCAAAACCGACATCCATTCACGACGTCCCGGACGTCCTAATGTCTGACTATTTGTACAATCTGACCAAAACACTGTCTATTATCCATCAACAGGTGCTGCAGGCCATCCCCGATGCTTCCAGGGGCCCCGGACACGACATCCAACCCGGTGACTACGTATTAGTCCAAAACTTCCAGCGTGCAAAGAGTCTGGAACCCCAGTGGACAGGCCCCTGGCAAATCTTGATCCCCACCGAACAGCTCTTCGAGTGAAAGGAAAGCGAAACTGGCTGCATGCACACCATTGTAAGAAAATCTCCTCAACCCTGACGATGACCGAAGATGTGGCCACCCAAGAAGAGCTCCTGAACAAAGACCGACCATCCCTGAGCTGTTACCCTGATACAGAGACACTTGAATTGGCAGAATTCCCCGATCCCACTGTGCCATCCAGAGAAGGGTATAACCTGCGACGAAAGGAGGGAGCTTCGGCTAAGCAGACCACTGACTAAGTTACAATTCTCAGAGCGGTGGCCTAACACTACTAAGGCTGCCAGAAGAGAAGCCAAACGAAGTTTGTGGTTCTGCCCGCTACCGAGCCCCTTGAAGATGATGGAAGCGCCCGATACGAAGATGATGGAAGCACCCGACACGAAGATGATGGAAGCAACCGGACATCCGAAGACCCACTACAGAAACCCAAAGACTGACAAAATACACAGCTCAAAGACTATTGCCCTCTTTATCGCCCTTCTCTTTTGCCTCCTCCTCATGACCACTCTCTGGATCTAGAAGAGAGCGCACCAGCTTATAAGACATTTCTAACTACTGCACAGCCTACCACCATGAAAGAACACTACCTGGTCTCTCTTTCACCTCAACTCCGAGAAAGACGTAAGGAGTTCTGGAACAACTCCGTGCAGTTGCTGCACCAACACAACCTTGACACCAATGCCACAATGCTGTATCTGTGGGTTGTTACCCCATGCCACTGGACATTCCATCCCCTTCATCCCTTCACCTTTCTCCGTTCATGGTTCCTGCCTTGCTTGGCTGATCCTCTTGCAAGAGAGTTACAGGGATAATGCCACTTCCAGCAGAACTATGGCACACTTTTTTATCATGGGGTCTGGCAGAACAAAACAGGAAGAACTGCTGCTGCCTTTTGCCCTCTGACATCCAATGCCTCTATTCACATGGACATCCCTGCCAAAGAACGGGTTGAAATGCAGCTGTTCAACAACCCAGCCAGACCCACCTTCTCCTACCTCCGGAAATGAACAGCTGCCACACTGACTTTGGCCCTGTCTGTTGTCAACGTCTCGGGCCTTGTATGCATCGAAGGCCTTGGGACACAGTTGGTGGGCCACAGCGCTTGCCGCATCACCAGAACTTTGGACTCAACTGATCCACCCTCTTTTGTCACCTCTCCGAACATGTACTTTGTCTGTGCTACAAAAGCCTACACCTGGCTCCCCAAGGGCTGGGGAGGTACCTGTTACATTGCCTTCATCCTTCCTCCGACCTATGTAGCTCCAGCAAACCATCACCGACAAAAGCGAGCAAGTGACATTGAGCAAGCCGACTCCACCGGAGCACAGTTCCTGGACGCAATGAAGGGACTTGTTCCGCTCTGAGGTCCGATGGCGAACAGCCATGCCATCCGACATTTGACCCAGGCAGTTGAAACGACGATGAACATTACAGCTGGCATCCTCACAAACAATACAGCTGAGCTTCAGGCGGTCCGCCTGGTGGCCCTTCAGAACCGCCTTGTTCTAGATGTGGTTCTAGCGGATCGTGGAGGAGCATGCCGTATCATTGGGTCCAGCTGCTGCACCTACATACCGGACAATTCACCCTCAGTCTACAAAGCCATTGAACACCTCCACAGACTTTCCTCAGAAGTTCATCAGGAACAAGAAGAATGGTTGCTTGGGAGTTGGTTCTGGAGTGCTGTAAAAGACGGGGGGTGGAGGTTGTTTATGATCGTATTGATACAGATTGTCGTAATATGTGTATTCTGCCTGGGTGTTCAATGCTTGCCACCCCTGTGCTCACTATTTGCTAACTGTATCTTCCCTAAGGCTCTGGACTTTGAAGCTGAACGCATGAAAGCTTGGTATAAAGTAGAAATCCGGAATATAATGGGGATAGACATAGATTGACAAGCTGGCTAGATATGTTGAAAAGGGAGGACTGTTAAAATCTAGATTGCGGCTTAAACATTATCGGCGCCATCTTGTCCCTTTTCAGGCTCATATGTGCGCGTAAGTAGCAGCCATTTTGAATGTCATGGCCTCTCTGCCCACTGCTGATAGCCAGCGTGTCTCTCTCTCTCTCTCCCTCTGACTTCGCAAGCATCCCCCGCACACTGACAGACCCCCGCTCTCACATGCTTGGGCCATAAACCACTCCTTCAGCGCGGCCCTGCCTTGGAGCCACATCCTGTACCCGGCTAACACCTCCCTCCATCGCTTTCATGATCACACATCCTTTGATGAACCCCCTTCCTCTGTGCCCGATTGTCCGGCCCGATCCCAGGCCATCACCTGGCCCTGCGGATGCAGTTTATTGCCCCCTACAGTAGGAAGCTGCCCTCTTCAAAGGATCTACGACTGATCAAAGCCCCCACCCCATGAGATCCGATCAGCCGCACACATTCCGGGAACCGGCGGAATGTCCAGCTGCGCGACAGTCATCACCTACTGAGATCGTTGTGGGGACTTCTACTGTAAATGTGTGTAGGAACGGGCTTGAAGCAGGGATTCCGAGGATGTCTTCCGTACATCAAAGTATTGACAAGAATGTGTTTCGTGCAATAAAACCATAAACCTGTGTATAAGAGGCCAGGCCTCAGAGATGCGGTTAGAGCACCTCGAGAAGATACCCTGTTGTCTGATTTGATGTGTATGCTTTTAAAGACCGTTTCTTTTTATTTTACCAATGGTTCCAATTCACCTTATGGGGCATGCCTGGGTTCCATTTCACTATATGTCTTTTGTAATCTGTATATTATTTCCATCCCGATGGCAGTCAGAAAAGCCATCCACCCACTGCGCTCGCAGTAAAAAAACGCCTGCATGTACCGCGGTTATTCCGACAGTCAGATTACGATGCAATGAACGTAAAATCCGACCATGGCGGACGGATTTCATAAAATATCATCCTCCACGTTCGAAAAAGCTGCAAATCGGACCGCGGCAGATGGGAAAAGCTGTTCAATGGACTAAAAAGGCCGCTACTGCTGTGGTATGACCGCACGGCTAGTTACGATTGCGTTCCAACCGCTGCTGTCGCGCTTTGGCAATATGAATGGCGGCCGGAACAAATTTCACAACAACGCTCAAAGTGTGCCTGTACTCTCTGATGCCCTCAATCACATCAGACACGCCCCAATGACACACCTCAAATCTTTTGTGATAATGAAAGCCATGGTCAGCATGGAAGACGCACCTGATGGTCATCACTAATGTGGACATACCCACATAGCAAATGATAGAACCAACCCCTTCACGGATCAGCATCCTTTGCAAATCAGCATCAGAGAGAGAGAGGTACCAGCACACATTTTTCAGACAGAACACATCGCACTGCACACCATGACACCCACCGATCTCCACACAATATCACTTCTTATCCAAACACCTGACACACCTCACATATCTTTACCACCACCTTGCACCATGCACTCCCCCCCAAAGAAAATGGCCAAATTCACTGACATGGTGGAAAGAGATGGTAGATGAGATAATTAGGGTACATTCTTAAATCTATGTTAGTCGCAGTTCCAAACTCTTTGGCCTGTCTCCTCAGGCACTCCGATGGTGGCTGAAATATCAGCTAAATTCAAAATTAAGATTCTTCACTCCTTCATGAGTTTAAATCATGTATGGGTTTATTCATTCATTCATTGATGTTGCCTTCACATCCAATTACTCCATATTCACAATATGATGCTTGGTAATTTCTCATAAAACATCCATTTTCATCATAATCATGGCTGTTCCCGATGCATTTCGCGCCTTCGTCAGGAGTTTACTCTGGAAAATAATAATGTTTGTTCAAATGTTGTGAGACCATGTGGAGTGTGCCTACACCTTTTTAAAGTTGATTACCTTTACATTGAGTTGCTCTAAAGCGCTCACCTAAAAAGTTAACGTGGCTCGTGGCATGCATGATCTTTGACCTTTTGTGCCGTCTACCGTTCTACTCGTATACCGCATATTATCCCCATATCACCTCTTATGTTTTATATATAATTAAGGAAGCCTGCTGATTCCTTATATTGATCTTCACTTGCAGGTCGTGTAGGGCTGTTTGACCAGTGTACGCGCTGTTGTTTGGCTGTTGTATAAGCGAAAACCTCAGTGGCGTCTTTCTGTATGTTACGTGCAATGTTCGTGCTGTTGAACGCTTAGTTTTCTATTGAGTCTTGCGTGTGTTCAAAACTTGCTCCATGCTATCTTATTTCGAATCTCTGTGGTGTCTTGAACTTCTACGCAAATAAGCGCTATAATATTAAGTTATAGTGTGGACTCTTGCCGGTCTAGCGACTTGTACGTCTCTCTTCCCTCCTCCGTATGTGTTCACCGTCCTCTCTCCTACACTTTTGCGTGTGCGCGTAATGACGTGCTCGTCACTTTTAAAGTGATACTCCCCTGTATGTTACAATGTTGCCAATAAAGTTCTCGCTGTCAAACTAATGATGACTCTATACATTCAGCCCATTACTGTTATGTTCTGAAAAATAATGAATTGATGTACAACGTTGCAAGGATGTTATTTGTCCTGTATATTGGTAAATTAAAATGCTTTCATGTGTATGTGTTGGGGATTAGGGAGCTACGTTGCGTCCTGCGGTAGCATCATGATCAGTGTGTTCATACATCTATCATGTTAACATAAAATGTGTATAAGAAATTACATTAATAAATAACAATCATAAATAAAAAGCAAATTTGACTCTGTCATTGAGACCTTGTGGCCTCAAGGTGCCCAATGGTATATCTAAAAGTTCTCTCTTTTCAATAATGTCTTTTTGTTGTCCGTGCCTTCTTTTCTTACCACTTGCTCTAATATACAGGCTCTCAATTGATTGATTTGATGCTGTGCCTCCAAAAAATGAGTTGTGATGGTTGATTTCATCATTTTTGTTTGGATATTGCTCTTATGTTCATTTAACCTCACTTTGAGTTTCCTTTCTGTTTGGCCAACATATCCTTTGCTGCATGGGCATTTTAGAAGATATATGATATTGGTTTTGTCCCATGTTCCATTTACTCTTAGGTTAATTTTGCTGCCCTCTGTGGGGTGGGTGATGTTATTTCCCTTGATTATATTATTGCAGTTGCTGCAATTTTGACACAGTTGTGTGCGCTTGTACACCTGGGGCATTTGATCTATTTTGGATGGTTTCAGTATTTCTCCTATATTCTTTGCTCTCGTATATGCGAATAGAGGTTCATTTTGGAATGTATCTTTGAAGTCTGGTTCCGCTTTTAGTAGAGCCCAATGTTTCCTTATTATTTTCTTGAATTGATAACTCTTGTTGGAGTATTTACTCACGCATGTTATTCATTTTTCTGTGGTTTGTAATCTTGGTTTGAATAGATCCTCTCTGGTTTTTGTTTCTACTGTTTTTGTTGCCTGCTGTAATATTTCTTCTGGATATCCACTGTTTCTGAATCGTGTCATCATTTGCTGTGTTTGTGTTTTGAATTGTTCTGATTCCGAGACTACTCTTTTGACCCTCAGAAGTTGAGAATAGGGTAGATGTTTGATTAAAGATGGAGGGTGATAACTTTCATATTGCAATAATTTGTTCCAGTCTGTTGGTTTTTGTTGGACCTGGCCCTTCTCCCAAAGCTCCCTTGTCCCTTTTTATGGTTGACCCTTGGGCAGGGCGCATTGTTATTAGGGGGTAGGCCCTGCCCAGGTGCGGGTGAAATTACCTCGTAGTGTTTTGCAGCCATCTTCGTTTTAGTAGATTTTTGATCCATACCCCTTATTATTTATCTGACCCAGGGAACATAGGAAAAATACGAGACTGATATCCCTAAAATCAGAATTACGGAATACACTCTTTAGTAAGAGTGCTCTCCACCTCCTAGGTCTAGAAATGGGACTTCTTGGCCGGGACTGTCCTCCAGGCAATCTTGCTGGACGATACTGCTAGGATGTGTATACCCCGTCTGGAGATAGTGACAGGGCCTGGGAAAACTCAGCCATCTGGTGTCAGCTGTCTGCCCCTTTAGATTAGAGGGGAGGAGTAGTTTCGAGGCTGCTTCCTGTCCTCCACAATACCAACGCCGCTTCCTGCTGGGCCGCTGACGACCCTGCCTGCCTGCTTCAAAGGATGAGGTGACCCATGACGGGAGCCACCCCCAACCGGGCCCAGGGGAGGGAAATTCCCGGCCTACATGAAAGGAGATCAAAGACAGGACCCTGGGACTAGAGAATCAGATCTTCTAGGGGAACCTCCGAAGAGGTACCCCCGGGAGCCCTCCTACGGCACTACGAGTGCGCCTCTCGTCAACATCTGAGCCCTGCTGACGCTGTCTCGGCTCCAAGTTCTCGCCATCATCTGAGCCCTGCTGACGCTGTTGCGGCTCCAAGTTTTCACCTCCACCTAAGCCCCGCTGACGCTGTCTATTTTACTAGTCCAAGTCCTCGCCATCATCTCAGCCATGCTGACGCTGTCGCGGATCTAAGTCTTCCCCTCCCCCTGAGCCCTGCTGACGCTGTCGCGGCTCCAAGTTCTCACCATCATCTGAGCCCTGCTGACGCTGTTGCGGCTCCAAGTTCTCACCATCATCTGAGCCCTGCTGACGCTGTCACGGCTCCAAGTCTTCACCTCCACCTGAGCCCTGCTGACGCTATCACGGCTCCAAGTCTTCGCCTCCACCTGAGCCCTGCTGATGCTGTCGCGGCTCCAAGTCTTCGCCTCCACCTGAGCCCTGCTGACGATGTCGCGGCTCAAAGCTTTCACTACCTCCTGAGCCCTGCTGACGCTGTCGCGGCTCCAAGTCTTCCACCATCACTGGAGCCCTGCTGACGCTGTCGCAGATCCAAGCTTCCACCATCACCTGAGCACTGCTGACGCTGTCCCGGCTCCAAGCTTGCGCCGTCACCACGAGCTCTGCTGAAGCTGCCGCGGCTCATGCCTGTCCTCCACCGGAACTGACCAGCAGCAACGTAAAGTGCGTCCCGCACTCCTGCCCGCACTGCTGAGGGTGCCATGAACTGTGAGAACTCCACCACGAGTACCCAGTGTACTCCTGCCCGCACTGCTGGTGCACCACGTACTTTGAGGCCAGAACCGCGAGTACGAAGCATACTCCGGGCCGCTGGTGCGTCACGAACTTTGATAATAGAACCACGGCCTCATCTTGAGGTACTGTGCAGAGTGTATGGTTATATCCCTAATGAGAAAGTTGTATAAAGAAGCCACTATTTTACTAGAACTCTGTGTCATGTCTTTTTTGTAGTGGGTCTCTTCTACTACCAAGTGCAGTCGGAAATGCTTAGCACGCTAACGAGGGAATAAGCCTGCCTGCCCTAGCTACCAGCCTTCCAAGGGGAGCAGGCGTCATTTCGGGAAGGTCTCCTCCCTTCCTTTATGTGGGAGTGGGGTTCCTACTGGACTGGGGTGCGATCCTCAGCCCGGGGGGGATTCCATTTCTAACACTGGTGGCAGCGGTTAGGATACGAACTTCCGACTCCGAAGAGACGGAAGTGCCTTTAGGATACCATGTACCAGGAAACAGTAACTATTACAGAGTGAGTAGAAACTCCAAACTACCACGCTTGATGTTGTTAGACTTTTTTTCTGAGATGCCAGCTTTTGAGTTCATGAGGAACCGCGAACACTCGCTGACCAGGAGAGTCACTGAGTCCATGGCATCTAGCATGGGTGCTTGTAAAAAAGACGGATTCCAAAACCACTTTACAGACAACTTACATGGGCGCCTGGGCTCAGAGGGGAGGAGGGATTCATCCCCACCCGGCATCAGTGGTCCTCCAGCCAGAGGCCTGTGCCCTGCAGAATGGGAGGACAGAGAGAGAGACAAGGAACATCAGATTGCAATGGTAAACCTAAGCTTAGAAAGGGACAAACGCCTCCAAGTACTGAAGGAGGAATCTCAGAGGAAACTAGAGCAGATGAGAATTGCGCATTAACTAGAGATGGAAGAACTTGATAGGGAACGACAAAGGCAGGACCCCAACACAGCAAAACTTCTGTAACTCCCCCCATGAGCTTGGCAGAGTGGGAGACTGAGCCCCGCGCAGCGGAGGACAACAAATGTTTCCCTCTTTGTGCTGAGTGGGAAGCAGAGTGCACATTTTTAACTGCTGAGGCGGAGAGCTTGTATGCCGCAGCAGACCGCCGTGTTGGCCCCTTTCCCCGCGCTGAGGTTGAAAGGATGTACGCTTCAGCCAGCAGCGACCAAGCTCCACTGGCAACACCGGAGCTGAAAGAAGAGTCCCGCCCAGTTGGCGGCAGCAAAAATGCCGCCATTTGTACGAACTGTGTTGTAAAATATGACCCAGTTGGTGGCCGCAAAATGATATTCTTAGACACTGAACTAGTGGATGAATTCAGCCCAGTGGGCCACAGCGGAATTTCGTTCAATACAGCACTAAAAGGGAAGCTCAGAGCAATTAAGGGCCGCAGCCCCGTAGCAAATAGAGCAGGAGATATAGTACACCCACCAAGAGGTAGGTCCCCCCACTTGAGGGCGGGGCACCACATGCCCCAGGGAAAACACGGGAATAAGATAGCTCCTGTAGGACGCAGGATATTAGAGAAGGAGTCAGGGACTGACCCAAGAGTTGATGGTCCAAGGGATAGGGGCACCCGACCGACTCCCGAGGAGGGGCCCCGAGAGAGGGGATCACCCATGGTTACGGGCCTGGTACCAGAAAGTAAGGTCAGCCCAGAAGAGAGTGTGTTAAAAAACGGCCAGGGACAGTCCAGCCAATATTGGGATAGCAGTGTGGAAGATATAGGAGAAGCCCTACCCGGTGGGGTGAAGGGTAGCCCAGGAGAAGAGCCCGATGTAAGTATGGACGAACATAGCTTAAGTACTGTTGTTCCAGAGCCTTGCCAACCCCTGTTAGAAAACCAGTTCCCTGTCCTCAGAGAACACCCGGTAGCAGCAATTATTTTTTTGAGTCCCAAAGGATTTGGAGAGGGCCTTGGGGGGGGGATCCCCCGGGAATAGGGGGATGTGGAGCACCCATACGTAGGGCCCCCGTTGTCCTAATGTCCCGTAGTCCCAATCCGATTGGGTGGGTACCAGCATCTGGAAGTGGGTACAGAGGGAGGGAGGCCTCACCTCTGCCCCTAGTTGGACATAGGGGTTTGGACCCCAGGTTAATTGTTTCATTGCAAGAGGAAGATACCGGACTACTGAGTGAACTAGGTTCGAGGGGCACCTCTCCCGGTGGGAGGGTACAGAACCCCCTAGAAAAAGGAACATGAGTGTGGGACCACCCACCTCTGCCCCCTAAAGGGCAGCTGGATGAGGGCCCAGGGCTGGTAGGATGGTGCCAGGCGGTCATACCTAACCAAACAGGAATGGGAGTGGAAAGAAGATGCCCATCACCTGGGGCTACTGCCCCTTACTCTCCGACCCCCCCAGCAGTAGAGAAGACTCGCAGGTGGGAGGACTGGCTCTCACCCCTGATAGCGGCCATGGGGCCCCTTGGTTGGTTGTCTTGTTTGACCGGGAGTGGAAGAGGCCACGCCCCGGTGTTAGCTGTATATGTACTATGGATGTGGGGAGATACCCCTCTATGCAAACAAGGATTAGGTATTACCCGGATGATGTCCCCCAGGGAAAAAACTACTTATATGGGGCCTAGGACTGGAGTAGACTGTTATGGGCCAGGTTCCATGTTCTATCGCCCACCACAGGGAAGCCCATCCTGGTAGTGATTGGTCCGCCCTGTGCTTGGCTAGAAGGGGGTTGTGTTGGACCTGGCCCTTCTCCCAAAGCTAACCCCTGAACATTACAACCCATTTACCCTTTTCTCAAGCCTATTTGGGCTCCCTTTTCAACTACCCAGCACCCCTATGGTCGACCCTTGGGCAGGGCGCATTGTTAGTAGGGGGTAGGCCCTGCCTTGGTGCGGGTGACCTGACCTTGTAGTGTTTTGCAGCCATCTTCGTTTTAGTAGCTTTTTGATTCATACCCCTTATTATTTATCTGACCCAGGGAACATAGGAAAAATACGAGTCTGACATCCCTAAAATCAGATTTACGTAATACACTCTTTAGGAAGAGTGCTCTGCACCTCCTAGGTCTAGAAATGGGGCTTGTGGGCCGGGACTGTCCTCCAGGCAATCTTGCTGGACGATACTGCTAGGATGTGTATTCCCCGTCTAGAGATAGTGACTGGGCCTGGGGAAACTCAGCCATCTGGTGTCAGCTGTCTGCCCCTTTAGATTAGAGGGGAGGAGTGGTTTCGGGGATGCGTCCTGTCCTCCACAATACCGACGTTGCTTCCTGTTGGGCGGCTGACGACCCTGCCTTCCTGCTTCAAAGGATGAGGTAGCCCATGACGGGAGCCACCCCCAACCTTGCCCAGGGGAGGGAAACTCCCGGCCTACATGAAAGGAGATCAAAGATATTGTCAGGGATAAAGGAAGGACCCTGGGACTAGAGAATCAGATCTGCTAGGGGAATATGACAACAAAACAATATGGTATATTGAGATCAATAAGCAAAGACGAATGAATAGTATGCCAAAAAGCAGATAAAGGGGGAGTCCTAGTAATATTTGACAGGACATATTATGAAACGCAAGTAAATACACACTTGGAGGATGCTAACCTTTATATGCAATTAGAGTTTCACTCAACTAATGAGATACAGAAAACCTTAGAACAGATCTTACAAGGAGCAGTAGAAAAAAGAATCATTCAAGAAAAGGTTAAAAAATACCTCACACAAGAACATCCAATAAGTCCCAGCTTTTACATGGTACCAAAGGTACATAAGAATCTACATCAACCTCCATGCCGACCCATTGTGTCCACTCGAAAAAGCGTACATGAACCAGTGGGTAAACTTCTTGATAAATATCTGCAACCATTAGTCACATCAACAAGATCATACATCAGAGATACCACAGACTTCCTAATGAAATTATCCACCATTCAGATCACAGAAAATCAACAAATTTTCATGGCAACCATAGATGTGAAGGCTCTATATACCTCAATACCGCACAGCCAAGGCCTAGAAGCAGTTGAAAAAGCACTACTACAAAGTAACTATAAGGAAGAAATGAAAATATTTCTGATGGAACTAATGGAGTTCACCTTGATGCACAGTTATTTCACATACAAAGAAAACTGGTACTTACAAAAGAGTGGAACGTCAATGGGAAATTGTGCAGCCCCAACGTATGCAAATATATATATGAGTGATTTTGAAGAAACCAATATTTTGCAAAATGAAATTTGGGCAAAACAGATTCAATTATATGTCCGCTTCATCGATGACATATTCATCGTTTGGGAAGGTTCTAAGGAAACATTTGAGAACCAAATAAAACAACTCAACACCATCGAAGAGAGAATCCAATTTACATGGGAAATACAGGATAAATTAATTCACTTTCTAGATGTAGAAATCACAAAAAAACCCACAGGATTCGCCACCAATTTGTTCAGAAAACCAACAGACCAGAACAACATATTGCGATATGAAAGTTATCACTCTCCATGTTTAATCAAACATCTACCCTATTCTCAACCTCTGAGGGTCAAAAGAGTAGTCTCGGAATCAGAACAATTCAAAACACAAACACAGCAAATCATGACACGATTCAGAAACAGAGGATATCCAGAAGAAATATTACAGCAGGCAACAAAAAGAATAGAAACAAAAACCAGAGAGGATCTATTCAAACCAAGATTACAAACCACAGAAAAACGAATAACATGCGTGAGTAAATACTCCAACAAGAGTTATCAATTCAAGAAAATGATAAGGAAACATTGGGCTCTACTAAAAGCGGAACCAGACTTCAAAGATACATTTCAAAATGAACCTCTATTTGCATATACGAGAGCAGCAAAGAATATAGGAGAAATACTGAAACCATCCAAAACGGATCAAATGCCCCAGGTGTACAAGGGCACACAACTGTGTCAAAATTGCAGCAACTGCAATAATATAATCAAGGGAAATAACATCACCCACCCCACACGGGGCAACAAAATTAACCTAAGAGTAAATGGAACATGCAACACAACCAATATCATATATCTACTAAAATGCCCCTGCGGCAAAGGATATGTTGGCCAAACAGAAAGGAAACTTAAAGTAAGGTTAAATGAACATAAGAGCAATATCCGAACAAAAATGATTAAATCAACCATCACAACCCATTTTTTGGAGGCACAGCATCAAATCAATCAATTGAGAGCCTGTATATTGGAGCAAGTGGTAAGAAAAGAAGGCACGGACAACAAAAAGACATTATTGAAAAGAGAGAACTTTTGGATACACCATTTGGGCACCTTCAGGCCTCAAGGTCTCAATGACAGAGTCGAATTTGCTTGTTATTTATGATTGTTATTTATGAATGTAATTTCATATACACATTTTATGTTAACATGATAGATGTATGAACACACTGATCATGATGCTACCACAGGAAGAATTTTAACTAAGAACTGAACAACGTAGCTCCCTAATCCCCAACACATACACATGAACGCATTTTAATTTACCAATATACAGGACAGATAACATCCTTGCAACGTTGTACATCAATTCATCATTTTTAAGAACATAACATTAATGGGCTGAATGTATAGAGTCATCATTAGTTTGACAGCGAGAACTTTATTAGCTACATTGTAACATGCAGGCGAGTATCACTTTAAAAGTGACGAGCACGTCATTACGCGCACACGCAACAGCGTAGGAGAGAGCACGGTGAACACATACGGAGGAGGGAAGAGAGACGTACAAGTCGCCAGACCAGTAAGAGTCATTTCATTTCATTTAGATACTTTATTCGGTTTTTAGTAGATAAAACCAATAAAGCAATATTACCACCAACAATACACTACATGATTAAAACAGAGATCCAAGTCCCATCAGTTATACATATACAAAACAATTACATATAAAAAGTTAAAAAATATAAAACACATCCATTAAGGAACAAAATATAAAGTAGCAGTAGTTTGGCATATACTTAATTAATCCGACTTTTTCCAAGTTTTATAGCAGATTTTGAAAACCAATCAGGAATAAGGTGCTCTCAGGCTTCAGCAATTGTAAGTGGCAGAGGGCTGGACAGACTTGGGTAAAGTTCTGTACTCTAAACAGGTGTTTTAAAAAAACCTCTGTGGTATCTCATAAAGGGGGCATACAAATAAAAAGTGTACCAGGTCCTGCGGAGACACATTGTCACAGTCGCAGGATGGTAACACTTGGCACTTATGGCAGCCGCTGGGGACGGCTAATAGGAGGTGGTAGTAGTCTAGGCGAAACCTGGTCAACAACAAAACGCTCATAGCCCGATATAGACCATGTAAGGTAAGGCTCCAGACTGGGGTTAGTTTTCAACATAACATATTTGCGTACACTGGGTTTAATTAATTCAACCTCATCACGATTCAATTGCTTTAGGGAAATAAAAGTTTTCTTCACAAAATCCACATCAGTATGTGCAATTGAATCTGGATTCGTAAAGAGGCCCGGGCGTCCCAATGCAGAGAAGCAGTCTTTTAGATATTTTAGCCATGGAATTTTAAGCATGTGATCCATGGCCAGAACATCCTTTAAAAGCAGATTGTTTATTAGGGCCAGATCTTTATTAAGCCAGCACTTAAGCCAAAAGACTAATGGCCGAAGTGCTATGGTGCCGTTAATGAACAGGGTACCAGTTTCCTCATTGACTATTTGATTGGGGGTTCCTGATGGTACACACAGAAGTTGTTTTAGGAATTTATTCTCTACGACCCCTATACCATCAGCCACCACGTACCCCCATAGTTCACTTCCATAACTGCCTATTCCGACACTTTTTGCATTGTAGAGTTTTAAAAGGGCCTCAACCGGCGCTTACCCATTTTCTTGGCAAAGTTGAAGATAGCAGTGTTAGCCCTTATGATTTCTCCTCTTTTCTTCTTTAGCAGTGGTCCCCAGTTTAGCAGGTCATCGAATAAAACTCCCAGGTAAGAGAATGTCTTAGTCCTAGGTACCTTCTCTGTGTTGACCGTAAACTGGTATTGTTTCGTGGTGTGCTTCCCCACCTGCATCGTGTACGATTTGCTATTATTACTAGAAAGGTCACGAGCAGCCATGAAACTATCGAAAGCGGTTAATAGGGACAGTAGGCCTGTTGCAGTTCTTGCTAGGAGGACGGCATCGTCCACGTATATCAGAACTGGTAGGCCCCTCTCACCGGCATAAGGGTAATCAACTCCGGTGCTGATCAGGCACTCTTCTAGATCGTTGATATATAAATTAAAAAGAAAGGGGGCCAAGATGCACCCCGGTCTTACACCTCTGTGGACACCAAAGTCCCTGGATACTTTAAGATCTTTTGAGTATCTTACATTGGCCCTTGTTTCCCGGTGAATGTCTCTCAAGAAGTTAACCAAAGCTGGTTCGACCCCCATGGCGCCCATGGACTCCCATAGCTTCGCCCGATTAACGCAGTTGAATGCAGATGAGAGATCCATGAACGCCATGTATACGGTGCCCTGCCCAGCCATGGTATACTTCCCCAGGATTGTGTACAAGTTGATACATTGAGCCAGTGTAGAGTGTCCTGACCGGAACCCGTACTGTATACTGGAGATGACCCTATTTGCGTTAGCCCATGTTGTCAGTGTATTCAAGATTACACCTCATACAACTTTAACAACAGAGTCGATAAGCGATATTGGCCTGTAAAAGGTTGTGCTATTACGATCGCCTTTTAAGAATATTGGCAAGATTGTTGAGGTGCCCCAGGACTTTGGACAACCGTGTTCAGCAGCAGCGTCGCGGTCAGAACTGGTGTCCATAATGATACCTTAGACTTGAAGAGATCCGAGGTCATGCCATTGGGTCCGGGGGCTTTGTTACTTGTCAGCCCTATGATGCCTTTCTCTATCTAATTTGGTGTAAAGTGGGGGAAGGCTTGTACCCGGTCTTCTCTCTGGCTTTCTACCTGTGGGGTATTACTGCTGAAAATAGAAGTAAAATGTTTTACCCAATCATCTTAAGTGATATTAGTATCTACTGCCAGCTCCCCTTCTCGGGCAAACAGTGGTCTATTAATAACTCCCCAGAAGCGCTCACTGTTACCCAAAACATTTGGATCAAGAAGTTCTTGCCAGACATTGTTCTTTAAGTCTACCTTTTGCTTTGCCAGAACCTTTTTATAGCTATGGCGTAGTGTCCGAACCAACTGCACATCCCTAGGGTTAGTCTTCAGGGCTGCCTTTAAGGCTTGGGCAGCTTTTGAACAGGTCTGGTCAAACCATTTAGGGTCACTGTGCAGATTCCCCGCCACCGGGATAGTTAACATAAAGCCTACTTTGGTGGTGATCCCCTCAAAAGCTAACAAAATTTCAGATGGACCGGATAAGGGGGACACACACAACGTCAACTCTGAGTCACAGGTTCTATGTATCCCGTCATACAATTGATCGGAGTTAACGTTCGACCATTTAAGTCGGCGTCTTCCGTCCGTGCTTTTCAGTTCTCCCCGGGTTACAATTTATCCCGTCGGGATAAAAGAGTACCATCAAAGAGGATACAGACTGGATTGTGGTCGCTATAGGCACTATCTTCAATTTTAAAATCCGATATGATAGACTGAAAGGCATTGGAGAATAGAATATGGTCAATAAAGGACCCCCCAGAGTGTCCTTTAAAAGTTGGGATATGCTGAAAACTGCATTGGTCCACCACTGATAAGGCAGAGACCAGGTCAAATTCATTAATTAAATGATTCAGCATGTCACCCCTGCCTGAGTGTTCAAAATGGAGTCCTTCCATCCTATGGCATCCCAGGGCTCCCATGGCTGTACGCGTAGGGTTCCCGCATGGGTGCACATTGTAGTCCCCCATAATCAGAAGCCGGTGGGAGTCCCTAGCGCAGTTTAATCTAATAAAATTGCTCAGATCCTTAACCCTGCAATCACCTCTTGTGTTTACGGCGTTATAAAAATTAATTAGGAACACATTTACATTTCCTTTTTTTATGGTGGCTGCTTGGATATTAGTATTATCTGAAGTTATTGATGTAACAGCACAGTTCAGGTCCATGTCAATATATATCACTAAACCCCCTTTAGCTCTACCACTACTTGAACGTTGGGGCGATGCAAATAGAGTTTTATAGCCTTCCAGGAATGAATCATTTTCCACCATCCAAGTCTCTTGGAAACAAATCACCGGGAAGGTCTTTATGAACTCTACCCATTTTGGATCTTCAACCTTCCCTGCCAACCCGGCTATATTCCATGTTATTATATTTTGTGGCCTTAGACTGAGTTGGGCCACAGGGCGACAATCTTCAAGTCCCTCATCACAAAAGATCGTATTACCTCTGCCTATAATCTGGTTTGTCAGTCCTAACCCCATAGGATTTTTTCTAGTGGGTGATGGCAGGTCAATGAGATCTGTTGTCGACTTTAGTCAATCACAGTCTTCTAGTGAGGACAGGGCTGAAAACCTGTTGGGCGATGGCATGATTGATAAGCCATGATAAGCCTCCCGGGTATTATCTGATGTCATGTGTGCAGAGTAATGGTTGAATTTTTTTATTCTGTGATCTGGTCTAAAACCCTGCATAGGCCTAGGGGCTTGTGGATCAGAGTTGAAATTATTTGGGGGAATAGGTTGGTAGAAAAAATCCAGGAGGAGCATCTTTATCCCCGTACTAGAATTGGACTTTCTTGTGTGATTTTCGCAAAATAGTTTGTCAATGATCATTGAAATTCACGATTATGCAGTCCCCACCTCCTGGCTTCCTTGAGTTTCCAACCCAGCCCACACGTCGCACCATTACAATGTTGCGACTGACTTCAGAGCCCATTAAGGTGTTACCAGATAGCCATTGCATTACCTTATTCCTAAATTGGTATAAGGCCTCTGTAGAGCCTTGTGGCACGTTACCTAATATAACCACCAGAGGTGTTGATTGAGGGGGCAAATCGATTACCTCTAAATTTCGCCCATTGTTAATGATCTCACCACAGGCATCACCACTAATGCCCCGTGTGCCCTGAGATGGATTGTTTTCCCTTGTCTTTGTAATCTGCCTGTGTTTTGTTATGCCCTCATTAACACAACTTAGCACTGGCTCCTGTGGCCCAGTACCTGTACACATCTCCTGGGTTTTGTTATTACTTGTTTCTGGGGTAGTTTCAGAGTTGTGTGGGTCTTGCGTGGGCCCTACTGCATGGTTTGATTGAGATGCTGGGGTTTGTGAAGTGCTTGCACCAGCCAGGTGGCATTGAGGGGGCTGTTTCATGGCCTCGAGCCTGAGCTCTATCTCAGCTAGCTTCACCAGCGCAGTACACAAAACAGATTTCAATGTATCCAGCAGATATTTCTCACTACCTTGTGCACTCCCTGCTTTTACAGTCTGTGCCTGCTTTTCATTAAGCTTTATTTTTTTTGCTTGGCCCGTTGATGCCTTACATTTTCTTTTAAGGCCACCGGCACGGCGACCAGTCCCATTAGATAAAGGGAATAAGGGCAGGCTGAGGTCGTTTGGGTCCTCAGATGGTGGTGGTACAGGACTCTTACCACAAGTTAGCAACTGTAGCCAGGCCCTTTTTTACTAGCGATGACTATTTCAGGGTAGAAAGAATGTGGTACCTCCTCCCCCGCGGCTATAGATATACCTTCCGCTAGGTCCGGTCCCAAAAGTCCCCCGCCTGCCCCCCCACTATGTTAGTCATTTGGTGGTTCATTGGATTGCTCAACTAAATTGGATATTTCCTTAAGGTGTTGAAGGTGACCCACCGGGGATCTAGAGAGGCAACCAACTCGATCTCCTTGTCAATGACAGATGCTGCCTTAGTTAAGTAAGTTTCCATAGTTGTGACAGTTGACTTCGTAATTGGGAATGCCCCTGGTGGAACAGTCTGTATCTTCTTGCGGGCCCTGATAGAAAAAGTAATGCAACACACCTGTTGGCTCAAAAGGCACCCTCACTGCAATTTAAACAAAGCTCTAATGAATCAGTACCAACTATAATAGGGAGAACAAACCACAGAGTTTATCAGATCATGATGGAAAATGAAACAAAAAAGTATATAGCGTGAACCGACCCAACCACCACTAACACCTGGCTTGGATAAGTCAAATAACCAGGTGTATCAGTGGGGGTTTAATTGACAGTACCTTCCTAATGGTGTATCCGTAAAGTTGGTGGTTAGGGGGGTGGCCCAGCCCGGCCTCTGCCGGCCCCGGACGGCCACAGATGGCCAGACATTTGCCCGGGCTTAGCCCGCGCGCGGTCCCGCGTTGCGGGGGCTGTCCTCCGGTTAAGTGCGCCTCCGGGCACGGAAGTATCGTGGACGACTTCACCCGCTGTGCAGCCTGGGATGTGTAGTCCCCACCTCCGCTCAGCGGCCGCTAACTCTGGAACTGCGGCGGCGGGAGGGGGGTCCGAGAGCACCAGCGACCCCACTAGAAGAACGTCCGCACCAGGGAGCAGGTAGGTACGAATGCAGAAGCCCCCGTAGAGTTTCCTTGGCCGCCGGTAAGAGTCCACACTATAACTTAAAATTATAGCGCTTATTTGCGTAGAAGTTCAGGACACCACAAAAATTCGAAATAAGATAGCATGGAGCAAATTTCGAACACACGCAAGACTCAATAGAAAACTAAGCGTTCAACAGCACGAACATTGCGCGTAACATACAGAAAGATGCCACAGAGGTTTTCGTTTATACAACAGCCAAACAACAGCGTGTACACTGGTCAAACAGCCCGACACATCCTGCCAGTAAAGATCAATCAGCAGGCTTCCTTAATCTATACTACTATAATAAAGCAAGAACTTTGAACCTTTGAGGCGGGTAAACTCGGGAACCACAGCGCCAATCCACACACCCGATACATCATTGGAATCGTGAGGGTCTGCAGATGGACATAGGCTATATAAATAAAAATAAAAAAACGTTATTTAAAAAATTGACAATAAAAAAAAAGTAGTCCCTTGGAAGTAGCGCCGGCCGTGTGCGCTAACGACGTGCTTGCTGACATCAGCGCAGGGAGGAGAGGCAAAGTTTGCAGAGGCTGAGGAGCGGCGGCGCCCGCGGTGGGCTTGCAGCGTGGAGCGGACAGGAGCGTGGAGTGGACAGGAGCGGTGATTTGCCAGCTTGGACCGGACAGGAGCGGTGAATTGAGGAGCGGTGGCGCCCGTGGTGGGCTGAGGTAGGTGAGTGTGGGGAGGCTGAGGAGCGGCGGCACCCGCGGTGGGCTTGCAGCATGGAGCGGACAGGAGCAGTGAAGTTTGGCAGCGTGGAGCGGACAGGAGCGGTGATTTGGCAGCTTGGAGCGGACAGAAGCGGTGAATTGAGGAGCGGCCGCGCCCGCTCCCGCGGTGGGCTGAGGTAGGTGAGTGTGGGGTTGCAGCATGCAGGAGCGCGGGGAGGAGCGGTGATGATTGAGAGCCTGAGCGCGGGGAGGAGTGGTGAAGTTTGAGAGCCTGATTGCTCCCGGACAACGTCGGGCGGGCTGCTAGTTATATATAAAACATAAGAGGTGATATTGGGATAATATGCGGTATACGAGTAGAATGGTAGACGGCAGAAAAGGTCAAAGATCATGCATGCCACGAGCCACGTTAACTTTTTAGGTGAGCGCTATAGAGCAACTCAATGTAAAGCTAATCAACTTTAAAAAGGTGTAGGCACACTCCACATGGTCTCACAAACATTTGAACAAACATTATTATTTTCCAGAGTTAATTCCTGACGAAGGCACGAAAGCGCCGAAATGCATTGGGAACAGCCATGATTATGTGAAAATTGAGGTTTTATGAGAAATTACCAAGCATCATATTGTGAATATGGAGTAATTGGATGTGAAGGCAACATCAATGGAATGAATGAATAAACCCATACACGATTTAAACTCATGAAGGAGTGAAGAATCTTAATTTTGAATTTAGCTGAGATTTCAGCCACCACCGAGTGCCCGAGGAGACAGGCCAACGAGTTTGGAACTGCGACTAACATAGATTTAAGAATACACCCCTGAGTAGGGAGGGATTCCTTGGAGCTCGGGTTACCAGAATTAAACATTTTTTTAAAAAAGAGCAGTAAGCGACCAATCATAATAAGATAATTAGGGTAGAACCACATTTGTTTGGGAACCTGGTCCAACATACCCCACTGCTGAGGAAAAATCCAATGTGGGGAAGAATTTACTACAAAGTCAATGCAGAAGGGACCACATTGCGCACACTGCATGACATCGAAAAGCGGTGGACCGACCTCAAGAGCAGGGTCAAGGCTCGGGCCCAGAGGAACTATGAGGTGGCTCAAAGAACTGGTGGCGGTCCTCCCATTCCACCACTAACTTTCACTGAATGGGAGGGGAAGGTGCTTGACATACAACATCCCAAGTGTCTCACAGGAATAGATGGGGGAGAGCAGACTGGTAAGTACCAACAAAATTAAAAATGATCACATAACACTGCAATGTACAGACGTGCACAACAATTGAGCTTCAATTCCCAGACTAAATCAAACTTAGGTAGAATGTACGCTTTCAATATGAATGTCTCACATGGCTAGCATTTCCTTCCTCTGCTTCACCTTACAGGTGGGTAGTCAGCTCATGCAACTTGACCTCCTTCCCAAACAGCATGGAGCACCCCCCCCCCCCCCACCTCACAGCCATGGGTCAGCCATCTCCCTCCTCTGCTTCACCTAACAGGTAGGTAGCCAACTTACTGGGGAGTGCGTGATTGGGACCTCAGAGCACGACCACAACTCCCAAAAGGCCCACCGTACTCCCTCCCATACAGCATGGAGCACCCTCCCCACACCAAAGCCATGTGGTAGCCGTCTCTCTCCTCTGCTTCACTGTACAGGTAGGTAGCCATCTTACTGGCGAGTGGGTGGTTGGGGCCTGAGAGCAAGACCACAACTCCCACAATGCCCTCTGTACTACCTCCCAAACAGCATGGAGAACCCTTCCTACTCCAAAGCCATGTGGCAGCCATCTCCCTCCTCTGCTTCACCTTACAGGTAGGTAGCCATCTTACTGGGGAGTGTGTGGTTGGGACCTGATAGCAAGACTTCAACTCCCTCAAGGCCCTCTCTACTCCCTCCCAAACAGCAAGGAGCTATACAACCACTACATCTCGCACTTGGTGGCCAACTTTGTAAAGCTACATAAGTCATAGCCAGTGCACACATTTAGATGTCACATGAATCATGGTGTCAATGAGGAGACAAATGCAACTGCAAAGCAAAGCCCAATTAGCAATGGCCAAAATGCAATGTGCAAGTCCCATTGTCTCAAAGCATAAAGGCTCACATCAACACAACACATGCATGGAGACTCAGTCAAAGCTCATAAACCACATGATGTCAGTAAAAAACAGAACAACAGAAATCATGAAGTTGCGGCATAGCAGATAGATACTTTCTGAAAAGTCTCCAATATCCTAGCATAAACTGAAGTGGATGAGCAACAAGTTGGTACATGAGGACACATGTCCTTGGAAATACAATATCTGTACATGTGAAAGTGTTGGTATCGCCATGTCACATGGCGAACAAGCAGCCGCTGCCCGTGGAAGGAGTTGCGGTGGGGCAGGGAGGCGGGACGGGGGAGGGGCACGGTGGGGGGGGGGGATAAAACCCGGCACATGGATATTTGGAGGTAAGCAAACAATTTAATTAATAAAACGAATTTCCGTAGCGCACCCTGCATTGCAAAATGCAAAATCACTGCGCGCTACGAAATTCGTTTTATTAATTAAATTGTTTACTTACCTCCAAATATCCATGTGCCGGTTTTTTTAACCCCCCACCCTGCCCTTCCCTCTCCCCGCCTCCCTGCCTCACCGCAACTCCCTCCACGGGCCGCGGCTGCTAACAAGTAATGTATGTACCGCTACATCATGTACGACTGCTGACAAACTATTATGAATGCCAAGTAATGCCAAGGTCTAAAGTTTCTTTATTTCAAATGAAATGTCCAAAACATGATCATCAAAGTTGTGTTGTGTACTGAACATGCTTAAAATATAACCTGTGTTCAACAGGTGATTCGCTATCAACCTGGTGACACTGAGATCAACGAGCCGAGTCAGTCTGCCCCCCCAGGAAGGTGACCTCTCGGATGCTGATTCTCTCAGGTTCTCGAACAAGGAGCACCAAGCAGGCCCCTCAGGAGTGGCAGGGCAAGCTCTGTCAACACATCCTCAAAGTTTGGCCCAGAACAGCAAAGCGCACAGACACAGTCATAGTTGCTCAATGCTAACTTACACTCATTGGAAGTAGTTGGCGATGAGCTGTTGACACAGCTCATCACCATAGGGGGGCTCCTACTGCTCATCAACGTCCTGAATCAGGGTGATCTCTTTGCGCAAGGCCTGGTTGTGTAGCATGCAGCAGACGACTATCATCTGACTCACCTTCTGGGGAGAGTGGAGTAGTGCACCACCACTCTTTCCCAGACACCAAAATCAAGACTTCAGGAGTCCAAATGTTAGCTCCACAATACAACGTGTCTTCCCATGGGCATCATTTAAGTGGACTTCCCCAGGCATACTTGGATTCCTCAGTGGGATCAGCAACCACGGTCAGTTGGGATACCCTGTGTTACCTAGTTGTGAGAAACACAGAGTAACAATCTAATAGGAATATGTGAGGAGACTGGCATGTCTCACATACACCACACTCATTGACACAGCCCACTCACCAACAAGACAGGCCCTCTTTGTATGAAGATGTGCCATCAATTGTGGGATGATGCTGTTGCGCAGTATGTATAAGTCATGTGCCGAACCAGGATATTTTGCACACACATGGGATATTATCTGATCAGCTTGGCATACCACTTACACATTTATGGAGTGATAATGCTTGCGGTTACGGTAGATATGCTCACGTGCTTATGGTGGAACAATGCCAATGTGTGTACGGTCAATGGCTCCAACAACATTTGGGATGTGTCCAAGGTCATAAAAATCCCCCTTCACATCTGCCAATTCATGTCTTCTTGGAAAGTGAATGTAGATGTCCTTGTAGGTCATCAGTGCACACAGGGCATCCCTTAACATTATGCTGAACATAGGCTGAGACATCCCACCGGTGATGCCCACTGTGTACTGGCAAAGTAATGCAGTGCAGCCATCACCTTTACTGTTGGTGTCAGTGCTGCTGGACATGTTTGTTTAGGCTTCAAATGGGGCTCCAACTGAGCACATAGCTCTTGCAGGGTAAGGCGATCCAGAAGGAATTTCTTTATGATGTCAATATCCTCCATCATTGCCAGGCCTGGGAAAGAGCGATAGACAGGTGGTCTCCTCCTATGTACGCTGGCAGGTGAAAAATGTAAAAAGTAGTCAAATATGACGTGGGTAACAGCTTACAGAACTCACACAACCACAACATTGACAGGACTATTGAGCATGTGTAATGCAGAAGTGACATGCATGGACACCTTGATCTACTGTCGTCATTCTGTTAGCCAGGGTGTACATACTGACTACTACAAGTTCAAAATAAGTCACTCTGTATTGCATATGGTACACTCCTACATCATATGTACCCAGACCTGTGGGTAGATGACATAGCATATGTGGCTAACAGCAACAATGCCGACTTGTATGTCACTGATGTGACAGCACAAGCTCAACCTACAGTCCCACACAACACAACTTCATCATGAAATGAGACCAGTTACTGTAAGCTGGACAACAATAAATGAATATACAGCACTGTGGACAGACATATATGCACATTACAGTGTCATTCCATCATGACTGTGGGAGGAGTTTGCGTTACAGACATTGCCATGTTCACCAAAATGCAACACAAATACACATGGAATGTGTATACATGCACACATGGCTGAAAATGACAGGTGATGTTGGACAGACCGTTGTATTTTCACACATGTGCACTCCTATGACATGTGTCTTAAAAATATATAGGCAATGGCAGCAAGGGACACCGTATGCCACACCACTATGTGTGTTTAAAGTGCCAGAGGTTACAAGTATGTCTGATCTCTGTACAATGCCCACCTCTACATGGCAGCCACCATCACTGTCCCTTCATTAGACAACCCATGTACAAGAAATCGAGGGGCAAATAGCAAGGGATATTCAAACAGTGTTTACAGCTGGAATGTTTCAATAGACAACATTAATATTTTACAAGAGCCCTTTGTCCTTTTTGACACCTTAACTATTTCCTTCATTTCTGGCAACAAGACATGACAAAGAATGTTATTTGACGCTCCTTGTTTTGTGCATAACAAGTGTGTGATGACTTAAACCAAAGGTCACACTCTGTATTATCTTCATAGGGTTCACAAATCACTTTACACAAATGTGTTGGGATGAGTGTTGCAATTAGCAAAGCGAGAATGGAAATGCAAAATATGTTAACAAGCGTGGTAGCTGGCATCCACTGCGGAGCCCGGCATTGGCCCCAATTGAATGGTGCAGGATTGCGGTCACTGCTTCCTGACCGCCGTGGTGCATAACCACCTATGAGAATTAGCCATCAGCCAATGTGAACCGCCAGCATGCTAGTGACTTACATGTTTTGAATGTTGCGGTAGGCATGCTACGCCACTGCGGAGCCCGGTATTGGCACCAATCGAATAATGCTATCAAGGCTGGCCAACGGTATCAGCAGAGCAACACAGGTACAAGCCTAGGGGCCTATATATATGTCCGTGAAATGTCCACACCTGTCACTTGCCTAGAGACACTGCTGCCTGCCATTCCTCACCAATAACTGCTGCTGTACCTGATCTCTGGAACCAGTCATGGCTCGTACTGAGAACCTGAGGGCCCGTCCCTTCACCACAGAGGAGCTGGAGGTCCTTGTGGACGAGGTCCTTGGACAGTACGGCTGGCTCTATGGTGCTCCAGAGGTACTGGTAAGTAAATGTGAAACTTTCTTCGAATGTTCTAAAGGCTCACAATATGTTACTGTACAATGGTATGTGCCTCAGACTGCAAACCAATATTCGTGCATTGTGATTTTGACGTCTGTATGTGCCATACATGACGTACAAGTTGATGCACTTGAGTATGTGGGGGGGATGGCACACTTGTCAATGTTGCAGCTCCATTGATGGCAAACATCACACATGTGAAACTCTGATTGGAAAGTGTGCGCGTGAGACTCTGTCTAGCCAAATAATTTAAAGTTCATGGTGTAGAGCCTTATTTCCCCTGATCCCTAAGTGCATGCAATGATGAACTTGCCATTACGTGGTTTATTACATTGGATTCTTATTTTGTACATACATTCCCTGTGCCTTGTATTCTAACAGTTCATCACGTGTACAAAAGAACATTAGTGAGATGGTACCTGTTGCTTGGGCAGAGGGTACTGATGAAGGGGTGTGCTGACTTGACAGGGATACTATGGAGATGAGCCCAATATTCACACGAGAACAAGGCCTGTAACTGTCTATATCAGTGTGAAATTACCTGTCATATCTGATAAATGTACAGTGGACATGTCATCCTTTTAGTGTCAATATCTGCAGACTCGCTCATGTGTATGCCCTGTGTACTGACACACAATGCACCACACCAAAGTTTTAAAAATGCCTCCTCTTGTCTCCCATGCCTACAGCTCAAGGTCCATCAGCGGAAGGCAATATGGAGGGCCATCACCCGTAAGGTGCGGGCCCTAGGGTTCTCTAACCAGCAACATTATCAATGCCAGAAGAGGTGGGATGACATCTGCTGCCTCAGCAAAAACGTAGCAGAAAAGATGGTGGCCCTTGTTCCTCAAAGTGGCCGTTTGGCTGGCTGATGCATGACCCCACTATTGGCATGCTTCCTGGCAGTGATACAGCCAGAGCTTGGACGCTTGAGGGCCCAACAGCAGCAAGTTGGAGGTGAGAATAGTACAAAGTGTGATGTTGCGCATGAAAGACTGCACAAACCTCTGCCCTGAGCAAGCCAGGAACCAATGAGTTGTCTCTAGTGTGGTGTAATAGCTTCTAAGTGGCCTTAGTGGTGAGTGCAGATATTCTGCGCCTGTACAACGTCTGCATTGTCATGTGGTCAGGTAACATCAGCATCAGTGTCAGTCACTGAGGCATCAACTGGAAGTGAACATCAGTGAGCATCATGTCAGAGTGCATTTCGAAATTGATGTTGTGAACTTCCATGGAATTGATACATCTACAGATTGCTTACCAATGTTCAACTGTAGTTGTGTTGCAGTACCTACATTAGTGGATGTAAGGATGTCATTACACTTAACAATAGTTTCCTTTAACTTTCTATCTGTGGGGCCAGTGACCTCATAGTACAAGTGTGACACACACAGTATATTTTAATGTGTAGTTCTCTTAGTTGAAGGCACGTAGGTGTGCCTGCAGATAATAGGATGTGATGTTGAGATGTCAACACATGCACAGCAATTTGGCAGTGTGAATGCAAAATGGAGCATGACTGTCCAATAGGCATATTTCCATGCATCAGCTGATCATTGGAATAATTGGACTTATGCAGACAGTACATGGAGAGTGAAATGTGTGACTTCAGTACAAGCACTGCTGTTTGTTTTGCCTATCATGTTTGTGATCCTGCCACTGTACTGAACTGTGTCTCTGTCTCCTACAGCATCTACAGAGGTCAGGGAAAGAGAGGGGCCCGAAATTGTTGGGGAAGCTACTTGCATCACTGCTCCCTGGGAGTACAGCGACACTGAGGGGACTAGTGCATCAGAGGGGGACAGGAGGGCCCTGGAGGAGTCCGCTCCAGAAACACCTACCTCTTCATCTTCACAATCCAGCGGTGACTCCTCAGTGTTGTCTGCCCTAACCCCTGTGTCCCCTGCTGCCCTCAGTGTGGAGGCCATAGACATCTTGTGGCAGGTGTCTGTGGGGCAGACTTTGCTCTTGAATGCCCTCCAGGACCATGGCAACAAGTTGTCACAGGTTATTGCAATCATGGAGGGCTTTCATTCAGACCTCGATGGGCTGCACGGAACTGTCCAGTCTTTGATATCCACACTGACGGCAGCCATTCTACAGTCACAGGCTCCCAGTCCAGCTCCTTTCCCTTCCACAACCAACCTGCCAGTGACCACACCTGACTGGAGCACACACACACCAGAGCACTCAGGCACAAAGTCATCCACATTCAGCACACAACAACAGCAGTCCAAGCGACACAGAAACGAGACATCATCCCCAAAGCACACAATCAGTACACATGCCAGACCCACCACAAGGACATCATAGAACACTGAGAAGCAGAAACACAAAAAACATGCATCCACATTGCATACCTCCCATTCCTCGCCCTCCCATCCCCAAACCGGATCCCAAATCTACACAGGAACTTGCCCTGGCTGTCGTGGACCTGGTGCCTGCCACAACTGCCCCCCTCTACTTCAGAGGGCTGTTGGCCCAAGACTTCCACTTCCACTCCCACCTGCATTAGGAAGCATGGAAAGAAAAGCAGTGAGGTAGTAGTAGTAGCTCCAAAACAGGGAAGGCACGTTAAAAGGCCACCCCAACCCCCCCCCCCAAGTGTACCTTGAGATCAGAAGGGTTTTTCCCAGAAGGATCAACGAGAAAGTGCTCCTCTGTTTAGGAAGAAGGAAGCTGTTGTGCCCACCTCACCTATCCCTTGGACCAAGACACTTGGGGGCTATCATATCCCCAATCAAGTGAGGCCCAGCCCTTCACATGCAACATAAGCCACTGAGACTCTCCACTGCATTTCACCACCGCCCTGTTCAGCAACTCCACCAGGTCCAGCAAGCCCTCAGGCTCACACATCCAGGGATCCCTCCACCTGAACAAGTTCTCCCCCTCCTAGCTCCAGTCCTCCAACTGGGCCAGACAGTCATCCCCCTCCCAGTTTCAGTTCTCCACTCAATTGAGGCTGAGTCCCCCTTCACGCCCCATGTCTTCCTGAGCGGTGCCTGACCTGCCCATTTGCTGCCCCTCTCCTGGTGAGATTCTCTTGGCAATGGAATGTGTTGTAATTATCTATGCAATATTTCAAAGTAAACATGTGCAGACTTGAGAGAGTGAGACTTAATGTTTTGCACTTATAATGCTGATAGAGTTTATGTAGTAAAAATATATTTATATTCTGAGCATTGTCGCTGGTCTTGGTAATGATGCAGTACAATGTATGTGTATAGGTTCATAGGTTCCATGCTCAGAATGCAACATTCCTATTGTCATGTACTTATTTGCTATTGCAGGTGTTCCCAGAGGTTCCTGGAAATAATGTTCTCTTTTGACTCTCAGGGTTGATGTGGGAAAGCTGCTTGTCTGTGATGGTCTACTCTGGTCCTGTTCATTATGTTGGCTGGCCTCTACTTTTTAACACATGTCATATTAGTTTATGTCGATCAAGAGCAGCTATTTCGATTTACATGATGACTTGAGGGGTGGACATGGTACAACATATCTGTGGGATCTATCTTGATATGTACACACCAGTGTAGGTGTGTTGTCATCTTGGATAGGTATGGGTACATAGTCACATGTATTGATGTTCATAAGCGCACTGGAGTCATCTGACATTGTGAGTGTCCTGTCATTATCAGAAGTGTTCCTGTGTATGGGCCCTTGAGCATTCCCCTTTCACACATGTATGATCCAGTTGATGAGTGCCTGTTTGTTTCGATGATCAGACACCTTCTGAAGGGTTTGTGCACATGTTGGCGTTGCTGGAGGAGCAGTGTGGAGTGTGTTATAGTCACAACACAGTCCTAGGGTACACCTACATCATATCCCCATCATCTGTGAGTATGCAGAGTGTGTCACTGCAATGTCTTGAGTCTTGGGATCTGGCCTAGCTCTTGCTTAACTATGTTCTCACTGTGCTGAATGACTCCGGGAAACAAACATGATATGTGACTTTTCAATGGCATTGCTGTCACTACACTTTGTGTGCTCCACTATGTGTTAGTTTGATTCATAGTAGTCACAGTCATACCATTGAGGCCTACACAATGTGAGATACTCTCTTATGTTTTTTTGCTCTGTACACTCCTCTCCTGTACAATTTTCCTGTATACACCACTTCAGTCTGAACATCTGCCGCTGCATGCCATGAGAATGTTTGGCCCTCCCCACCACTCCATAGTGTGACACAATACTGTGTGAGAATGATTTGTATCCAGAAGCATTGTGGTACTCAGCACTGTTTCACTTTGTGATCTATGCTATTTGAGCCTACTTGATTGGAGTCATGGTTGCTGATGTACAGTACAGATGGGTTTCCAGCACAGTCCTCTTGTCTTGTTCCATCCGTATATGTTTGCCTGAGTTGTGTAGCTGTTGGCTGTGGCACTGATAAACATCTTGAGTGTGAATCACAATTTGGAATTGCAAATACATACCGATCCGGCATTAGGACGTCCCTTCCTAATATTGAATTGCAGCGGTATGTAGGAATTATTTTTGTGACAGAAATGCAGTCGCAATACAGTCGCATTTTACCATCTTTTTCAAACAGGTGGTAACCCACTCGCAAAATTGAAGGGGTCGCTAAGGGACCCCTTCTCCATTGTAAATGTGACAGTAGTCCCATAGACCATTGCTTGCTCTGAAAAAATTAAAAGAAACCCTTACGTTTTTCTTTTTTAAACGCAACCTGTTTTCTTTTAAGGAAAACAGTCTGCATTTTTTTAAAAATGATTGCTTTATTTAAAAGCAATTACAGACATGGTAGTCTGCTCTCTGACCCCAGCAGGCCACCATCCCTGTGATTTTTGATACTCCTAATGGGTCGCAAATTGCGACCTGCCTGATTAATATTAATGAGGTAGGTCAATTTCCTACCCATTAGGAAATGCATATATTCAAGTAGAAATTACCTAATTGCGATTTGAAGAGAATCACAAATAGGTAATCGCTGTTGGAAATTGGTAAATGTAGCCCTATACGTTAAGAGTGATTTCTCTGGAGAAACACAAACTCAGAATTTAAAAATGTAACAGTTGTTGGGCATGTATATATCAATAAGATGTTTTTTACTCCTGCAATTAACCCTTTTAGTAACCTTCCAATAACAAAATGTTGAGGACAAAATAAGGTTCTAAGCTTATGCCTTGCAGTTTGCATACAGCTCTTTGATAATGGTACACAGCCTACTGTGCTATATTATGAGGACTGTAGCTTACGAACTGCAAGTACCTAGACATTCTCTGTGAGAAAAACAGCAGCCTACTGAGCTATCACCATAAAATGCAAATCTGTGATCTGCTGGTTACATCAAAGCAGGAGGCTCATTAACTCTTTCTACTACTTTATAAGTCAAAACCATGGCTAGAGAAAAACAGCTGTCGCCAAAGAGTACATTTTTCACCAGAGCCGTCTTACTGTTATTATTGTGCCTTGAAAAATTTAGGGCACACAAAGATCTCTGCAGGCTGCTTTTGTATCCCCTGCCATCTGACCTGTCTTAAGACGGAGCGGCACTGCTTTCCAGTTTCCTCTTCAGTGCTCATCTCTGAGGCCCTGTATGTGCAAATAGGAAGTGCAGCAGAAGAGTGAAAACATTTGAACCCTCCAAGAGCCCCTCACTTTTGAATGAAAGGCACTTATTTCAGTGGAAAATAAATTCCGTTCACCTATGCTACTAATGATGGGCCTCCTACCAACCTCTGTAGCTTTTTTATAGTTGCATTGTTTTAAATTATATAGTTTTTCAGCAGCTGGGCTGCTGGATCTATAGGGGCCCCCCTCTGACCTCTTAGGTGAAGTGGCCCCCTCGCACCGCGGGGCATCCGTTATACCCCTGCAGTTCAGCCAATTTCTCAATATGTATATCATAGGCAGTACATTGTGGAACAGGTCCCACCCAGGTCTCCCAATCCTTTTTTTTTTTGTTTAAGTAGTTTTATTAGTTAGAAATAAATAGAGGCATGCATTCAGAAAGACATGCAATACAGGCAAAATCCATGCAACACAAGATGCACATGAAAATACAGTGGATTACACAGAGCAAATTGGTAAGGCAGAGACAGAGAAGTTAAACAGATGAGCAAGAGTACAATGTAGGGATGTGTCCGCAATATAAGTAATCAGAGCAATTGTGATCAAGAGCACGAAAAGAGCCGCACTACCAGTGAAACTAAGTATGTAGTGATGCAGTACCAAGAGAATTGACAATCTTTGTATTGTCTATATTACATAGAAAGCCATGGTGGAAAAGGGGAGGGAAGGGGGTCGAGGAATAGGTTGGGATGTCTGTCACATGTCCTACTTGACTGGTTTCTCTTTCTCCTCTGTAGTTTGTGTTGAGATTCATCCTCTCGGCGAGTGACCTGTGACTAACCCACAGTCCTTTGCTGTTCCACATCGCGAGCTCAAGTGGGCCACGATTCCATGGTAACCCTTTCTTATTAGCATTCCTATTCTCATCATAGTCTGAATGTACTGACTATGTTGCATTACTCATTAATTTACTGTTATCAATTTATCCAACAGGACTGCCCCACACTCCCCCCACCATTTCTTGTCCTGATGAAGACCCCACTTAAGGACTGAACTCAGCCTACATATATGGGTCGAAACGTCGACGGTCTCTTCCACCTTAACTTCCGGCACTTGCCCTCTACAGTTTAGTACTGACTTTGTGTCCGTTGAAAGTTTTTGTGAAAAATTACTAATTATTTTATGCCTTTATACACTAATTGGCTCATGCATTTGTAATTGTTTTGATGTTGTTGGTAATTTTTGTACTTATCACTCACAACTGTGTTCATTCTTTCCTCACAAACCCCTCCCCCGAGCACTACTCTTCACCTCTCCCCCTCTTTGTCGGGGCACATTTTGCAACAATTGTATAAATTGCCTTTGAAGCATCACTGCAAGGTATTGTTAATAAATTACAATACTTACTTCTGAAAGTTATGAATGTTTCCTAGTTTCCTTTTTAAAGTGTTTGAATTATCACTTGTTGGTTTTGTAACACAACTTATTTTCCTTACGGGGACCCCCTGTACATGTACTAGATACCGCCCAGGTGCCCGTGACTGCTTGGGGCAAACCCTTCCTCTTGTAATGTCACATGACTCCAGCATAATCACTAGTAACCAACAGTGGAAAGAGTCAGTGGATCCTGAGAGCCTAATTCCATGTAGTTATTGAGGAGACCCCCAAACCATACTAGAGATTAGAGGTTCGGAATGCCTTTCTAAGAGTGACGTATGAGCCCCATGGAGATATGAAACCCATGCCCACCAGGTGTGGCACAATAGATTATGGAATGACTTTCATTCTGTAACTATGATTTTAACTACAATGGTTAAGAGAAAGTCTAACAAGGCCATATCTGTAGCGTCTATGGGCAGAGGCGTTGGGGAAGCCCAGGTGCCCAGCGTTACCATAATGAAGGACAGAGAGATGGGAGTGTTAAGGATAGTTGACACCTGCGTTTGTATTGCTGTCCAGTATGAGCTTATAGGTGGCATCCAGAAAAACATATGTTGATGTGTGTCAGCCTCAAGTTTGTAGTTTCAGCACTTGTCATTATCTCTAAGTTTCTGTTTGTATAGTTAATCTGGAGTCCAATGTAAAAGGTTCATTGTGAAGAATTTTTACTTAGTAATAGATGGAGCAATTTTGTTACGCAGGGAGAGTTTACCAATAGTGTGCCAGGAGTCAGTTGTAATATGCTCAAAAACCCTTCTATAAAAACGTTTGGTCCGTTTTGTGTGTAGATGGTGATCAGATAAAATTTTTTACATTTTACAAGCGATATGTGCAAAACGTTACAAAAGGTTAAGGATCGTAACCGGGGCTGACTTTTTGGACAACTCAAGTATAGATAATTTGTCCTTAATTAGGAGGAAACTGTAAAAATCAAGGCTAGTGAGGTTATGCTTCATGGCTAAGGTTGAAAAGGGAAGCGGATCATGATTGGTATCATATAGGTCTTTTATTAGTCTGATTATGTTTTTCAGGACAAACCCTCGCTTTGTATACAGTTTCATCCGCCAAGGAGCAGCGATCCATACCTCTAAGACATTTGGTGAGTGAATGCACTTTATCAGACTGCCAATGGCCAGCAATGACTCTCTTTGCCAGTATTAGGATTATTGCCCGTAGCCTGTTGACCCTCCTTTAGCCATCCCATCCTGGCATTATTCCCAAGATTGTGGCTTTCTGATTTTTTTACTATTTGTGTAACATTTACTGTTTTTAACGTGCTCTATATCTGAGTCAAATAAGACTGAATAGCTGAACAATCCCATACGGTGTTAAAGAAGGTACCAATAGCTAAATTGCATCTAAAAAATTCAGACTTGGTCCCCTCCACATCTTCCATAGCCACTCAAGCATATAACATACTCTATGGAAATATTCAAATTGAATAAGGCAGAGTCTTAACGGTATTACCAAGTGCCTGGCCGCCATGTTATAATCTGAACAGTATTCTTCCTCCTTCTCACCCAAGTGTTGCTCACATCTTCCTCTGTGTTTTTAAGGGGGGGGGGGGTTGGTGTATTTACCACTAATAGTCTTTAAACACCAATAAATTATGTTGCCAGAGTATCTTCATCACTCTGGGAAAAGAAAGTTTGGATTTTTGGACATAAAGCAGCGTATATAGTGAAACACTGTTTCTCTTCCTTTCCTTTTAATACACCGAAACTGTGCTTTTCTCGGTATCCACTCCTCCTGTGCCAAGGTAAGCAGGAGAAAGGATGAAGGACATTCCTGCCCCATTCAATGGGGAAGAAGGCAGAAAGACATTTACAATACAAGAGCCAGACATAGGCATAGAAGAGCGATCCAAAATGCATTTACTTCAGGACCTGGCGGAGGAAATTTCAATTTATTGAGTCAATGGCGTTCTCAAAATCCACCAGAGCCAATGCAGCCGCATTGTGAATCTCTTCTATGTCAGCCAATGCCACATGGACCAGTCAGATACAGTGGCAGGTACCTCTACCAGGCGTGAAATCACTCTGATCATGGTTAAACAATTGCATTACTTTGCAAAACTTTTTGGTGAGGAGGTTACCTAAGATGTATGCTTCAAAATGAATTAAAGAGATCTGACAATGCCACACGCAGTAATGGGATATAAAGGGGGGAGCCTCTCCCGGGCATGAAGCCATTCTGATCTTAGTTGATCAATGACTGAATAACTTTGACCAACCTGTTAGTGAGGTGCTTAGCTAGGATTTATGCTTCAATATTAGTTAAAGAGATCAGCCTATACGAAACACATTCAATTTAGGATTCATCTACTTTTGAAATAACTGCAATAGTTTCTAAGAAAACACCTTTCAGAATGGCCTCTTTGCCAGCTTTGTAGATAATACAGCAGATAACTTTTTTAATTATTCTAGAGGGAATGAATTAGTGCCCTGTGTTTTGCCTGGAAGTATCCCTCTGTGGATTCTTGTACTTCCTCCGTAATGGGGAGATCCAGGGTTTCTTTATCTTCCCCATGCAGTTTGTTAACTAATACATCATTTATAAATGGAGTTCTAGTGTGGGTGAATCTTTCTTTGTGTTTAACTGATTCATCACATGCCAATGGCCTGTGAATTTTAGATATTATTCAGATATTATTCTGTTTTCCACTTTCCTAGCCCATAGGTTAAGTTATTGGTTTAATCTCTGGCCTCAGACACTGTGTTGAGACGCTTCCCATGCACAGTCTGTTGTAGTCTAACAAACATTAACTGATTGTCTAGCAGCCTCCAATTGCAAAGTATGTCTTTATTGGGAGTTGATTAGACCTGCCTTTGGAGGCATTTCCCTTTTCTTAGTTTTTCACTTTGCCAGCCAAGAAGGTGCTTGCTTTCCCTCTAATGACCACTTTGTGAGCCTCCCATGGTTTAGTCTTAGAGTACACAGATTGTTCATGTCATTCGAGTTATACTTCAATCACTTCCCTGAGTACTTCTCACTTACTTATTACCAAGTATTTAAATGCCATTGTCTTTTTTCTCTTCCTCGGGAGTGGCCGAGAGATATTTCTTTTGGGGAGGATCCAAGAGACATCTTGATAATATTAACAACCCAGGAACGCTTGTCAATTCCATTGCCAGGATAAAATTATAGTCTGTTCTAGAATAGGTGTGCAGTGCACCAACAAACATTACTGTGACCCAATGAATCTATCCATTTGTGAAGTAGTGTGTGCCTGGAGTCAATAGTGCCATCCTTGGTATCCATCTGCGTACCCATTACTATGTTTAAATCGCATCCCATATCTGTCATCCCCAATGGAACCTCGGTAAGTATATTAGTCATAGCTTGCAGAGTGGTCTCTGTTAATGTGGGGGTCGATATATACTGACCACCATCCATGATTGCACTTCGAGTGTCACTGTAATCAGGATATAAAGCTCCAGATCTTTGTTGTGTACTTCTGTAAGTGCAAGTGGGAAGGACTTATGTAGCAGGATGCCCATCCCCTAGACCCTTTGGTAAATCCAGAGTGCCCAGTAAGCAACATTTGAAGCCTAGCAGGCACATCTCCTTTAAAATAATGACACAGTTTCATTTTATTGTTTTTTTTCAGGTGGTTCTTTATAGATTTTACTGATTTTAAAATATATAGACATACATAAGTGATCAAACCATGCTCCCTCCCCTCCAACCCTCTTAATCTGATTTCAGTAATTTATGTGAGGAAATATACAACATTTTCTCATTCTCTGGGATTCCTACCAGGACTAGATTGTTTCATGAAAATATGTTTTAGTAACTAAATCAAACAGGAAAAATATCTAGTGCTGGAAAACGAAATTATCTTGCCAGTTAATTAGAATTTTGTAGAAGTTAATACAAAACTATGTGTTGAAGTCAGAATTGAACTCGCCTGGACAAGTGGATGAGATGGTATTTCACATTGTGGTATTTTCAAGGCAAACACTTAAACGTAAGCTACGACTCATTACATAATTTACACAACCAACAAGGGTGTTCAAAACTCTTTGGAATGCTGATGGCTGGAGAAAGATTTAAAAAAAAAAACATATGAAGCATTTATAGCACCTTTAACATGAAATATGTAGAAAATGAGTGCAATTAGAGGTATTTTATCCAATTCAAGGGTGGCCAAACTAACACCTTTATTTAATTGCACCCATCCCTTCCAAGGTTTTCTTCACTGCTCTTGAAGCTACAAATGGTTTCCTAGTATTTTAGTCCCATAAGGTTAATCTTGCTGTGCTGTCCTTGCTGTTAAACTCTTTGGCTCCAGGTTTACACCCTGGAACAGGAGATCTCCGCTTCCTTCTGACAGATCCAGTATAAACCAGTGCTGCATCGCGAGGATTCAATGGAGTCGCTGTTCACCGATCCACACCGGTCTTTAATAACAGAGCCTGGAGCATGCCGAACATTGAACCTGCAGAAACAGGGACATTAATGTGAGATAGTGGCTGTCAGTAATGAGACAGATTTAATTGGAAAACATTTTGCTGACAGACATTCAATGACAAAAATACTTTATTGAAAAATGACCTCAGAAACGGGTGCTACCAGGGCATGTCTCAAGATAAGTAAGCATGGACATGTGTTGTCCTAAACAGGGTTTTGCTCCAAATTGAAGAATTTAGGCTCCAAATCTGATTTTCTTCCTTGTGGCCAAACTAGTTACATACTGAACTTCACTAAGTGTAAGATAAAGCAATGGCAATAAATCAGCACGAAACTCTTGAAAGTAATCGAAAATAAATGTGCAATAAAATGAGAGGGTGCAACACGAATGAGGCAATTTACAAAAATGCAAAACTGGTATGTAAAAACACAAAGAAAAATAATATTTTCCCACAGCATTATCAGCCAATAAACAAATGTATATAAATACATGCAAAATCAAAGCTGGTTTCTTGTTTGTGCTCAACAGCTCCAGTGGCATCTCTAGATGAAATGCTCATGGGTGCCATGAAAGAGGCTAGAGATACAACTGATGGAGCCACCTAGAATGGACCATTGTGAACATTGTGTACATGTTATTGTATAAACCTGCCTCCTGGTGCGGGGAGGGGGATGCAGTGCCTGGCCACAAACCCAATGCCACGCACGGCAATGAACAACAGAACTACTGAAATTCACCAGTTATAGTTATCCCAAGTAATTTACGTGTGAAAGAGTAACACAGCCCAATGCACATTTGTGAAAAATTTAGCCATATACTCAATAGTAAACAAAAGTTCATCCAATTTATTTCAATACACTGTTCATGCTTTACCCGTCACATCACAAAAAACTATGTTCCAAATTTTCACGCATTTTAATCACTCTCGGATTGCCCATCCGGGCCTATCCTCAGGCACTTAAAGAAACTCCATTAGTCCATTACATTGCTTCACCCAATGCATTTCGGTCTTTATCTCGACCTTCCTCAAGGGGGTATCTACAATTGTTAAAAGATGCATATGTCAGCCCTATATCATTTATATGTGACTATAATTAAAAACAAACACATATTATACCTACATCCCCAAATCCTGACGGATGGATAAAACATGAACAGAGCATTGAAATTAATTGGATGAACTTTTGTTTACTATTGAGTATGTGGCTACATTTTTCACAAATGTGCATTGGGCTGTGAAACAGAGAATTTGAGAGTCAAATGACAGCCTTAGCAAGCAAGTGTCTACGAATTATTAGATCTCTCAAACATTTTATCCATCTCCTACCTTTCTCGGCCTAGAAAACTGTGACTTTAGTGGTCTCTTGGGTGGACTACTGTAACATCTTATACCTGGGAGCCTCTCAGGCTAGGATCAAGAGAGTACAGAATTTGGCGGCCCATCTGCTGCTTAAACTCCCCAAGTGTGCATCTATGAGTAGGGCACTTCAGAAACTACACTTGCTAGTGGTGGAAAAGCTCCTATCTTTTCAGGCCCTCTGCTACTGGTATAGGATCCATAGGAAGACTGGGCTGATGTATCTGCACTCTCTTCTTGCTCCATACTCTCCTAGAAGGTGACTCAGGTCCTCGGAGGCACTACTTTTGCAAGTGCCCAGAATCAAGAAAGCTAGCGCTGGCGGTAGATCGTTTTGCTTTCTTGCTTCTAAACTCTGGAATTCCTTTCCACTGTGGCTGAGGCAAACCCCGTCAGAGCATCAGTGTTTCAAAAACCACAGGACCTCCCTTTTTTAGGCCCCCCTCTTCCATTTGTCACCTCAGCTTGTGTCTGACTGCTCAGCGCTAGGACACTCCTAACAGGAGTAGCTGTGCGCTCTATAAAACGTGTATTATTATTATTATTATTATTATTATTATTATTATTATTATGCTGTGATATTACATGTAAGAAAGTGGATTAGTTCATCTCCAATACTGTAACTGCTTGATCCACATGTGAAACCAAATATAAGTCATGTACGAGTATTCTAAGGAAGTGCACTTTTCATTTACATTATGCTTGGAACAAAGATTGACAAGGCAATATGTTATTATTTTTTAATAGTGTATAGAGAATATGTTTTTTTTAAGCTTCACTAAAAAGCAACACATGATTATCAGAAGTTGCAGGGCAATCTTTTCTTACACAATTAAAGCAGATTGAATAATGGGAGTGTGAGTGGCAGTATGTGTGTGTGTGAGTGTGACAGAGTACAGATGTACGAAAGTGTGCACAAGATATACTGAGAATGAGTGTGAGTGTGTGAAACTGAGTCTGTGTGAGAATGAGTGTGAGAGAATCTGCGTGTGTGTGAGTATGAGTTTGCGTGTGAGTGTATGCGTGTCATGCTTGCATGTGTGCTGCTGGTTTGGCATGCAAGAGGTTGTTCTTGCCTTATGGACAGGGAAACCAATAGCATATTGATGGAAGGTGTTATCAATGGCATGCGTCTATTAAAAAGCAATCATTGGCTGTGAGGGCTCGAACTGTCTAACGGAGAGAGACGCTAGCCCAGTTATACCCATTGGCAGGGACACAGAACACACATCCCTACACCTGGACTGAAGGCCCTGACATGATGCACGTTATAGGGAAGATCCATTGCAAAATGCTGAAACCGACCTTTGAGGTAATTCTTGTCATAAGAGATCTTGTAGTCGTTTTATAGCGGGTGTCAATAGCAAAGTGTTTACTTTGGTATACCAGAGGGAATTTTTATGGGGACCCTTTACTAAGGCTGAAGTATCCATCCCACATTTCTGGCACTGTCATAGTGCATGTACTCCTTGGTATACGGAACTCTCCCATGAAAAAATGCTGCCGTTGGTAAAGTGGAAGTCATTTCTAGCTTATCACATTTGAAAAAAATTGGATATACTCCTAGGAAAGGCCAGGCTTCGATGATGCACCATGAAAGTACTAGAACATTTCATGAATGCCCTTTGGGTCTGTGGCGTTTTAGCAAACTTGACCCCAAAAATGCAAAGTCTCAGGAGTGAAGCCCACTTTCCCTGAAACTTACTACAATTAGTCTGTTTACTCATTTTACTCACTGGAATTTGGGGAAGTATGACACCCCACCCCCTAAATAGATCTTTACCCTGAACTAGTGAGCAGCATTTGCAGGGTGCAAAGGGAACAGTTTAAGAGTAGAGTGTGCACTGTCTCTGCAGAAATGACAGGAGGAGAGCTTTAGCAATGAATTAACACCATTGTCTAATCTCAAAATGGATATAATTCCTTACGTTTAATAAGAGGTTAAGCCTGTCACTCTCTTAACCTTCCTGAAAATGTTCCCAGTTTATAGTAAAAATGTAGCCATATGGTCCGGGCTATCCCAGTAACTGTGAATCAAGCTCCTGTGGCTTTGGGAAGCTGCACGTGTGTGGATGACTGCAATTGGGGAGTGATAACTGAGACAGTACATTGATGAGCCAGGAAGGATTATAAGGCGGCATGTTGGGGCTGCAGCAATAGGCATGTCCGTCGCAGTACTGGGATGGAAGGGCAGAACCATTTGCTTATTCTTCACAGCGTAAATGTAAATGAGGAGGAAAAAAACCTGCACAGATGCCTTTGCAGCATTAATGTGGATGACACAGCCATTTTGAACGAGGGACCATCCTTATTGAAAACCTCTATGCACCAATAGGATTAGCTTATCAATAAAAAAAGCATGGTCCAAAGTGTAGTTAATGCACAGAGTGAGCATGTCATGATGCTTTAAGAATGTTATTAGCCAATACTATTACCACATAGTAAAAGGGTCTTCCCAGTGTAAAGGGCTACATCATTAAAAAAATTAGGTGACTGGACTCCCCTCAGGAGGCAACAGGAGTATGACAAGCACTGTTTCTCAATGGCAGCAAACACGTTCTGGACAATCAAATATTGTACTCAAGGCAACCAGCATGTGGGTGGAGAATACCCATTTCTTAGGTGTGCTTCTTAAAGCTCTTTTTCTTTTGGTCACATATGGTCAGGTGTCTGCTGCGATCTGCAGCCAGACCTAAAAAGTAAAACTCTGTTTCTCAGAAAATCTGGTGTTTAAAAAAAAGCACATACTATACAAATATCTTAACTTTTCAAGACTGATGCATGGAGTTATGGTAATGGTTGCAGAGTATTAGTCAGTAACCAGAAGCAGTAGAGAGGTTTTACTCTGTTTTTTTTTAAAATCACATTGTTTTAATTTATTGCCAATGATCTTGAACAGCTCCTATTTGCACCCACTGTGCTTTTGACTCATTGAAATCTTAGTGAGTAGATGACAGTGACTTCAAGGTGTTGGGTAGTGCACAGTTGTCCTGTCACAATATTTATCCTTTCTTATAGAGCATATTCATGCAACATTATATTTTTCCTGGATGATATTGGCTCTCTTATGGTTTGTTCACTCCGTACATATTTGGGGCACTCCGTCAAATGTGTTACTGCATGAATACTACACTGCTACATATTTGTGTCTCAGTGTGTGATCATTGAACTACATTTAATTTATTTCCAATAATTGCTCATGTCTGTACAGCATAAAACTACAGGAATAGCCACTGCTAAGCCTTTAAATAGTGATCAACATGGATGTTTAATGTTCTTTTCTTCTGAAGATCAACCCAAGAGTATGTAGCAGGAAAACCTGACTGGATCCAGGAAAGCCATGAGACTTGATACCTACCTTGCTTCGGAGTAACCTGCTCTTTGTCATGGAAAGTTGACCTGCGCCTGAAGAGTAGATCAAGAGACCTCAACAGGAGATCTGAACAGGGAGAGCTGATGATGGACTTCAAGTTCCAAAAACAGAACTGCTAGAAGAAATTCACAGGAAAAAGAGTCCTCCAAACATAGTATCTGAAGTGGAGGTATGTTAGTACATCCTGATTCCAAGGCAACACAGTCGGAGGCCTCAACACTTGCCCTTGCTCTGTGCCTGACACGCCTCCATTCCTTCTAACCCTCTAAATAATTTTAGACCCCAGTCATTGCTCAATCATTGCTCAATCACAATTACAGCTGTGCTGTGCAGTTTACTAGCAAACAAATTATGAAGACAACCACAGTTACTCATCTATAGCCTTTTGATCACACATGACTTCCTCAAGGCTGAAAAAGCTGGTAGGCCAGTATGATCACCTACAGGCCCATGTCCTGCCCATACATGCAAGAATATCCACATTACCAGCTCTGCAGCCAATCTAACCAGAAATATCAACAACTCCTTGGCTACATGTTTATTCTCAAAAGAACTCCCTAAAACAAAGAGGCCTTCAAATGAAGGATTCTTTTAATTTATGGTCATAAACCAATTATTTAAATGAAAACATATTGAAAGATCGGCTTCATGACAAATATCTACATTCATCGAACAAAATAACCTCTCAGATTCCCAAAACAGATTCTGGTATGGCTGTGGCAAAAAGCAGCACTTACTTCCACACAGGATGATTTAAACACTGCACCAGTGGGCCTATCTTTGACCTCTCCCTTGCCTTTTATTTCTTTCATCTTTACCAGGAATTGGGCAACCTTCCTAAACAAATATCTTTGTATCTGTATTCTTGCTACACTCTACCATCAAGGCTGGCACACCATCCTAAAATCCTCCCTAGTTGGCAACCTTTTTAGCCAGATTGTCAATAACAACATGGTGCATTCCTGCATGGATGTGGCTCACTATGCTATATATGCGGGAACAGCACCATGTGCCATGGCAACACACATTATTGGATGTGTATTTAGTGTAGCCCAGGTGTGTGATAGTGCAGTTACAGGTAGCTACATCAAACTCATTGCACAGATTTGACTCAGAAAGAAGGAATGGTATTTTGGGAACTAATGGGCATATGCATCAAAAATCGGTAAAACAAGTCCTTATTTGCGAAAAATAAGGAATCGCAAATAAGGACTCGCATACCGCGATGCATCAACAGATTCGGTATTAAATACGGAATCGCAAATAATCGCTAAATAAATCGGAAACCACAATTGCGAGACTCCAAAATAAAAAATAGCAAATACCGAATTAGCAAATACCGAATCGGTATTTGTGATTTCGGTATTAGCTAATTCGCAAAAAAAAGTCGCATCGGAAGCAGGTTGATGACATCACAACCAGGAAGTAACACAACCCATGCTTCATTCAGTGCCCTGAGGAGCACAGAGGAGGAGGCAGAGCACAGGAGCTGAGGAGCTGAGGAGAGATACAGTGACAGCACAAACCAGCTATTGCACTGCATTCCAGGATGGAGAAGGATGCACCCCAGGACAAGGACACGCCCAGGAAGAGGAAGCAAAAGTTTTCTGACAAAGAACTTGAACTACTCATCGAGGGGGTGAGCAGCAAACATGACAGGCTGTTTGGCAAGCTGTCCCTAAAGGTGACTGAGGCAGAGAAGCGCAAGATCTGGCTGCGCATCAAGGAGAGGGTAAATGCTGTAGGAATCATCCACCGCAGCATAGACGATCTGAAAAAGAGGTGGTATGACCTCAGGAAAAGGGCAAAGGAGAGGATTGCAGAAAGTGTGAAGGATGCAGCTGGCACAGGAGGGGGAACATCAAACGTCACACCAAACACAGCACTCGAGGACCTCGTTGAGGCTACCATTGAGCCTGAAGCTGTTGTGGGGGTCACCCAATTGAACACTTCCGGCGTTGCGGCAGGAGAACGAGGTAAGATGCATGCCAGTGCAGATACGCAGCATGCTATCTACCCCCGCCCATTCCCCCAGGCCAAACACAGTGCACATGTAGCCGTGCTTAACGCATGTACCCTCACCAGAGTGTTGTATCATGGGAGTTGTAGTCATATCATGAAAGTGTGCATGTCTGATCCCTAATGTAAATGAAATGAAACCAGCAGCACAGGGTCAATTGTCAGTCCAAATATGTCCTTTATGTAGATGAAAGTGTGCAACACAGATACATCCAGGCAAAATAATAACAATGCACTAATTCACACACAGATGCATCACCCCTGGATTCAATTGACAGCGGACGCCTCATAATCTCTGAAACCCCAGTAGTGACCGATGCTGAGACTCCGCAGGGCCGTTAACCCACGACACCACCAACACTATCACCACCACCACCATCACCACCACAGCGGACAACAACACCAAGCTGCAGGGCAAATGTCCCCTCCCTGCTGGTGATGGAGATGGAGCAGAGGCCAGCAGCCACAAATGGAAAGGGGCGACCACTCGGTCCCCCCGAACGTATGGTCGGGTGCCCCGATCCTCCCGGGAAACCATTTTGGGCAGGGGGCGTGTCTCGGCTGGTATGTCCGAAGCGGCGTAGCCGGGACGCACCTTTTCCCGCCCAAGAGGGGTTGTCCTAGACACCTACACCGATGGCCACGCCCAGTAGGCGTACCTGGGGCGGGTACAAGCCCTCCCAAAGAAGAATAAAGAGAGCGGGAATCCGAAGAAGCGTCCTCTTGTTCCTGTGCTTGGAAGGCTGCACCCACTCGTTGCTCGTGAGCCCTCGACGGAACAAGGAGCCATTTTTGAGAACTTGTAATTCTTGTGTTTCTCTTTCAGTGACTTTACAGTGAAGGGTCCAGGACCGTGTTGATCGACCCGGAGTGGATAATCGAAACCATGTCTGGCAAGAAGGCAGGAAAGGGTTCCGAGACAGACCAGGTGCTTCGCATGTTGGTGAACAGAATGGCGAGAATAGAACGAAGCATCGGACAGGTCCCAGCGCTTGGTCGGAATATGGCGGGCATCAAGAAGCAACTGGCCGCAATGAACAAGCCTGGTAACCCGAAGAAGGTAATAGGCCCGGCATTGCCGGGAGTCGTCCCCGAGGGTAGAGGGAAACGGGTCAAGAGGAGGGCGGCAGCAGGGGAGGGTCCGGTCCCTGAGGTGCCCCCGGTCAGCCCTGCCATACCAGCTGATGACCCAGTACCAACCCCAGACGCGGGTCAACCGATTCCGGTTGTGATTACGCCTGGTCACGATGAAGATATGCCTCCTGAATTGGCCACCCAGTTTGCCGCATGGCTCAATAAAAAGGCAGGAGGTGCTACGGCGCCAGGAGACACGGCCGAAGAGGCCAAATTACTAATCCAGCAGTTGCGGCAGTCGCGAGATGCCGCGAACGCGAATCTCCCTCTTGTCTCCCCACAGGCGACACCAGAAGGACCGGCAGCTGGTCTCGAGAAAACGGCGGGAACAACGACCGCACCAGGTAAGCTCGCCCTGCCAGTGGCAGGGGAGGGCTCATTACCCTCAAGGAGGGAGAGGGTGGTTCAACATATCCCGATGGCCACAAAAGAATTGATCTGGGCAGACAAGTATGTCAATATGTTTTCGTTGTTAACCGACCATCGCGAGATGGAGTATGCTAAAACACAGAAAGATTTGTGGCACCCGAGCGTCTGGCGCGCCAAGATGGCGGAGTTCAGGGTGGAGGAGACAATAACGAATTGGGCTAAGGCCTTTGCAATGTTTACTGCGATTATTGGTGAACGTAAGCCCGAGGTATTGACCGAACTGTCTTGTTATCAGGCACGTCTAATGGATTTTTATGAAACGTATGAGGGGGGTGAATGGAAAGGTTACGACATGAAGTTCCGTAAAGCAAAAGAGTTTGATTCCTCTCTGACATGGGATTGCCTCGACTCAATTTCTTGGCATAAACAGCTCCTGCCTGGGGCGGCAAGAACTTCCTCGGCAGGTGGGAATGGGTCGGGGGTTTCCCGCCAGAAGCCCGCGGTGCCCTTTCGAGCAGGCACCAGCGACGATCACCAGCCGAAAACCGGCGGGAATGGTGGAAAGCGGGGGTCTGTTGGGGCTTCAATAGAGGCAATTGCAACAGACCGCAGGGAACATGTAGGTTCAAGCATGTGTGTGTGGGCTGTGGGAATTCCTCACACCCAGAGAGTTCATGCAGATCGAAAAATAGCGGGGTGGGAGGTAAAGGAGGGTCCAAGCAGGACTGAGGTGGATTGCTGGGTACAATTGCCTACTCCCGTTGATCTCATGGCTATGACTCCTTGGTTAAACAAATACCCGGATTATGTCTCCGCTGGGGTGTTGAGGAAGGGATTCTTATATGGCTTCCACATCCCGGCGGGGGATTTTCATGGGGAACCCTTTTGCAAAAACCAGCTTTCAGCACAGCATAATCCAGGTGTGGTGGAAAGAAAAATCGCTAAAGAGGTGAGCCTAGGCCGAGTGGCTGGGCCTTTTCGGCTCCCGCCAGTAGTGAATTTCATCTGTTCCCCATTAGGGGTGGTCCCCAAAAAGGACCCGGGGAAGTTTAGGCTGATCCATAATCTGTCTGCTCCAAGGGGTTTCTCAGTAAACTATGCTATTGACCCAGAAGTCTGTTCGGTGCGGTACGCATCGTTCGATGATGCCGTCACCATGTTAAATCGCCTGGGCCCCGGGGCGCTGATGGCGAAATCGGATATCGAATCAGCGTTCCGGTTGCTCCCGGTACACTCACAGGATCAGCGTTTGCTAGGTTTTGCGTTCCAAGGGCGTTATTACATGGATAAATGCATGCCGATGGGTTGCTCCATTTCTTGTGCGTATTTTGAAAAATTCCGCTGTTTCTTAGAGTGGGCATTCACCGAGGCCACGGGCCATAAGCATGTTATGCATTACCTATGACTTTCTGTTCTTGGGAGCAGCCGGCGACACGAAATGTGCGCATGCGCTACAGGACTTTTGCATCCTCATGAGGGAGTTTGGAGTGCCATTGGCGCCCGGTAAGACGGTTGGACCATCTACTTCACTCGAGTTTCTGGGAATTGAGCTCGATTCTGTGGAGGGATGTTTCCGTTTGCCAGTGGGAAAGGTATCTAAATTTAGGGCTTCCCTGGAACTTTGCCTTGGTAAGGTTAAAGTGACCCTGCACCAGTTACAGCAAGCAGTGGGTCAGCTTAACTTTGCCTTGAGAGTGATACCAATGGCCCGCTCCTTTTCACGCTCTATTGCACAAGCCATGGTTGGCCTCAAAGAAAGACACCACCGCACGAGACTGTCTGCGGAGGTTCGCCAGGACATGCGCATTTGGTTGGCATTCCTGGCGGACTTCAACGGTCGAGTGGTGTGGAACAAGCCGCCAGCGTCCTCGGACGAGCTGGGTTTGTGGACCGACTCGGCGGGAAACATGGGATTTGGCGCCATCTTTGGTAATCGATGGTCGGCGCAAACATGGCCGACGTGGTGGCACACCAGCGGTCTCACAGGTAACATAGGGTTCCTCCAGCTATTCTCTATTTTTGTTGCTCTAAAGGCATGGCCGAACGAGTTCCGAGACCGCTCGGTGGTATTTTGGTCTGATAATATGACTGTTGTCGAATGCATTAACCAACAGGCAGCACGCTGCAAATGGATCTTGAGATTGTTGAAGGAAATTGTGCTGCTTTGCATGAGACTTAATGTACAGTTCAGGGCGAAACATGTGCCGGGTGTACTGAATCATGCGGCTGATGTACTCTCTCGTTCACATATGCAGGCGCTCAGGGTTTATCTACCTACAGCGTACCTAGTGGCAGCACCATTCCCCGAAGCACTCTGGCTAATCGGTGCCCCGGATTACAAGACCTCGTGGCAGCAAGCTTAGCCCCCAGGACGAGGAAAGCATACGAAGGAGCGTTTCGTTCCTATTGTGCATTTTTGGGTCCGACAGGGAGTCAGAAATGGGGTCAGGAGGATTCCTTCCTTGGGTTCCTGGTAGCACTGCACAGAGAAGGCCGATCAGCGGCTACGGCCAATAGACACAGGGCGGCCATCTCATTCATGGCGCAGGTGCATGGCATCAAAGACCCAACAGGTTCCTTTTTGGCGAAAAAAGCCCTTCGCGGCTGGCAGCGCCTCGAGGGTCGCAAGCAAGACGAGAGGCGCCCGATTGGCTTAGAAAGATTGTCCCTGCTCATGGCAAAGCTAGGCACGACATGCTCCTCCCAATTCGAAGCGGTGTTGTTTCGGGCAGCTTTCGCATTAGCGTTCCATGGGGCTATGCGGGTGAGCGAACTGGTCGCAAGAAATAAGAAAGATGTGGAAGGTGGCTTGTGCAGGGATCACATCCTAATTAGGGGTGATTCGATGATAATCACGATAACTAAGTCCAAAACTGACCAGGGAGCGATGGGAAACAGTGTTGTTGTCCAGCGCATGCGAGGGTCCCCCACGTGCCCGATAATGTGTATAGAGGAATACTTGGCACTGAGGGCGGATACATGGGGGGGAGTTTGCTGCGGCACATCGATGCCACCCCACTGACGAGGTTTCAGTTCCAGAGGGTGCTAGCACTGACAATCGCTGCGGCGGGCATGGACCCGTGCGATTTCGGGACCCACTCCTTTAGGATAGGGGCTGCTACTGAGGCTACAGCCAGGGGTCAGAGTGCAGAAGAAGTGAAACAGTTAGGACGATGGTCCTCAAATTGTTTTAAAAGGTATGTGCGATTGCACATGTTGTGAAGTCAAGTTACATGCACTCACGCTTCTTGTCTTCTGTTTGTTTTACAGTTTCGCGAGCATGTCATGCGGGGCGGAATTTGCAGTCGACCCAGTACCAGGGGACCAGCGGTCATGGATCACCGTCTGCGGAGAGAGTGGTTTGGGTCGTGGGGAATACGGGTACAGAGTGGCCTTCCATGGCAGGGGCGGGCTCTGTATTGACCAATTCGAATCGTTTTTTGAGGGTCTCTTAGGGCGGCAGAGGTCACCGCCATCTGTAATCATAGTACACCTGGGGGGCAATGACTTGGTGACACTGGGTAGACGAGTATTACTCGAGCAAGTGTTGTCGGCCGTTAGCTGGTTGGCAAAAAGAATCCCGGGGTGCACGATTGCCTGGTCCCACATGGTTCCCAGAAAGGTGTGGCGGGGGGGCCTTTCAGTGTCAGCACTGAACCATTCGGTGAAGAAGGTTAACAACAAAATTGATAGATTGTTTCGCTCGGCGCAGTTGCATAGCATTCCTCATGGGTGTATTCGGGGTGATCACATGTATCTGAATGATGGGGTTCACCTGTCCCGGGAGGGGAATGTTTTACTCATAGGAGACTTCATAGCATGGCTAAGGGGTTTGAGGAAGCATGACCTTTAGGAGGAGTTTGGGTGGGGCCGGATAGCCGGTCAACTATCCGGCCTGTGGCGGTAAGGTCATGATCGGTGAGCAGTAATTTCAAGGTCCCTAGAGGGGGGGCGCCACCCACTATGGATGGGAGCGCCCGGGGGGAGGCGGCCATTGGCCCCTCCCACTGGGAGGCGGCACCCACTAAGGATGGGTCGCCTAAGGGGAGACGGCCATCGACCCCTCCCAGGGGAGGAGGCGGCTATATGCCCCTCCTACGAATTTCCCGGGGCCCGGATATCCGCAACGGCGGATGTGATAGTGAGTGTGGGGGTGGGGGGGGAGTCCACGCTGTCCTTCCTACAGATACCTCACACGGGTGCTCGGACGACCTTTAAGATGGCGTCGAGCGGAAAGAGGGGCCCCCAACAAGACAAGGGAAATTACAGTTGGCAACGAGGGTACAGTCCTCTGCGCAGCCGTCACTCACACCGTGAGGGCGAGAGTTTTTGGTAGTAGGGATCTGACACCGGTTAAGACCTTGCCATTGGCCCTTAATGCTAGGATGTACAATTTTAATTTAGAAAGTATGCATTTGCAGGATGTTAGACTCGGCTAGGATACCTTTGTATTAGAGATTTGTTAAGGTTAGCCAAATAACATGTCTTCATCGAAATGTAATAAATGAAAATTGTACATGATTATGAAACTTTTATTTAATGTTTTAATTTTGTTTCATATTTCAATAAATAAGGCCGGGAGGGTGACTCCCTCCCGCCTTCCAAAAGCTCAGAACTGCGTCCGTCTACCCATCCTTGGGGCTTGTGTTGGGAGGGGGTGACGGGCATCCCGGCCATATGGAAAGGGGCGACCACTCGGTCCCCCCCAACGTATGGTCGGGTGCCCCGATCCTCCTGGGAAACCATTTTGGGCGGGGGGCGTGTCTCGGCTGGTATGCCCGAAGCTATTATCCGGCAGCAGGTCACTGGGTCATACTGCAAGGCACCTCCTGTCTTGTGTAGTATCGGAAGCGACTCTTGAGGATGCCAAATGTTCGCTCGACCACATTCCTTGTGCTGATGTGTGCTGTGTTGTAGCGCTGCTTCTGAGGTGTTGCTGGGTTGAGATAGGGAGTGAGGAGATATTACCGCAAGGCGTAGGCGCTGCCACCTGCAGGGTGGGGAGCAAAGGGTTAGCAGCATGAATACAATTACATATGTGAGGATGGAGTTAATGAGGAGGCATTAGTATGTACCTAGTAGGTGTCCCTCTCCAAATTCACCGTTGATCAGAAGCCTGTGGATGCCACTGTGTCGGAATATGTATGCGTCGTGTGTGCTTCCTGGAAATTGTGCTACAATGTCCGTTATGATGTGCTTGGCATTGCACACGACCTGCACGTTGATGGAATGATATGACTTCCGGTTGTAGAAGATGTATTTGTTGGCTGAGGGGGGACAGATGGGGACATGCGTGCAGTCAACACATCCTATCACATGGGGAAATTGTGCCACCTGGTAGAACTCCTGTTTGGTGCAGCTCAACTGCTGTGGGGTTGTGGGAAAGGTGATGTGGTGATGTATCAATGTCAGCATGGCATCTAGGAATTTGCGGCTTTGCGACACGGCGCCGGCTTCTGCTATGACCTCCTTGAAGCTTCCAGATGCCAGCAGGTGCAGGCTGCATAGGACCTGGACATGGGCTGGGCTGGCGTTGGTCCTACGGGTCTGGTGCTGCAGTAGTGGTTCCAGGTCAGTAATGAGGCATATGATCATAGCCCGGTTCAGTCTGTACTTGTCGTAGATTAGTTCCTCTGTCTGGCCGAGCAATGTGATGCGCACCCTGAAAACCCTGTCCTGGATCATCCCCCTGTGCTGTGCAATAGCGTTGATTCTCCTCCTCCTAACAAGCACGTACGGGGCAGCCATTTTGGTACACATACAGGGTCTCCAGAGGCATATTTGAAGGGTTTCTGATTGTATGCACCTGGTAATTTTTTTTTTCTTCCTTTCAACAACTTTACCTCCAGTTTGAGATTCCCCTTATTTTGCTCATGCAAAATAGCGATTTTGGGCATTTTCGGTATTTGCGAGTTTTGATGCATATGGTTGCGATTTTTTAATAGCGATTGGGTATGGGGCTGATTTCTTTCTGGGTATTTCCGATTGGCTAATTTGCAATTCGGTAATTTACCATGGGGGTTATTTTGCAATTCTTTATTTTTTTAGGAATTGGGGTTGATGCATTGGATTTCAGGTTTTGTGTTTGGTAATGGCCTGTTTTACCGATTCGCTATTTTACCAAAAGCTATTTTGTTCGATGCGGGGAACATCACTTACAACGCATTTTTTACAACGCACTACCATTACATCGCAACCATTACAACGCAAACCATTACAACGCATTGCGCTGGGGGGCGCTCTAGGATAGGGAATATATTTAATTTACTATCCAACACCTTCCCTGCTATCCACGGGGACTGGAGTTGGAATAGTAAATTAAATAATTCACTATCCAGCGCCTAAAAGCATTATGCGTTGTAATGGACTGCGTGGTAAAAACCGCGCTGTAAAGGCATGCGATGTAAAAGCATGCTTTGTAGTGACACCAATCCGTTTGATGCATCTGCCAGTAAATCTGTAACTTGCAGGTTTACACACTCCAATGTAACATTTGGTAACCATCTAAGCAGTCCTCCATTTGTAAAATAACCATGCCAGAGCCCAAAGTCTTGCTCAAGAGCCTATCCCCAGTAATTCTAAATGATGTGAGAGCAAAATACCAAGACTGCGTAGATGTGGTTCTACCCTGTGCCACTTTTATCCACCGTCAGCCACAGCCTGCCCTTTGATCTCGGTCTTCCAGGTTATTTTTCATCTTTTCGTCCTTTGTCACAATGTTACCATCTTTCTTTTCCTCTTGTGTATCTTTTGGCTTTTTCTCTCTCTTGTTCTGTAACAATGTCTGATGAGGAAACATATGTGTGGGACCCTGAAAATGACTGCCGGTGAGCTCCACAAGCAACTGTGGGCTCAAATTAAGCACTCATTATCAAGCCAAATATTTTGAGACCTGTGCTTAAGGGCAGCTTTACCCATGAATATTTTACAACATCTCACTGGGTAAACTAGAACTGTACATCAGTCAACAATGGGTCAGGAGCATTTTTCTGGACATGCAATGAGTTGAAGCCTAGGAACAGTGTCAAATTTACAAACAATATGTTTGTTATAATATCTGGTTTATTAAATATATTTAAATTGCACAATTCATCACTTATTTTTGCTCATATATTGGCTATCAGGTTAGTTCCGACCCCATTTCTGGAAATGCTTGTCTGCCCCATTGATGGGAGTGTTAGCCCTACCCCGAAGTTCGGGTCTAGTTGCGCCCCTGGATTAGGAGATACAGAGACACGTCAACAGAATCATGTAAGTAAGTAATCTGCGTCACCCCAGTTGTCTCCTAGAAGTAGAGACCGGGGCTTATGAGAGAGATCAACTGCTGTTATAAATTTAAATTGTTTAATCACCTTTCTCCAAAATGTTTGGACCAGTCTCCAGGGCCATCAAAGATGGGACTTTGTTTCCTTTGCCCCAAGGCCAATAAAACACAGATCTGCTGAACCAAACATTGCTTCCAAGAGAAAAGTTTCAGACACCATTGTAGGATTAGTTCGAAACAGTTTTCCATATGTTGCATGCAGATTAAAGACTTAGAAGCATGGAAACAAATATTAGGCCAGGAATCTTTTTATTTGAAGAGAAATCAACAAAGCCATACATGCAAATGTTCCTCACAAAACCAAAAATAGTATGTGCAAAGCACAAGGAGCATCATACAAGATACATCCTGAAATCTAGTGGTTAAGGCAAGTAAAACAGTAGGAGTGACATGTACGACTGTTTTTAGCAGTCACAAACAGTGAATCGGGCCGTTTGCGACTGCTAAAACGGCCTGTAGCATGTATCAACCCTATTTTGCTTGCAAAATAGGGTTTGCAAGTCACTATTAGGAAGGGGCATGACAAGGGCGTCCCTTCCTCATAGCAAGTCGCATGGGGATGTACGATTGTTTTGCCAACGTAATGCGTTCACAAAACAATTGCAGTTTAACTCCCACTTCAAGTAGGTGGTAAGCCCCTCACAAACAGGAAAGTGTCCCAAAGGGACCCCTTCCCCTTACTGAATGGATGCAAAAACGTTTTTTAAGAGCAGGCAGTGATTCTCAGGGACCACTGCCTCCTCTTACAAAATAAAACAGAAATGTTAAATCTTTCGTTTTTAAATGCAACCCGTTTTCCTTTAAGGAAAGCAGTCTGCATTTTAAAAAAGAAACTGATTCATGGAAAAAGCAGTCACAGACATTGTGGTCTGCTGACCCCAGTAGGCCACCATCCATGAGAGTGCCCGCCATTCCCAATGGGTCGTAAATTGCGACCTGTCTCATGAATATTAATGAGGCAGGTCCCTTGCGACCATTTGGAAATCGTAAACAGTGTATGAGGCACTGTTGTACATTTCATTTTGCAACTTGCAAATTGCGAGTAGCTAAAAACACAATTTTCGAGTGGCAAAATAAAATGATCGTACATGTGGACCTTAATCTTATGCATTCATCCTTATGGCAATACATTATTAACTTAACCAGTAAGAAGAGTAATTAGTCACCCTTTTAATTTGGATCTAGTAGGCACAGCATGGGTAATGCTGAACTATCGAAATCTCCATATCACATAAACCCCTAAACTCCTGCCACCATACCCCCATGTTCAACGGGTCCATCTGAAGCAAATCTCAAGCGATTCCCAACCATGCAACTACAACTATGAAGTAGTAGAAGACCCTCAATACAGGATGGATGTTGTTTGAATGGCCCAAAATGATTATCCAAGGGTTACCAAAAACATTACATTAGTCAGAATGCCAGGATAATTTAACACTTGATACTAGTGGTTTCTAATATGTGGGTAGGAGACAAAAATATTTGTTGTATTGGCCGCTCGATCAAAATAGCAGAAACATTCAGAAACAGGCCTGAGCACCCATTTGAGTAGCCGGAAGGGGTATTATTAGATATAATTTTGGGGCCTCATTTATGAGGCTGTGCGTCACTTTTACGCCGCCGGTCCGTCACTTTTAGTGACGCACCAGTGGTGTAAAAAATGTGACTTGTTGCGCCATATTTACAAAGTGACGCATCTAGGTAGATGCGTCACTTTGTAAACCTCTGCGCCACATTATACCTGCGCCAGGTATAATGTATGCAAGGGGGGAGTTTTGACATAAGAAAGGGTCATAGAAGTGACGCAGTGAAATCTATAAGATTTGACTGCGTCACTTCTAGGACACAAATGCGTCAATTTCTTACGCCTGCCTCACAGCAGGTCTAAGACTGATGGAGGCCCTTTCGCATGGGTCTTGCCCCATGTGAAAGGACACACTGCTGGAGTTGCGTAACTTTTTTGACACACTCCAGCAATGCGTCACTTTTGCGCCATACAGATACATCAGAAATACTGACGTATCAGTAACTCCTTGTGCCATGATGCGTCATACTGTAAATTTGACGCATCATTGGTGTCGCAAGGAGGGACGCATCGCTGTTTTCACGCAGCGATGCGTCACTTTTCATAAATGAGGCCCTAGGAGTCTAAAGTGATGAGCATGAAGATAGAACATATTAAGCAATGTCTGTAACAGCACAATACTATGTTAAATATCATTAAATGAGACACCCCCATGTAAGTGCTGCGAACACTTGTCGGCAAGGCTTTCAATGTAATCCCGCCTATCGGGATTTCATATTTCATATGTTTTGCATATGACTCCATTGACATGAGCTTTAATGAAAACATTTTAAAAATCACTCTGCACCAAATTGCAGTCATAAGATGACAGCGAGAAATTCCTGGGTTACAAATGCCTAAATAAATTTAGTTTCAGCATTGAGTGCTGCCTCCACAGGTCTTCAAGTGAGATCAGAATTCCATGTTGAAAGATTGACCAAGAGTTTCCAGCCATAGGTCCCACCAACAGGATATGTTGGGTGGGTTCAGTTATGTTTGCTGACCACATCCCATACTGTGATGACTTGGCAGTCCCCGGAAGTACAGGGCTGATACTGTACACTGCTGGAGCTGCTTCAAATTGTGCATTATTTGTGGGGGATATTACCATCCGGAAAGCCCCTCCACCCAGGATCATTAGCAACTTCTAGTGAAGTTTTTTTTAATGAAAAACAACTGAGCGTCATTTTTTTATCAGATGAGAATCCTTGCATCAGGTGTGCAGATAGGCTAAACAATATTTGCAGCACTGATGAAACTGCTCAGCCTGAACACTATTGTGTCCGTGATATTATTTACTGCTGAGGCAAAACATACTCAACTGGGGATAGACTCTTGAGTATTTGAATATTTCAACAGGAGCCCCTTGTGAAAGTTGTTTTAAATCCAGGTCTTTGGAAAATGTTGTATTTGAAGAGCACCATTTTTCAACTTTACCCCCCAAACTTTTGAAGTGGGACCCTTGCGATTCAATCAGATCGTGCCCTACCAGTGCTGGGTCTTGGACCAAAGAATTGGGGAGGGCTTGATAGTGGAAACTGGATAGTAATTATTCTTATCTTGTTGGCCGCAAAACACAAAATTGCAGTACACTGGGAAAACACAGACGTCTCGCCTTGGCCACATAGGTTGAGGGCATTAATGGAAATTATATCATATGGTCTGATGTGTGAATACAGGGAATTTGAACATACATGGAAACCACTTTTTACAGGACAAGTCACCCAACCTGGAATATCTACGGACACTGAGGAGTCTGAGTTTAAATTAGACACCAGGGGGTCTTTTTCGATGGTGGGCGAACAAAGTCCGCCCGCCATCGCAACGGGAGATGGGACCACCCGCTATGTGTGCGGCGGTCCCGCATGCACAATTAGGATGCACCCGTCACACTGGCGGGTGTATCCCGCATTTTTTGCCTTGTGGCGGGCGGTGCTGTCAGCAGCACCTGCTGCAATGCAAAAAAGACATCTGTGCATTTGCACCTGCGTGCATGCAAATGCAGGGGGGTATAATAGGTACCCCCTTGTGCCCCCACCCCCAACATCCTGGGGGCCCGCAACGGGCCCCCAACTGCAAAATCCATATGCCTTTCCGTGGCAGCAATGCCACCACGGAAAGGCTGGTTCCCGCAACCATTGTTATATGGATGGCGGTGTCTATCAGACACCGCCACCATATTCAACCCTTTTCTACCCGGTCGACTCGCCGACTGGGCGGAAAAGTGGCGGACGGTCTTCCCGTCTGTTGCGGTACCCCCGTCATCATAATATGGCAGGGGTAAGTGGGAGGCGGACGGGAGATTATGTCGGGCGGATCGCCACCGCCATGCGGGCGGGGGCGATGCCTCGACACCGTAATAGACCCCCCAGATAAGGACAAACAAGGGCACACCTGAGACTAACTATAGAAAATAAGTAAGTCAATCTTGGCAGTGAACATAAAATACAAACTAATGTTCATACCTATTGTATTCTTTTGGAGAGCAAGCAGACTTCATAAAGGAGCGGGGAGAAATGGAAATAGGGGTAAACGTTATACACCGTTATGGAATTTGTAATCTTTAACTGGAAATGAAGGAAAATAAATAAAATGTTATAAAAAAACAAATATATTGTAGGAAAACCCGTGTGCACAAAACCACAAGTGGTAGAGGTAGGCTCGCTTGCTTCAGTTGATTGCTCAGACCCGTGCGGGACAGGTCGTTACGCCACTCCACTTAAAGTCGCTAGCCACTACTGATTTTATGGTAAACGATGTTAGTATCCTCATAACATTTACCACTGCTTATACAAGTCACAAAAACTTTGGGACAGATTTACAAGCCCCTTGTGCTGCCAGTATGTCACTTATTGTGGCACACTGGCAGCGCATTACACTGCCCCATATTTACAAAGACAGGAAAAACCACCCTGCATGGCTTTTCCAGTCATTGTAAATACGGCCCCTTTACACGCAGCACTTAACATGAAAGGGGCATTCCATGGGTGTTGCCGTGGGTGTTCCCATGCAACACTCATGGAACAAGACACATTTCCAGATTAGGGAGGATTCATAAACCTGGAAATGCGTCAGTATGCTAGGCCACCCTTGGGGTTGCGTAGCAAGGTGCAACGAGGAGAAATGTTTTCATTTCTACTTGTTTTCTTCCTCTTTCAATGTGTGCTGTATTCTAGAGTACACATTGAAAGAGGAAAAGGCCTGTAGGGATTGTTTTTGTGCAGGAAGGTGTCCCTTCCTAGACAAAAACAATCTCCCCATGACGCAGGCATCCTGCATCAGGGTGCAAGGGTGCCTGCACTGGCGCATGGCAACTGTTTGTGCGCCAGCACTGGGGAGAGCACGGGAATACAACATATCCTTGTAAATATGTTGCATTCCTGTGCTCTGAAAGTGAAGCAGTGTGGTGCAGCCAAAGGGCTTGCGGTGCAACGCTGCGGCACCTTCTTGTAAATCTTAGTTTCAATATTCTCAGTCTTGCATTGTTCACGTAAGTGAACATATGTTGTTAAGGAAAGTCATGATAAGGAAAGTCATGATTTAATTTAGATGAGTAAATCATCCAATCAAATCATCAGTTTGCATTCCAAAATATTAGTGCAACGTAGGCAGCGTCAGGCAAAGTGCTATGTCGCACTCTTTGAGAGTAAGTGTAAAATACGACAAGCTCGCAAACATACACTTACAGAACATTCCCCCTTGTAAGGATACCAGTAACACTTACACATGTTCATTCAGAATGGATCCATTGACCCAGGTCCAGCGCCCTCCAGCGGGTGTCTTGAAAAGTCCAATCCAAGCCTGGTTGGTCACTTTAGATGTGAGATAATCCTGCACGTAGTAAACACAAATATGTCTTTGGTTTACTAATATTTCCCTTTAATTCAAATAATACCAAGCAGCAATGTTTATCATATGTGGCACATTCATGCTCATACACTACATGACTAATGTAAGCAAACATTGCAAGAGTTGAGATGTGCCCCCTCCCAACCTCCCCCCCTCCTTCTCGGTGCATAGCTGGAGCCCACACATGCTCGGTTGACAATACTTCAAGAAGTATACCAACTTATTTTGTCACCTTCTGATATCCAAATCATTCCCGTTTATTTAAATTATACATTCAATTCATCTTAACAAATGCAATGCCTCACTGCATGTTGGAAAGGGCCCGTCATTAAGGGGCACTTAATTGCAATCAGATATTCATCCCTGAACTGAGGCCTATGGTAGTAACTCGTCATGAGTGTATCACATCTATATGCTGCACGAGGTGACCTACATTGGAGTAAACAAGGAAGCTCGATAACAGTGGGGTTCCCTCTCCCCCAACATAGTGGTCGATCTGCCCTATATAGATGCTGGGTGTCCTTAAGTTTGGCTACCACAGTGACTACTCTGTCTCCACCAGAGCCAAACTTCTCTGACGACCCAGCCCAGAGAATTGGCTATATGTCTAGCTACCCAATTAGGCATATGTGCCCACATGCATCAAACAGAATTGCATTTGCAAACGGTGCGAATCGCAGAATTCGGCCGTTTGCGAGTGCAAATCCTGTTTTTCAGATGCATCATTCAAAATGGTATTTTTCTCAATCTGCAAATTCACAAATGCGTTTGCGATTCCTTACAGTCTCGCAATTTTAAGGAATCGCAAACAAAACTCAAAAAAGTGTATGCATCAAAATTCGCACATTGCGTTTTTACAAAGGATTCGCATTTAGGAATCTCTAAATTTAGAAGTACTGGGAGCAGGCGGTAATTTTTTTTTTTTTGGAGGAAACATGTGAAATCAATTATTTGGGTACTTAAGGGGTTGTTCATGAGCAGCACACCTCTTTGAGGATGGCAGCAGTCATTTTTCTTGCCCGTCGCTGGAGGTTGAGAGCAGCAGGAAGGAGAAGGAGGATGCTTAGTGAAAGGATATTTAGATTGCGCATCACTTTGTTTGGACAGACACAGGCAGAAATATATGACAAATATAGGTTGAATGGTGACTCCATAATAGATCTCATTGCGGAATTAGACCCAATATTACGCAGAGAAACACGTAGGACCCAAGCCATACCTACCCATGTGCAGGTCTTATGTTGTCTACACCTGTTAGCCTCAGGTTCCTTCCAGGGAGTAATAGCAATTGCTGGGGGGGATTCACAGAGTGCACTTTCAAGATTTTTCAAAGAATTCCTTAATGCAATGCTGACAAGGATACAGCATCACATCTATTTCCCTAGAAATCAACAAGAGTTGTTGGAAACCAAGTTGAACTTCTACAACATGGCTAATTTCCCACATGTCATTGGTTGCATAGATGGAACCCATATTCCCATTTGTCCTCCATCTACCAATGAGTATATTTTTCGCAACAGAAAAAACTACCACTCTTTAAACATCCAAGTAATTTGCAATTCCAAAACAATAATCACTGACCTAGTTGCAAGTTTTCCTGGGAGTGCCCATGACTCATATATATTCAAACATAGTGCAATCCACGGGCGACTGTTGTCTGGTGAATTCGGAGATGGATATTTGCTAGGTAAGTCATGCCTTACTACTCAAATTACATTCCTCTTACTGTTACATGAAGACTTAACTGCCATTCCAATATTTTCAACTCTCATAGGAGACAGTGCATATGGTGTGAGAACATATATACTAACACCATACCTGAATCCATCAACCCAGAAGCAGCAGAACTACAACCATGCCCATATTTCAACTAGAAATGTAGTGGAGCGGACCTTTGGGGTCATGAAGTCTAGGTTCAGGATACTTCACAAAACTGGGGGAGCATTGCAATATCGTCCAGATGTATGCTGCAAAATTGTAGCGACATGTGCCATCCTGCACAACATTGCCACACGTAGAGGCTTGGAATTGGATGTAGATGACATTCTACCAAATAATGACAACCAGCCTCAACAACCTCATGCAAGAATGCGTGGACCTGATGCTGCTGAAGGAAGGCGAAGACGAGCAGAAATCACAGAGCATTATTTTTAAAAAAAGGTAAGAAACCAGATAATGTCTATGTGTTCAGAATGATTTTAATTGTAAAAGAAAATAGCAATAATGACAAACCAATGTAACATGAATGCAAAAGAAGTTGTAAATTAAAGAACATGTAGCTTTCAATTTTCAGCTGCTTGAACCCACTATTGCCAAGTTATGATGCATTCATTATTTTTTACATTTATTTTCGTCCTCTCACACCTAAAGCCTTGCTTTTAGTACTCTTCAAAGATGTAGATGTAGATGTGTGGCCCTGCAGTGTGACATGTCTGGTACTACGTCGGCCAACCACTGTTTCAGTTTTTGATGCAGTACTTGCTTCTGCACCATCATTAGCATTGCACCCATGTGTTGATGGAAACACAGTCACGTTTTCCAGCATCACCTCCTTGGAATTAGTTTTGCCAGCCATTTTTACTGACAGGGCCTTGCAGCATTTCTTTAAGTCCTTTTGCATACACATTGCTGTTGTAATAAGTGTGCTGTTTGTGTTGCATAAGCGATGGATTGCTCTGGTGTAAGTGTGTATGCTAGAGTACATTCTCAGGTGCCTATTGGCATTCGCAATGTTCTGTGCCTCTATGGCATCAGACATTCTCTCCATGGCTGTTGCCATGCGCTCAAATTTTGAACTATTGGCCAAATGTGCATTTTCAAACACAGAAATCATTCTGACAAGGCTGTCACTCATGGTGCTAATGTTGCTTTTGATGTGGCTCAGTTGGCCCTTCATAACCCTGATGTCTTTGCCTTGCAGCCTTTGTACTTTGAGGAGCTTTTTCTCCACCACACTGGCCTGGCTCTCATCTTGTGTGGACATTGCCTGGTGATCAGGACGTGATCTTCTCCTGTAAAATTGTTTGAGTCTACTGCGTTGATTTACAATTTTCGTTACATTACTTCCAACTGCTTCTTGCAAATTGCCCTGTGTATTGATATGTTCATCACTATCAGACTCTTCCAGTTGCAGTATCCTTTTACTTTTTTTCTTTTGACATACTGTTGGTGAAGAAACATTTTGACTATGGACTGGCATGTCCTCTATGTCTGTATTGACATTGTTTTCCAAATCTGTGATTTCCATCTCTTTATGAAAATCTACGAATTAAAAAAAATGTATGGTTAACATTATTATTGTTATGTCATTTACCTTCTAACTCAAATAAATTGCTTTTCTTGAATAAAAGAAGCGTGTTCTTCATGTAGCAATTCGTCTACTCTTCTGTCCTCTGACTTCGTAAGTCATTTGTGAATATTTACTTCAAACAAATGTTAAGATTAGAATTCATACGAACTACATCTCCCACAATGCACTGATGCAATGCAGACTCCCATTTATTCCTATGACTCTTTTTGTGTGTGTTTCAGAGTACATGCTGTAAATTAATTTTAAATTTAAGATTTTTTCTGGAGGCAAATGTCTGTGACATATGTTACGTCATAAAATTTACAGTTACACACTTACCTTGCGAAGTACCAGGCATTTCAGATGTATCTATGTTGGTCACTCCAACCACTGCTTCAGTAAGCAGGGTCCCCTCAACCATCTCCTCCAGTGGGGTGTTTGGTTTATCCTTTGGGGGTCCACCACCTGTCTTGTTTGCATATTTAATCCTGGATGCAATTTTGTCCTTAGCACGGCTGCGCAAGTCATACCAGCGTTTTTGTAAGTTTGTGATATCTCTGTGGGCGCCCACAGCATTCACTTTTGATTGAATGGCCAGCCACAGTTTCCTCTTCACTCCTTCTGGAACCTTCAAGGAATCCTTACCAAAAAGCTGGTCATGCCTCAGAGTGACCTCTTCAATTAATATTTCCAGTTCCTGGTCACTAAACTTTAATTTTCGTTTTCTTGCTTGCACGTCTTCAACGGCACTTTCCGCAGCCATCTCTCCGTCAAGGGCACACCAAACACACTCCTCCAGTAGCTGAAAGCAGAGCTCCAACTGCCAACAGCCACTCCTACAGTTTAAACTGAACTTCAGCTGTGTCTAATCTGTGTACTGGTTTCCTGGGTGTGTCCTCATTGGTATGCATGAAAATGCGAATTCGCATTTTGCGATTTCGCAATGTGCGAAGTCGCACCGGAAAAATAGCATTTTTCTTGCGATTCGGAGAAAAATGCGAATGTTACCGAATCGCAAAATAAATGCGAAAAAAATGATGCATACCATTATGCGATTCCTAATCTGCGTTTCGCTAATTTTCGCAAATTAGAGAACGCAAAAAATAACTTTGATGCATGTGGGCAATAGTGTTTTTTTTTTTTTACTATCCTTCACTGCCAGGTAAACTCTGGTGGTGAGGGGCAATAAAAAATAAATAAGCCCCCCCTTTCCACGGTAGATGACTCCTATGGTGAGGGGACATTATCTTTTTTATTTTCATAAAAGAAAGTCCTGTTTCGGAATTTTCTTTTTAAAAATAAAAACCAAAAAACAGTTTGTTACAGAGCCTTGCACCAAACTGTCAAAAGCATTGCCAGGAACTGCTGTGATGGCTGTTCATGTTAATATGCTTTCTAAAGATTGCAGACAGTACTTCCCTCAGGGCATTGGAGTAATTTACTCCGTCGCCCTGGTGGACCAACGGGCTTTCTGCCATTATATAAACCAGGCCTTATGGTCTTAATGAATTCCTGGCAAATGACCAGTTATTCAGTCAGGGCGACAGAAAAAATTACTCTGTTGCCCTGATTGGAGGACCGCCTGACAGATCCATAAATGACTGCCAAGTTGGCAGTCAATTCAAATGCATTGTAATGAACTGTTGTCAGGCCATTCCTGTCAAGGCATTTCGCGTTTGGTGCTGGGATCCTTCAGCGTGATAGAGGCCTCCCCCAAAAAGTTTTTTATTTAATTTTCAAAAAGAAAATTCCAAAACGCGATTTTCATTTTGAAAATAAAAAAGACAACTCCCCCCTCCCCATAGTAGCGAGGGAAGCATTACCTTGGTGGTGTAGATACTCCGTACTCATGTATATATGTTGTGTCATTTACATTTTTCTCTAATCCACTGAAGCACAAATCAATGGGGGCAATGTGTCAGTCTACATCAGCCATTGGCTGATTACACTATCATTTACAGCATGTTACTCTTCCACCATGCGCAAATCCACACACAAAGTAGTTCACTTCAGTGCCCGGGAGTATATGGTAATGTGTATTGTTTTAGACCTAAACACATTTTTGCTTTTAGGCAATGTTTTTTAGTTTTTAGATTGATGAACATCTGATAGCTTCCCGAAATATAACATTTTTCAAAAAACCATGACAAAACAAAAGAAGAATTCAGTGGCGGCTGGTAGGGAATGGTGGGAGGGCAGGGGGAAGGTAGAGGATGAGGGGCTTTGGAAAGAAAAAAAAAACTAAAAGAAAACTTACCTGGGGTCGCCTTTGCCAGCCACCGTCCCTCCTTGGAACCTTGAATAACAGAGCCTCCCAGAATCCTCTGACCAATCGCAATGCTGTCTTCCAGCAGCATTGTGAGTGGTCTGAGCGCCGGGGTTTGGCGCTCAGACAGGGGCTTGGAGGCTGTGCATTTTCTCCACCAAGGCTGTATAATACAGCCTGTGGAGAACATGCACAGTGTGCATGATGGTTTGGCCGGCCCAAGACGAATGGCCACACCATCATGTACACTTAAGGTGCAACCACCACTTCTCCTTTGGCCTCGACGCAGGGGAGGCCAGACCCGTCCCACTCAAACAACCTGGCTAGCTGCAGTACCACTGCAATAAAAAAAATAGAATGAAAATAAGGTTTAATTATTATCATTCTATTTTTCGTTTGCACTGTTGTAAATTAGTGGGGCGACGCTCCTACACCTTAGCGGAGGAGCCACCTGTGGAAGAATTGCCAAAAGACTGGTGGACCATGCCACACCTATTGGGTTTGCCCAGGCTTGTTTCATTGGTTATACTCAAATAGGATAGTTCAGTATTTCACTTACATGATGAAAAACATCCCTTTCAAGTTAACTACACCAAAATAAACATGTAATATACAACATGTGTAATGGGTAAGAGTTAATATTATTTACACACATACATGCGGAGACCTTTGTCTCTCCTATCTTTCTATAAGCAGATCTCCCCGGTGATTGCTGAAATCGCTGCACACATACACCTACGTTTCTGTAGTAAATGTAGGGGGGATGTGGCAGTGACTGTAAAATGGGGAATGTTTATCCCAAAATTGGTGGGGATTTGTGGGTAACGAGGTTTTAAGGGAGGGTTAAGGAGGTGTTTAGGAAGGGACAAACACCCACCCAAAAAAGAGTAACACTATTGCTATTCACATACTGCACTTCTAAAGTTACTACAGCAAAAAAAGTCCCAAACCAAACGTAGCTGTACTCAAGTTCCGACCAGAAGTAGGTTCAGCACCACACATAGACAACCAATAGAATTGTAAAACCCTTCCATTGAAAATAATAAAGGCAGGGACTCAATATTAAACCCCTTAGGAAATGATGTTAAAAGAAATTAGCTTAGTTCGACTTAAAAAAAAAATATACAAGCTGTATAATTAAAAAATATTTAAGTGCATATTTTAAATAAACTTTTTTATTTATTTAAGAAATTTAAATCATGGAAGTTTGTAAGTATGTCTCTTCCACAGGAGAAGTGCATAGAGATGTTCCAGTATTCATTGCAGAAGGTTTACCTACCCGGATACATACTTGATAGCAGGACAAAGATGATTAATGGTTCAAGGTTAAGTGTACTTTTCCTCCATCTATTGTGGAATAGAGTGTCGTAGAGTGGAGAATATTATTGTAGAGTGGAGTGTTGTTGAGTGCAGTAGAGTGGAATATTGTGGAGTAGCATAGAGTGGAGTGTCATAGTGTGGATTGGTGTAGGATGGAGCAGAATGGCATAGAGTGAAGCACAGTGGGGTACCGTGGATTACAATATGATGGAGTGGGTAAGAGTGGAGTGACACAGAGTGGAATTGAGTATAGTGGCATAGAGTAGGGTAGATGTTGGGTAGTTTGTTATTGTGTGGAGGAGTGTAGAGTGGAGTGGTATAGAGTGGAGTGGGGTGGAGTGGACTGGCATAGAGCGGAGTAAATTGTTGAAGAATGGAGTGGCATAGAGTGGAGTAAAGTGGCGTGGAGTGTCGGTGAGTAGAGTAGAGTGGTGTACAGTGGAGTAGAGTGGAGTGGGATAGAGTGGAGTATCAAAGCATGTTGTAGAGAGTTGTAGAGTGAAGTGGCATGGAGTACAGTGTTTTAGAGTGGAGTAGAGTGTTGTAGAGTGGAGTGGCATAGAGTCGATTGGATTAGAGTAGAATGTCGTGGAGTCAAGTGAAGTGTTCTAGAGTGGAGTAGAGTGGTTTGGTATAGAGTGGAGAGGGCTAGAGTGGAGTAAAGTGGATTGGCATAGTGGAGTGCTGTACAGTGGACTGGACTGTCATAGAGTGGAATGGTATGGAGTGGGGCACAGTGGAGTAGAGTGTCACAAAAGCAGAGTGACAGAGACTGGAGTAGAGGTGCATGGAGTGGAGTAGAATGGAGTCAAGTGCTGTTCCATATACCAACCAAGTCTAACATACCCAAACTTTAACAATTCTAAAGCTATAGGTAAAACTTTCATTTACAATGTTTCCACCACCTTCAACTTATTATAACAAGTGGACCTAGTTAAACACTCTTTTCAGCTCACTAACAAGATAACACTAACTATAACTCCTCACTCTACCATGCACGGTGTTGTGACAAATAATGTCATTTGAGAAGTTATGTTTTGTGATGAATATTATGATTTCACATGGTATAAGGGATGTGGCATGCAAGAATATAAACAGTGCATGTAAAAGGCATGAGTTATAGTTAATATAGTGGAGCGAGTAAGATGGCAAAACTGTGTTCAGAGGTTCGCGACAGTAATTTGAAGGTGGTGTGTTATAAATTTGAGTTATAATTACAACTTTTCAATTTTTAATGTTTGTGTATTTTAAGTTTGCTTTGTATAGAAAGAATACATATGGTATTTCTAACTATGGATTATCCTGAACCTCGTTTTTTCATTGTATGTTAATGGTTTTTGTTTTTAATAAAAATGTGTTTAAAATCACATTGTGTTGTGTCACTAATTGGAGTGTCGGAAAGTGGAGTGTAGTACAGTTCATTGGAGAGTATCGTAGAATCTAGTGTAATAGAGTGGATTATTATAGAATGGAGTCCAGTAAAGTGGAGTGATGTGGCGTACAGTGAAGTGAGGTGTTATACAGTGGAGTGGCATGGTGTTTTGTATAGTGGAGTGGAGTGGGGTACAATGGCGTGTCGTCAGGTAGAGTGTCATAGAGTGGCATAGTAGATTGCCATACAGTGTTATAGAGTATAATGGCACTGAGTGGCTTAGAGTGGAGTGGCATACAGAGGAGTAGAGTGGAGTACTGTGTCAGAGTAGAGTAGAGTAATGTGAGTTATAGTGGCATACAAACAGTTGCATACAGTGCTGTATAGTGGTCTAGAGTACTGTAGAGCAGAGTGTAGTAGAATATTGTAAAGTGGTATTTATTCAGTACAGCAAAGGGTTGTACAGTATAATAAAGGGGTATAGACAGGAGTAAAGTGTTGGAGAGTGGCCTACAGTGTAGTAAAGTGAGTTGCATAGAGTACAGTAGTGTGTGAAACAGTGGAGCTGCTTGGAGTGGATTGTTGTATAGTAGCGTCAAGCGAGGTAAAGTCTCAACAGTGGAGTAGATTTCATCTGAGTGGTGTAATTTACTGTGGGGTAAAGAACAATACGGTGTATTGGTGTGTCGTAGAGTGGCATGCAGTTGGGTGTAATGGCATAGTGTAGGTCGTAACTGTTATAAATTTGAGTGTGATGGAGTGGAGTATAGTAGAGTGGAGTGCTGTGTCATATAGAAAAGTGTTGTATAGTGGAATAGAGTGTTGTACATTGGAGTGTACAGGCATAGAGTGGCGTACAGAGTTGGACTGTGGAGTGGCTAGAAAGAGTGAAGCATAATGTCGTAAAGTGCCATGAAGTGTGGAAAACCTTTATAGAGTGGAGTTATATATAGAGTGGAAGAGAGTGTCATACAATAGGGCGGCATAGAGTGGAGTGGTGTACACGGTAGTGGCATAAAGTGGATTACCATAAATTGGGTTAGCAAAGAGTGAAATAGCGCACAGTAGAATACTATACAGTGTAGTGTAGAAGAGTGGAGTGGCATAGAATGGAATTGCATAGAGTGGAGTGGTGTACAGTAGAATGGCGTAGAGTGGAGTAAGGCTCAGTGGATTGACATAGAATGGGATGGCATAAAGTGTAATAGCGTATAGTATAGTAGCGTACAGTGCAGTGGCGTACAGTGAAGTGGTGTAGACTGGAATCAATCAATCAATCAATCAAGGAATTTATATAGCGCACTACTCACCTGCTAGGGTCTCAAGGTGCTGGGGGGGGGGGGGGGAGAAAATGATACAGCTCGATGAGCCAGGTCTTGAGCTGTTTCCTGAAGGAGAGATGGTCCTGGGTCAGTCGTAGGTGGGTGGGGAGGGAGTTCCATGTCTTGGCTGCCAGGTAGGAGAAGGATCTTCCTCCGGCGGTGGTTCTGCGAATGCGTGGGGCGGTGGCGAGGGCGAGGCAGGCGGAGCGGGGCTGGCGGGTTGGCGTGTAGAACTTGAGGCAGTTGCTGAGGTATAGGGGTCCCATGTCATGGAGAGCCTTGTGTGCATGGGTGAGGAGTCTGAATGTGATCCTCTTGCTGACGGGGAGCCAGTGCAGGTCTCTCATCTGGGCCGAGATGTGGCTGTCGCGGGGGGTGTCCAGTACGAGTCGTGCATAGGCGTTCTGTATGCGCTGCAGTCTTTTCTGTAGTTTGGCTGTAGTTCCAGCGTAGAGACTGTCTTCCTGGTGTTGGTGGGGATCCACCGGAAGATCTTTCGGAGCATGCTCAGGGTGTTAAAGCAGGATTATGATATGGCGTTGACTTGCTTGGTCATTGGAGGGAGGAGTCCAGGATGAAGCCCAGGTTGCGTGCATGATCCGTTGACTTGGGGGCGGTGCCCAGGGCAGGGGGCCACCAGGAGTCATCCCAGGCGGAGGGGGGTGTTCCCAGGATGAGCACTTCCATTTTTTCTGAGTTCAGTTTCAGCCGGCTGAGCTTCATCCATTCCGCGACGTCTTTCATTCCTTCCTGGAGGCTGGCCCTGGCGGTGGCGGGGTCGTTGGTGAGGGAAAGGATCAGCTGGGTGTCGTCAACGTAGGAGATGATGTTAAGGTTGTGTTGGCGTGCGATGGCAGCAAGGGGGCTCATGTAGATGTTAATGAGGTTGGGGCTGAGCGAGGATCCTTGAGGGACGCCACAGATGATCTCGGTGGCCGCGGACCAGAACGGGGCGAGGCAGACCTTCTGGGTTCTACCGGCGAGGAACAAGATGATCCATTCCAGGGCCATTCCTTGGATTCCAATGTTACAGAGGCGCTGTATCAGGGTGCGGTGGCAAACGGTGTCGAAGGCTGCTGAGAGGTCGAGGAGGATGAGGGCCGCTGTTTACCTGTTGTCGAGCAGGGACCTGATGTCGTTGGTGGCTGCGATGAGGGCAGTCTTGGTGCTGTGGGATACGTTACTCTCGAGGAAGGCGGAGAGTTGTTTGTTGACGGTCTTCTCGATGACTTTGGCCGGAAACAGGAGGAGCGAGATGGGGTGGAAGTTCTTGAGGTCCGTGGGATCTGCGGTGGGTTTCTTCAGGAGGGCGGAGAGTTCGGCGTGTTTCCAGATCTCCGGGAAGGTGGCGGATGTGAAGGAGCTGTTAATGATGTCCCGGAGATGGGGTGCGATGTTAGAGTCGGCTTTGTTGAAGTTGTGGTGAGGGCAGGGGTCGGTACGGGAGCCAGAGTGGATGGTGTTTATCGTGCCGATGGTGTCTTTGGTGCTGACCGGGGTCCAGGTGTAGAGGGTGGTGGTGGGGGGTGTTGGATCGGAGGTAGGGTGCGTGGTCTGTGTGTCAAAGCTGTTGTGTATGTCGGCGATCTTGCGGTGAAAGAACGAGGCGAGTGAGTCACAGAGGTCCTGTGAGGGTATGATGTTGTTGCAGGCGCTGGGGTTGGAGAGCTCTTTAACGATGCTGAAGAGTTCCTTGCTGTTGTCGGAGTTGTTATCCAGTCGTTCTTTGAAAGTGGCCCTTTTGGTAGTGCGGATCAGCTGGTGGTGTTCTCGGGTAGCGTTCTTGAGGGCTGTCAAGTTTTCTGTTGTCTGGTCGTGGCGCCAGGCTTTCTCGAGGGTGCGGCAGGTTTTCTTGGAGGTTTTGAGGTCATTGGTGAACCATGAGGCTTTCTTACTGCCGGGTCTTCTGTGGGGGGTTTTTAGTGGTGCGAGGTCATCGGCGCAGTTGGTGAGCCACCGTGTGAGGTTGCGCGCTGCTTCGTTGGGGTCCGTGGTGGTGGTGGGAGGGTTCTGGCTGAGGGAGGTGGTGAGCTGGCCGGTGGTGATCTTGCTCCAGCTCCGGCGGGGAACCTGTTGCGGGTGGTGGTGGGCCGTGGTTTTCCTGAAGCTGAAGTGGACGCAGCTGTGATCCGTCCAATGTAGTCCAGTGGAGTGGCTGAAGGAGATGTGCTTGCTGGAGGAGAAGACGGGGTCAAGTGTGTGGCCTGCGTAGTGGGTAGGGGTGTTCACCAGCTGCTTGAGTCTGAGGTTGGCGAGGTTGTCCAGCAGGGCGGCGGTGTTGCTATTGTTGTTATTCTCCAAGTGGAAGTTGAGGTCTCCTAGGAGGATGTAGTCCGTGGAGGTCAGGGCGTGTGGGCTGACAAAGTCCGCGATGGTTTCTCTGAATTGTGTGCGTGGTCCTGGGGGTCTGTTGATGAGGGTGCCTCTGAGGGTGGTCTTGGGGTCGTTGTGTATCTGGAAGTGGAGGTGCTCAGCGGCGGTGAGGGTGTCGTCGGAGTTGGTCAAGATGCTGATGGTGTTTCTGTGGACGATGCCGATGCCTCCTCCGATTTGGTTGATGCGGTCCCTCCGGGTGATTTTGTAGATATCCGGCATGGCTATGGCGATGTCGGGGGCTGAGGAGGCGTTCATCCAGGTTTCTGTGAGGAAGGCGACGTCTGGAGATGTTACGCCGAGGAGGTTCCAGAGTTCGATGGCATGCTTGTGAACTGAGCGGGTATTGAGCAGGATGCACTTGAGGTGGTTGTTGCTGGTGCCTGGCTTGGCGGGTGCAATGCCGGTTCGGCGGCAGCTGAATTTTCAGGTTTGGCAGGTAAAGGGTCCGCCTCGGGGTGGCCTGGTAGCAGGTGGAGTTCCGGCCGGCATTGAGTGCGTGGAGGGTGGCGACATCGTAGGTCCATCGGGTGGGGTGGCAGGGACGGGGGCCAGGGGTTGTGGTGCTGGGCGCGGTGCAGGCGTGGACAGGCGTAGATGGGCTTGCTTTTGGCGTGCCTTCGGCGCACCAGCGGTGAATCCCGCTGCGCGTGTCCGCTGCGAGCGCCCGCTGCACGGACGCACAGCGTTCGACATAAGAGGGAAGGGGGAGGTGGGGTCAGCTGGGAGGTGGGAGGGAGCAGGGGGGGCAGCGGCAGGAAAGACGGGGCTTGGGATCCTGCCGAGGATCGCGGCAATCCTAGGGGAGGCAGGGGCCCAGAACGAAACGAAGAACAGTCCAATCGCTTGGGGTACAGAAAGAGAAGGGGGGCGGGCAGGCACTCGGGGCACAGAAACCAGGAGTCAGGAAGGGAGAATAAGAACAGTCACTCAGTCATACGGGGTACAAAAGTAGAAGGGGGTCTGTCAGGCACACACGGGGCACAGACCAAGGGCAGGGGCAGGGGCAGCCGAACCCGCAAGAAGGAGAGAGCGCCGATCTGGAGGGAGGAGCAGGAGGCACAGCAGTCAAGGCAGGCGGAGCTGCAGCGGTGGGGAAGCAGCCTACCCGAGGGTCAAGAATAGCATACACTGGAATGTGGTATAGTGTAATAGCATACAGTGGAGTGGCACCCAATGGAATAACATAGAATGCAGTGGGGTAGAAGGGAGTGACATACACTGGAGTGGTCTAGAGTGGAGTAGCATTCAGTAGAATGGCATACAGTGGATTTGGGTGGGGAGGAACAGCACATACTGGAGTAGCATTTAGCTGAGTGGCATATAGTGTGTCACCACCCATGTACTGATACAATGGCCCAGGCACTAACACATGCACTGCTACAATCCCCTGAGCACTACCCAAGCAGTCCAGCAATCCCTCTGTTACTCCCTGTGCACTATTCCAATCACTCTGCCAGCACCATATACTTATCTAATCGCTCTGGCAAAACCCCAGCACTTATAAATTCACCATGCAGTCTCCTTGCAGCACTCTATTCATCCAATCATTACACATGTACTCATGCAATGGTCATGGCACTAACGTATGCAGTGCTACAATCACAAGAGCACTACCCATGCAGTCCAGCAATCCCCCTGTCACTTCCTGTGCACTTTTCATGCAATGACCTAGGCACTCATACATTCACTGCTACAATCCCCAGAGCAGTACCTATGCACCCCAGCAATCCCCTTGTCACTCCGTGAGCACTCTTCTAATCACCTTGTCAGCACTGTATACTTATCCAATCACTGTGCCAATACCCAAGCACTTATACATTCACCATGTAGTATCTTTGCAGCACTCTAATCATCCAGTCACTAACCATGTTTTTATGCAATGTCCCAGGCAATAACACATGTAGTTCTACAATCCCGAGGACTACCTATGCAGTCCAATAATCTGCCTGTCACTACTTATGCACTCCTCCAATAACCCAGCCAGCACAATGTACCTGTAGTGGTGGGGTACCTACCACTACAGGTACATTGGGTACATTGGGTACCTACCACTTGACATGAGTCAAGTGGTAGGTACCCTACCTACCACTTGACTCACGAAAGACAGTGGTGACAGCATTAGCCTTGTCTAGACTGGACTATGGGAACGGCCTATATGCTGGAGCCAGGAAGAAAATTCTAATCAAACTCCAACGTCTGCAGAATGCAGCAGCCAGGCTGATATTAGGGATACCAAAATTTGAAAGAATCAGCCACAAACTTAGAGACCTACACTGGCTACCAATCGAAAAAAGAATACAATTCAAAACACTGTGCTTAGCATATAAATCAACCAATGGAACTGGATCCCAATTTTTAAAAACTCATCTAAAACTATATGAGCCAAATAGAACCCTCAGATCTGGCCAAAAGAAAATAATCGCGGTACCAAGATTCAAGAGAGCAAACTGGGGCGGAAGAAGCTTCCTGGTACATACAGCGAGAATCTGGAACCAACTACCGCTAGATATAAAAACAAGTCCATCACTGAAATCATTTAGAAAGCAAGTAAAAACGTGGCTGTTCTCTGCATATCCCTAAATTAACATCTCAAGAGTCAGAGTCGAATCACAGCGCCAAGACGCCTATGGGCAATCGCGCGCTTTACAAATGCACAAATCAAATCAAATCAAATGTACTTATCCAAGCAGTTCGCAAAAAACACAAGCACTTATAAATTCACCATGTACTCTCCTTACTGTACTGTAATCATCCAGTCACCACCCATGTACTGATGCAATGGCCCAGGCACTAACACATGCACTGCTATAATCCCCAGAGCACTACCCATGCAGTCCTGCAATCTCCCTGTCACTCCATGTGCGCTCATCCAATCACTCTGCCAGCACCATTTACTTATCTGCCAAAACCCCAGCACTTATAAATTTACCATGCAGTCTGATTGCAGCACTCTAATCATCCAATCACTACGCATGTACTCATGCAATGGCCAAGGCACTAACTCAAGCAGTGCTAAAATCTCCAGAGCACTACCCATGCAGTCCAGCAATCCCCTGTCACTCTCTGAGCTTTCTTCCAATCACCCTGCCAACACCATGTCCTTATCCAATCACTCCGCCAAAACCCAAGCATTTATAAATTCACCATGCACTCTCCTTGCAGTACTCTAATTATCCAGTCACTTCACATGTAGTCATGCAATGACCCAGGCACTAACACATGCACTGCTACAATCCCCTGAGCACTTCCCATGCAGACCTCTAACCACCAAAGCACTACTGATTCACTCCTCCAATTACCTAGTTAGTACCCATGCCCTCCAGAAATCCCTCTGTCACTACCCATGCACTCCTCCAATCTCCCAGCCAGCACTATACTCTTATCCAATCACTCCACCAAAACCCAAGTAGTTATAAAATCACCATGCACTGTCCTTGCAGCACTCTAATCATCCAGTCACTACCCATGTACTCATGCAATAACCCAGTCACTAATACATGCACTGCTGCAATCCCTTGAAGACTACCTATGCAGTCCAGTAATATACCTGGTACTACCTATGCAGTCCTCCAGTCACCCAGGCCAGTCTTATGTCCTTATCCAATCACTGCGCCAAAACCCAAGCACTTATAAATTCATAATCCACTCTCCTCGCAGTACTCTAATCCTTCAGTCACTACCCATGTAGTCATGCAATGATCCAGGTACTAACACATGCACTGCTACAATCCCTGTGTACTACCCATACCGTCCAGCAATCCCTATGTCACCTGCTGTGCACTCTTCCAATCACTCTGCCAGCACCATATACTTATCTAACCGCTCTGCCAAAACCACAGCACTTATAAATTCACTGTGCAGTCTTCTCGCAGCCCTCTAGTCATCCAATCACTACATGTGTACTGATGCAATGGCCAAGGCACTAACAACTGCAGTGCTAAAATCTCCAGAGCACCCCCCATGCAGTCCAGCAATCCCCCTGTCACTCCCTGAACACTCTTCCAATCACCCTGCCAGCACCATGTCCTTATCCAATCACTCCGCCAAAACCCAAGCATTTATAAATTCACCATGCACTCTCCTTGCAGCACTCTAATCATTCAGTCACTTCCCATGTAGTCTTTAATGACCCAGGCACTAACACATGCACTGCTACAATCCCCTTAACATTTCCCATGCAGATCTCTAACCACCTACACACTACTGATTCACTCCTCCAATTACCTAGGTAGTACCCATGCCCTCCAGAAATCCCTCTGCCACTAACCATGCACTCCTCCAATCATCCAGCCAGCACTATGTACTTATCCAATCACTCCGCCAAAGCCCAAGCAGTTATAAAATCACCATGCACTCTCCATGCAGCACTCTATTCATCCAGTCACTACCCATGTACTCATGCAATGACCCTGTCATTAACACATGCACTGCTGCAATCCCGTGAGGACTACCTATGCAGTCCAGTAATATCCTTGGTACTACCTATGCAGGCCTACAATCACCCAACCAGTCCTATGTCCTTATCCATTCAGTGCACCAAAACCCAAGCACTTATGAATTCACCATGCACTCTCCTTGCAGTACTCTAATCATCCAGTCACTACCCATGTAGTCATGCAATGATCCAGGCACCAACAAATGCACTTCTACAATCCCTGTGTACTACCATTGCAGTCCTCTAACCACCTACACACTTCTCATTTGCTCCTTCAATTCCCATGGTAGTACCCATTCAGTCAAGCAATCACCCTGTCACTCCCCATGCACTCTTCTAGTCACTCAGCCACTACTGTATACTAATCCAAACACTCTGCCAATACCCAAGCACTTATAAATTCACTCAGGCACTCTCCTTACAGTATTCTAATGTTTCAGTCAGTAGCTATGTACTCATGCAATGAACCAGGCACTAACTGATCACTACTACTATCCCCTATGCACTACCCATGCAGTCCTCTAACCCCTTACACATTTCTTGTTTGCTCCTTCACTTCCCCAGGTAGTTCCTATACAGTCCTGCAATCACACTGTCACTCCCCGTGCACTCCTCCAGTCACCCAGCCACTACCATGGACTAATCCAAACAACTATAACACCTATAGTGGTCAAAGACTGACAGGGGGATTGCTGGAGTGCATAGGTAGTCCTCAGTGGATTGTAGTACTACATCTGTTAGTGCCTGGGTCATTCCATAAGTACATGGTTAGTGACATGATTGTAGGAGAGTAGGGTCTGCTATCCTATGGTCACCCCTAATTTTTTGCTATTTGCTTCACTGGTTTATGACTTAATGTGGCTGTGGGCCTGCTAATCAGACCCACAGCCTGCTGTTCTCTCTCTAAATTACTCCCAATGCACTCTAGGTACATTACGAATTGGAACTGGTTCACCTTATTGGCCCCTGTAACAGTGTACTCTAGGTACCCAGGGCATAGGTGTGTCCAAGGCCTACCAGGGGCTGCAGCATGTATTGTGCCACCCCTGGCCTGGCCTCCATATTTGACACAACTGGCTGATCAATCAGCTGGGGTACGTTGGTGTAATCACCTCTTGCTTAGATATAGTATACCTATATCTAACCTAACTGGACACATGTTAACCTATGAGCCACTCCTATGAAAGGCCTCTACAATCCTGGAGGCAGGGTGCTTGGTTTCATGTGAGAATGTGCTCTGACACGAGCTGAGCCTGTCTGCAGCTGTCAGGAACAACTCCCTTAGCTGTTCCAGGATATTGCCATACCATATACTATTAAGTGCATTATAATCCTCGCGGTTATTTGCTAACTTTGGTTTGGCTTTATCAAAACATGCCGAGTAAGGTGTCATACGAATTGGAATACTACCCCCTCGCCAGTTCTGGCGACGGGGGTAGCATTCCACCCTTCTAGAGGGACACGACATGTACATAACCTGAACCCCGGTTAAAGTTAAACTCGAGCCTCAGCATCACAAAATGGATGCTGCCACCACAGACACAAGTCTGACCTCCTGCTGCTGGGAGTCCTTCCAGCGAGGGAGGCTTGGACAAAGGGTTTCCTGCCTTGGGAGGTGCTAGCACCACCCCAGACAGGATTTTGTGTATTGGGTAGGACAGGGCTGAATAGAATCAGACATGCCTGGGGTACACAAGGTGTCCCTGTGCCTAAGCCAGTTCAAACCGGTGCTGGGGCTCGCCAGCCCCAGCCCTGGTGCGAAGCTGGACAAAGGAAAGGGGGTGTAACCACCCCCCTTCCTGGTCCCACCCAGAGGAGGGTCCTAGCAGGTAATCCGGCCTCTAGATTTGGAATAAGAGTAGGAGCTGTGTCCTAAGACTTCAGATCATCCTGAACTCGACTTGAAACTAAGATGAATACTGGACTTCGACATTCTGCTGCACAGAAGAATCTCCCTTGTGGCCAAGGAGTGGCCACCCTGTGAAAACAGGTACCAACCAGCAACTCGACGTCTGCTTTGCCGCCGCCTCCCGCCGGAGCCCGAGCCCAGAGCCCGACAATACCTGGATTCCCAGACATCTCAGAGCCCGATCCACAGTCCCTGAAAAGAAGGCACCGAGAGACTTGAGACCGGACCTCTTGAAAGACCCCCGAGAAGCTGACTGCGCAGCACCTGAGGCACCCTCGAAGCTGTGCTTTGGAGTTTGAGAAGCCCCATCACCGAGCAGCATCTGCACTGAAGATCAGCCCCCAGCATCTCCACGATCTGCGTGGGGCCCTTTTGAACTTTACCACTCGACGCGCCATCCTGGTCATTTGCCATGTGGCTAGCGGCCATCTTGGCGACAAAACCTACAAACAACACCACTGGTCTGGTTGCTCCAGACTGGCCCTCGCTCCCCTGAAAATGAGCACCCACTCTGACCTTGCTGGTCCGAGTAACAAGCTTTCTTCACTTCCTGCGTGGCTTGCATTAGCCAAGGCCTGTTTGCTCCAATCGAGTTGCCGACACCGCCAACAGCTAGAGTCTTTGTGGGACAGCTCGTGATCGACTCCTGGACGTCCTCGACCTCTTCGTGTCCACGTGGCTGCGGAGACAAGCTGCACCTCATCGCCTGTTTGCACCCGACATCCCCTGGTTCCATCCTGGTTCCACGGTAGTCACTGGCTAGTGACTTTGAACATTGTCCCCTATGCTTTCAGGTCTTCACCTCTTCAGATCCACCTTTGAATTCACCGGAACTCTCCTCGACGACCCGCCTGCAGCATCTTCATCTTCAGGCACCATCGACCTGCGTGACGAAACCCGACACTACTTCGCACCTGTGCACCCGCTTCCTGTGGGTGAGGTAACTCAGCAACGCTGGTGTTCCTACACTGGTACACACCTCTAGTGCCTAGGTCTAAAGTTTTGTCCTTCTAGGTCAGTCGGAAGGTTCCTTAAACACTAACTTTGTAACTTTTATGCACCTTTGACATTGCATTGGTGTATGCGTGTGCTTTAAGCTCTGCACCCGAGTCCCTCGGGCCTTTCTCGACTTCTTCCCTGTTAGTCCGGAACAGCTCCAGTGATTCCCCAGGCCCTAGGCCTACTTCCTTTCCCAATAGTGACTCTTATACCACTATTTTAGTATATGGTTTAGGTGGCCCATAGGGCTCATCCATATTGTGCAACTATTGTGTATTTAAACTGTGTTTTGTTTTATCGCATTTGCTTCTGTGCTCATAAAGAGTATAGGGGATACTTGTAGTAATAAATATATATATATTTTCAATATATATCTGTGTGGTGTCCTTCCATTTGGTATTCAAGGGGATTGTGTATGGTAAAACAGCTTGCTTCACATGCCTATACAGAGTTTAGCCTAAGACTGCTTTGTCCACGCTACTAGGATAGATGGTCTATAAGGTTGACTTACAACCAATCATCAGAAGGGTTGCTTGGCATGGTACAAGGTGATCACTAGAACTAGTGAGCATCATATACCAGGCCAACTTCTCACAGTGATGATTAGAGTACTGCAGAGAATCTATTAAAAGGATTTATACCAAATCACAAAAAGCACATGTTTTGGGTATTGATCTAGTTTTCTGCCTAATTTGGTGTAATTCCATTCAGCTGTTTGGGCTGTAGTGCCATTCAAAAATTCCTAAGGTAATTGCATTTTGGGACACCTCCTTTTTCTCTTGCCCCCACGTAATGGATCACCCCATTCCAGTAAGGGGCTGAGGAGGATGAACTTTGTATTTGAATGTTTCATGAAGATTCGTCAAATTGCAAAAAAGTTTTTAGCAAACTCCAAAATCCATTTCCAATGGTAGTCAAGTCCTAACTAGTGCCACTGTGTTAACATCTATAAGTTTAAGTTCAAAGTGGGGTCAAACTTCAGGCAGTGACTTTTGAAAACCCTTTTCATGAAGAGTAGGAGGACCAAAGAAATTGGATATACCAACCATGAAAATAGAAAATTGCGTCCTCTTTTGCCTTGCTGGGCAACAGAGCTATATTATGCCTCTTATTTTTTTATTTTATTTTATTTTGAAAGTTTTATATAGCACAAACATGACACCGAGGGTATCAGTGCGCTTTACAGATTATGCAACCAACTGGTAAACAAAAACGAAAAAACTAAATATGCATCGTAGTGTATGAACATACAAAGCACAATATCCAAAGCGACAAAATAGCAGTCTAAGATTATCGAACACTCTCATGAGCGCAAGGAGAGCACTTCATCAGTCAAATCACAGACTAGAATTGTCCAACCTAATCGTGAACCAGGTGTAAGAGCCAAAGTCAACGGGAATGGGCCTAGAAACCGATGCAGGTGCCAGGCTAATGCAGAAATGTCTTCATCAGGAGCCCTTTGACCTCTTTCTTGAAGAAGACAGTAGAAGGATTCCCCCTAACTTCTGAGGGAAGGGAGTTCCAGATCCTCGGAGCCATCGCTGAGAAGGCTCGGTTATATGTCTCCTTTTCTTGAATTTCTGAGGTTTAAGCAAAAGGGTACTGGTGCTTCTGGAAGCTGTAGCCCAACAGAGAGTTCCAGTTTCTGTGCTGGAAGTGGATGGCTTTGTGAGCCATACATGCAATTTTTAACTGAATCCGAGCTTCATATAGAAGCCAATTTAGTTCCCGCAAGTTCGGAGAGATGTGGTGGAATTTTTTTGCACCAGTTAAAAGCCTAGCAGCGGAAATAAGGGTAGCCCTAAGAGAAGTCGTCCTCACTCTAGGCAGACCACAAAGTGTTGCACTATCATAGTCCAGCTGTGCAATCACTAATGCGTGCACTGCAACCTTGAGGTCATGAGCAGGGAGGAAGCGTTTGAGTTTCCTAAGTAAGCTGAGTTGGAAGTTCGCTCCTTTAGTGAGGGAGCTGATGTGCTTCTGCATGTTCAGGCTTTTGTCTAGAATGATATTCTTAAAAAGACTTTTCCCGTGCAAATCGCTCCATAGTGCAAAACACAGCCTTACAGATCTGGAAAAAGTATCTGGCTAACATGTCGGGAACACCGAAGTATACCCCTACCCTGCCTCTGGTGGGTTTGCTTCATGGGGAACCTAGGGCAATCTTCTCACCTGAGCAGTTGGCACCCTTGACAGCGGTAGGTGTGGAGATGGTTGGGGATTGCAATCTGAATAAAATCCTGATCCATTTGAGGAATTGGTGGAGATCTGTACTCTTCCCTCTGGACAGTTTTTACAATAAGAGGCCCTGATATGCACCTTTGGTCAGCTGTGGGGAGGGAGGAGCATGAGATTCACCCAATGCTGTATTAATTGATTACCCTAGGTTCGGCGGGTCATCAAGGGAAGTGGTTCTATACTTCCCTGCACACCACATCCCTTACTCCATTAAACAAATTACGAGAGAGGTAGAAGAAGATTGTACATGGGGAACTCTCAGATGTAGATTGAGGGAACATTTTACGATCCCCTAAGAAGATTTCTCGAAATACCCGCTTGAAATATTTATAATTTAACTTCATACACATGACCTACATGACACTTCACCGTCTTAACATCACTTATGGTGGGGAAACAGGAAATGCCCACGATGCTCCGACTTATATGCAGACTTTATACACATGACATGGGAATGCCAGAGCACGCTTATGTTCTGGAAGGCAATTTTGGCTAAGATTAAAGATGCCTTGGGACAAGAACTAGCCCTTACAGTGCGGATATGCCTTTTGAGACTTTTTCCCAGACCACATAAGTTCAAAAATGGGAATAGACTTATAGATTTAGCTGTGGGACTAGCTAAGCGATGAATTGCATTAGAATGGAAATTTGCGTCTGGACCCCAGTTTGCAGCTCGGAATCAAGATGTGATTAACTGGGCTGGGGCTTGGGCTGTAACCTGAGAGTTGAGCTAGGAAGAATCCAGGGGGGTGCGGTAACGCCCCATGGCCGATCTTTGAAAAGAAGCACTGGTGTCTTGGGAAGCACCGGCACAGTCAGGCAGTAGGAAAGGTGACAGTGGCAGCGAGCGGGAATAGGCGGAAATATAACAGCATAACCATCTTGTCCCTATATCGTGGGGTTAGATCCTACTATTGGACACCAGTGGCGTTTATAACTAAGAAAGAGATGTGAACTTACGAAAGATGCTAACGTACTGTGAGGAACCCTCCCAGCCTGTTTAGGGGCCCACTGGTTGGCCCTGTAATCTACATACCCTGAGTAGGTCATTAATATTTATACACACAAGCCACCCATCTGCAAACGTTTTTGGTTAATGGTTGGAAATTGTTGTTTATTCTTCACAATATAAAGGCTGCCATTATGTAATAGAATAGCACTGACAACTTTCCACCTAGAAAAGACTAGATAGAATGCAAACCGTAATGCAGACTACATATTCATTTGTTAGAATCTGAGATACCCCAAAAGGCAACACTCCTATCCTAAAGTCTGTATACGCATGGAAGATGACATATATCCTGAGAGCTTGGAAATATATAATTTGATGTAACACAGTACTATACAAAATAACTATAATTTAAGAAATAACTGGAAATTTGTAATGTTACTAATAAAATGCAATAAAAATATGTTTACAATTTTTTTATTTTCCAGTACAACTAGAATGGAGAAAAGAAGCAGATGGGGCTTTTTCTTGTTTATAGCCTCAAATATCAAAAGTGTCAGAACTGACTTTCCTAATTTTACAGCTCTGGTCTTCCTAAAGACTGATGCTCCTGGGTTATGCTTTATTGCTAAGTTGATGGAAGTGGAGACGGGCTGTGTTAGAAGAAGAATATTCACCTTGGTGTGCATATTATCATAAACAAAGTTGGTGGCATACATGGCTGGGATATGAGACGCGTTTTTGTATGGTTGGTGAGACTTTTCCTGGTAATGAGTGGTCTAACAGAAGTTGAAATTAGAGCTTACTCTGTTGTGGGATGCTGAGTGTAGTAAACCTGCCCTTTCTGCATGCATATCCCTGATTTGACGCCTCTTTCTGGACGCTGTATTCATTGGGTTTAAGGCTCTGTGAACGTTGCCACTTCTAAACAGTAGTATATAGCCTGTACATGAATTCTAAAACATGTTCTATACTTTGGAACTCCCTGTTTAGCCTATTTAATTTCAATGTAAGTCCATTGTGAATAGTGCGTAAAGAGGACCTGTGGGATGGATATTTAAATATAATTTATAAGCTTCGGTGTATATGTACACCAACAACATATGTGACAAAAATATGCGTCTGAAGAGCGTCACTGTGCTCTGGCTGGACTGCAGTTTATGAAATGAAAAAAACAGAATTTATAAAGCGCACAACGGCCCATGGTTGTCTAGGCACTGTAGTATTGCAAGAGCCACAGAATGAACTGTTGACATACCATAGAATCCGGGCTTAATTATAAGCTAAACAGCCACATTTGTAACACTTTCGTGAATGGTAAATGGGAGATGCATATTCCTTTATGTAAGATATAAGAGAAGGGTGTTCTAGAGCCTTGCTGCTGCAACTGATAAGGCACAGCCTTGTTTTTTCTTCTTCCGGATTCTGGGAGCCGTTACCCTGTTGTAGAATGCTGAGCGAAGATTTCTCGGAGCACACCCCAAACTGAACATTGCTTTGATGTCCACTGGACAGACTGCATAGAGAGCCTTACATACCGTACACATGGTCTTAAACCAGACCCGTTTTTCACCCGGAAGCCAGTGGAATTCTTGGAGCCCTCTCTACACAAAATGCCACTTAGGAATACCCAACATAAGCCCCCCTGGAGCATTCTGCACAAGTAACAACTTTGCTCAAGTTGATTTGTTGGTCTCAAATGTACTTCACTAACACTTTGCACAGAAAACTGCCTCTGCCAAATAGGAAACACCTGTTTTTATATTTTCCTAAGTCATTCTTGAAGTGTCCTTGTAAGCCCAGATAGTAGTGTAGTGTAGTTCCTATATTCCCAATCGGCTCTGCGCATTGGAATAACATAAACAGCAGTTTAGACGTAGGACTGAAGTCGACTAGGTCTCTACTGAATAGGTTAGACTTAATTAGGTATGCCAACTAGCTCAGAGGTCACTAGAAACTTCCTCGAATGAACAGGGAGGAGTTAACTTCCCTGATTAGACAAGAAGGGATTAGCTTCTGACAACCGCATAAATATGACAACTTTGCTCCCCCCAGAATAAGGAGTATATCTCCAGAGTTGTGTGAAAACAACAGATAACTATTTCACTCAGTCAATCGTGCATACTTAGTTTCACTAGAGTGCAGAGAAGTAGAGAGACGGGCGTTTTCAATAAAAGGTGTTATTTATTGAGCAGTCTTCTTTCTCATGCAAGAGAAATGAATTGCCACAATTGCAATACTTGTTATAGAGTAAAGTGCGTACAGTAAAAGGAGTATTGCAAAATATTACTGTAAAAGCATTGATATGGTTTCTGAGCCATATGATACTTAAAACGGATAAAATATATACAATTACATACAATGATAAAAGTTGACTAAACGTACTCAATTGGTTGCTTCTAAATACTAAGCATGGGCTGAAAATTCGTTCCGCTCACGGAATTTACGGATTTTCCGCGATTTCGCGATCCGCAAATCTCTCGAAATCGCGGTAAAATCCGCGAATCAGCGGGGACGAATTTTCAGCCAAGCACTTACGGGGTTACAGCGGCAGGTGCAAAAGTTGAAGCTAATTTTTTGTAACCTTTTACAAAAGGGTTACAAAGAAATTAACTTCAACTGGGCACCTGCAAGCCTGTAAGTGCTTCCTGGCGCCTCGTTGCCTACTTGCAACTATTCTCTGACCCTGCTCTGACCCTGCTCTGACCCTTGAAGCAGGGTCAGAGAATAGTTACAAGTAGGCAATGAGGCGCCTGTCACGAAAATTAAACCTCAACAGGAAGCACTGACAGATATAAAAACAAGCATTTGCAATGCAATAGGTCTCGCATTAAGAAAGTTTGAGCTATTGGTCTTGTAAATGACAATTTTTTTTATTTATGTGTTGGTTTTGAAAATAGCTAAATTAATAGCCTTGTCATTTACAATGCCAATAGTTATAACTTTCGCAAATGTGACACCTATAGCATTTGTAATGCAACATGTTTTGTATTTACGTGGCTTAGATGTATTGATATTACAAATTACAATGGCTTTTAATTTTTTTTAAATAGTTAATACTTAAATAAAAGTGATTTTAATTTATAATGGCAATAGCTTAAACTTTTGTAAATAACTTTTGTGAAGATTACGTTCAGTGTATTTTATTTTGACGAAAATCCAAGAACAGAAGTGAAATATTAACATTTTTTGTGACATTTGTAATAAAGCTTGAAACATTGAGAGAACATATTTGAACCAGTTGTTGTTAAATGGTTGCGCAGATTGATGCTGGGGAGGCGCTGTGTGGTGCTGTGGTGGTGGTGAGTGGTGCTGTGGTGATGCTGAGTGGTGCTGTGGTGGTGCTTAGTGATACTGGGATGGTGCTGAGTGATGCTGGGGTGGTGCTGAGTGGTGCTGTGGTGGTGCTGAGTGATGCTGTGATGGTGCTGTTGTGGTGCTGAGTGGTGCTGTGGTGGTGCTGAGTGATGCTGTGGTGGTGCTGAGTGATGCTGTTGTGGCGCTGAGTGGTGCTGAGTGGTGCTGTGGTAGTGCTGAGTGATGCTGTGGTGGTGGTGAGTGGTGCTGTGGTGGTGCTGAGTGATAATGTGGTGGCGCTGAGTGACGCTGTGGTGGCACTGAATGATGCTGTAGTGGCGCTGAGTGGTGCTGTGGTGGTGCTGAGTGGTGCTGTGGTGGTGCTGAGTGATGCTGTGGTGGTGCTGAGTGGTGCTGTGGTGGTGCTGAGTGGTGCTGTGGTCGTGCTGAGTGGTGCTGTGGTGGTGCTGAGTGACAATGTGGTGGTGCTGAGTGATGCTGTGGTGGTGCTGAGTGGTGCTGTGGTGGTGCTGAGTGATAATGTGGTTGTGCTGAGTGATAATGTGGTGGTGCTGAGTGATGCTGGGGTAGCGCTGAGTGATGATGTGATGATGCAGGTGGCAGAAAGGCACAAAAAGCAGTCTAACAAAGGGCAGAAAAACTAGGGAAAACGAGTCTAACAGAGGGCAGAAGGGCACAAAAAACAAGTCAAACAGAGGGCAGAAGGGCAGAAAAACAAGGGAATAACAGAGGGCAGAAGGGCACAAAAACGAGTCTAACAGAGGGCAGAAGGGCAGAAAAACAAGGGAAAAACGAGTCTAACAGAGGGCAGAAGGGCAGAAAAACAAGGGTAAAACGAGTCTAACAGAGGGCAGAATGAATCCCGCCCTGCGTGTTTGTCCACAAAGATGCCACCGTTTTGTGCAATACCTCTACTCAACTGGAGTACTTTCTACTGTCTAATCAGTAAGTGCTCCCTCGTTGGCTAAATGTATAGGGGCAGATTTACAATAATTGGCGCATCCCCAGGGATGCGCCAGTTATGGTGCGCTGTAGCTCCGTAGCTCCGCCATAGCTCTGCCACATGGTCCGCTGAATTTACAATGCGGCGCACCATGTGGCAAAAACAGCACAGATGCGTCACGCTTCTGTGCCGTTAAAGCAGCGCATTGCTGGAGCTGCGTCGCAAGCGAGACGCAGCTCCAGCAATGCTCTGGGGGGCCCTATCTCCCCAATGCTGCGTCAAGCCTTGCGCCTGCTTCAAGCAGGCGCAGGGTTTTGACGCAGCATTGGCCTAAAAGTGACTGAGTGAAATCTTGTAGATTTCACTCAGCCACTTTTAGGAGGCGTTCCTGCCCAGGAATGCCCTCCCCTGCGCCGGAACGCCTCCTGATGGCGCAGGGCTTAACAACGTGACGCATCTCTCAGCATTGCTGGACGCAGCTCCAGCAATGCTCTGGGGGGCCCTATCTCCCCAATGCTGCATCAAGCCTTGCGCCTGCTTCAAGCAGGCGCAGGGTTTTGATGCAGCATTGGCCTAAAAGTGACTGAGTGAAATCTTGTAGATTTCACTCTGCCACTTTTAGGAGGCGTTCCTGCCCAGGAACGCCCTCCCCTGCGGCGGAACTCCTCCTGATGGCGCAGGGCTTTACAACGTGATGCATCTCTCAGATGCGTCACGTTGTTAATATCCGATTCAGAAAAGGGGGTGGTGATGAACAGAGTGTCTGAATTAAGCAGACCACTCTTACCCAGTCCAAAGATCAGGGCTTGATCCATCACCGTTATTTATCTCACTGCACCATCCCAGCTCAGAACCTGGCTATATGCAAATCAGTTTGTCCCTGGCCCAGTGCATCATGGGAACAGGGCAGACTAAACTACCTAGCCAATTCTTCACCAGAAAGGAGACAAGCTACCGGGGACCGGTTTCTGGCATTTCAGCCGTCTTTGGCCCGGCTTGCTTGAATCCTGATGGTGCAGTGAGAAAGGGACTCATGTCCGAGTATACCCTGCCACACCTATAGTGGCCAAAAACGATTCAGAAAAGGGGGTGGTGGTGAACAGAGTTTGCCCTGTTCCCATCATGCACTGGGACAGGAACAGACTAATTTGCATGTAGCCAGGTTCTGAGCTGGGATGGTGCAGTGAGCTAAAAAATGGTGATGGATCAAGCCCTGATCTTTGGACTGGGTAAGAGTGGTCTGCTTAATTCAGACACTCTGTTCATCACCACCCCCTTTTCTGAATCATTTTTGTTCACCATAAGCGTGGAAGGTTAAACTCAGATGTGAGTCCCTTGCTCATTGCACCATCAGGATTCAAGCAAGCCGGGCCGACGACTGCTGAAATGCCAGAAACCAGTCCCCGGAAGCTTGTTTCCTTCCCAGTATAAGAATTGGCTTGGTAGTTTGGTTTGCCCTGTTCCCATCATGCACTGGGACAGGAACAGACTAATTTGCATGTAGCCAGGTTCTGAGCTGGGATGGTGCAGTGAGCTAAAAAACGGTGATGGATCAAGCCCTGATCTTTGGACTGGGTAAGAGTGGTCTGCTTAATTCAGACACTCTGTTCATCACCACCCCCTTTTCTGAATCATTTTTGTCCACCATAAGCGTGGAAGAGTATACTCAGATGTGAGTCCCTTGCTCATTGCACCATCAGGATTCAAGCAAGCCGGGCCGACGACGGCTGAAATGCCAGAAACCGGTCCCCGGAAGCTTGTTTTCTTCCCAGTATAAGAATTGGCTTGGTAGTGTTGTTTGCCCTGTTCCCATCATGCACTGGGACAGGAACAGACTAATTTGCATGTAGCCAGGTTCTGAGCTGGGATGGGGCAGTGAGCTAAAAAATGGTGATGGATCAAGCCCTGATCTTTGGACTGGGTAAGAGTGGTCTGCTTAATTCAGACACTCTGTTCATCACCACCACCCCCTTTTCTGAATCACGTCGTTAATACCACACACCATGGCGCATCTTTTGTGCTGCCGCTGTGTCACAAAAGTGACGCCGCTGTGTCACAAAAGTGACGCAAGTGCGGCGCAAAAGAGGCACAAGCGGCTTGTAAATCTGCCCCATAGTGCTTTTACTACACTGTAGCTGCGTAAAGGGCCAGAAGATGTGTCTCCAGTGACCATGTGTGCCTGTGCCTGTCTTATAGGCACACATGGTCACTGGAGACACGTCTTCTGGCCCTTTACGCAGATGCAGTGTATTAAAAGCACTATACATTTACCCAATGAGGGAGCACTTACTGGATTAGCCAGTAGAAAGTACTCCAGGGCAAATCGCAAAACAATCCGCGATTTCGCTGGAAATTTTGCGAATTTGCTGATTTTTTTGCGATTTCGCAGGGAAATCCGCTAATTCGCGAAACGTGAATTCGCAAATTTCGCCCATGCTTACTAAATATGCCTACCCCAGTGTACCTAACCTAAGCCTAGTAAGTGGGAAGGAGTAAGGGAGTTGCAGTTTAAGTTAAGTTAGTTTTGCCAAGAATCTGACTCAAGAATTCTCTAAGGGTCTAATCTGCTCCGTACCTTGGTTTTAGAATGAAGGAGGTCTTGTATCTCGTTCTCAGGACTCTATCTCCCAGTAACCCGCGAGGGTGACTGAAAACACTGGAGCTGGATTTTCTCGGCAGGAGAAAAAGACAGCGTCTTTCTCAGTGCGTCAAATGGGAGGGACGGCTTCCTTCGGCTCTCGCATCAGCTGGGCTTCGGATAAGTAGATAGCCGGTCTGCTCCAAACCACTGTGTGTTGCTTAAGGCAAACACTGGTATATTTATACCTGGAAGGTGACGTGTTTGACGTAAGGTTGGACATAAGATGTCAATAAAAGATGTCACTAAGAACTGGCCGTTCTTTCAGGACTTGCAGGAGTTCTAGGACAAATCAAAACAAAAGCATGGGGAATTCCCAGGTTGCTGGAGGTTTGGTTTGTTTAAAGAACTTGTTGTACTTTCTAGGAGTCTAAGGAAGTAGCCTTGCCGTATTTGGACTGCATTGGCTATTACTAAATATGGATATGATTCTTATGCCTTTATAAGGATATGATTTGTTATAACCAAATAAGTGCATAAATCGGGAATATTTAATTAGGGTCCTAGATACGTTCACAACAGTAGTGTGCTAATATATAGAAACAAACCACACTACATATTAGGGTTAGTGTGTCCTCACAGTAAAATAAAAGCTAAAACTATTTTATTCTTTAGCTGGCTAGACTTTTCTCTAACAAGCCAACTAGGAATAGAAAAAATCTGTTTTCCACCTCCACTAAGCTTGCTGTAAGAAAGTTATTTCCTGCTTAGGTTTTCAAATCTGAGAATGGTCAAGTAGTATATTTGATAACCTAAGCAGAAAATCTGCTTTCTAAACATGTACTGTAGGCTCTCTGTGCCAAAAATGACTTAAAACTATGTCTGCAAACTCCAGAACTGGAATGCACATCCTTTACTGAGAGGTTTAACAACTCTGCCTTACAGAACAATTGCTTGCTTCTAGACCCAGGAAAGATGTATGGGTATTAGGTGCTGACCACTCTTCAGGGATCAACTATCTTAGAATGGACAGGAACAGTTGGCAGAACAAAGGCCAGCTTTAGCATTAGCTCTTTTGACTTGGAGATTCCAGGGAAGAATTATTGTATTCATTCCTAGAACTCTTCTAGACAGTCAGGCTCCAACAAAAGTAGGAGGGGAAACCATTTTTGCCCCATCCGGTATGTCGAAAAGCTGAAGGCAGGCCACCCTGGTAATAGCTGGGTACTGCCATGTTGAAACAGGTAATCCTGGTTAAGTGTACAATAAGGCAAAGAGGAAGTGCTTCTAGTGGGTGGGGGACTACGAGAAAATAGGATTTGTGGTAGATTTTCTCCACTAACTGGTCAGGGTACCGGATAATTCTGGCCCCTACACTACCACCTCCTCAGAACATTTCCTAACCTAGAAAGACTCCATCTGAAGAAGAAGGCCATGTTGGAATAAGAACCTTTACTTCTGACTCCTATTGGAAGAAGAGGAATCACATAATGACTCATGAACTCCTGAATCCTACTGGCACCCAGGGACTAGAACTGCTGACTCTAAGGGTCAAGTGGATCAAGTGGATCAAGTGGTTAGCCTTTTGTTTATGGGCTTCAGGAAACAAAAAGAAGAAGAACTATTGGTTCCAAGAGGGCTCAGCTGGCTAAAGAACATTAGACTCTGCAGGAGAACTGTTTGAGTGAGACCTGGTGCCCAGAAGCCAGCCCTGGGTTTCCAGGGGCTACCGGACTGACCTGAAGAATGTTTCCCAGCAGCTGGAGATGAAACCGAAAGTAAAATCTCTGACCTCAACTCCATCGCAGTCATACTAAAATTGTCACGATGTCCCGGTCCACCATGAACTGTTGTTTTTGCATAGTGCTTGACTTTTCTGAGGTGTGTTTTCTTTCAACTTTAAAACATCAACAATTCACATCTTTGTTTCTCCTTATCCTATTTTGATGAGGTTGGTGTTTTCACTCTTTATGTTCACTCAATTTTTCTAAACTGGTTTGGGAATTTTCTTTTGTTGTGTTTTTTTACTTTAAAATAATTGGTATTGCTTGAACTTTGCACACACTTCTTTTCGGTTTCCTGCTACTTATGCCGTAGCAATCAGGGGTTTAGAACACATTTTCTCAGATCTGCCTCTTGATTTATCCATAGCTGGTTTATTGAGTTGGTAGTTGTGCTCCTGCCAAATTAATAACATTCTGATAGTGAGGTTTAGGTTTAAATTTAGTGACTTAAAATAGGTCACGTTTTAAATCTGAAAGTAACCAATTTTTTTAATGGACGATGCCCTCTGCATTTTATGATTAAGTGGTAAACCTGTTACTGAGAGATGCAGTAGCACAGTGCACACAGGGGTTTGAGGTCATCAATCACTGCAGTACAGATTCCTGACTTTGGCCAGAGGTCACAGTGTGTTATACATTATGAGTGATATAATGAAGAGAGGGAGGGCGAGAGAGAGAGAGAGAGTGTATGTGTATGTGTGTCTGTGTATATATATGTGCGTGTGTGTGCATGTCTTTGTGCACCAATCCTTGCTCATTAGGATGCACTGCTCTTGTGTTCGGAGTGTGTGTGCTTGCCCAGTAAAAGGCAAGGCTGTAGAGTGGAATATTGAGTGTGAAATCTCAGTTTACCAGAATATTGAGGAGGTAAATGCATATAGATAAATATAGATTATTATTCTTAACTACTAGCCCAGTAGCTATGGAGAGTGCACAGCACTTGGTGTGTTTGTAATCGTCATCACTTTTTATCGCTGTAATTTTGTTATTACTGCATTTTCTTATCATGGGGGATTGATGAGGAAAGGAATACATTTGGAAGAGTTGCATTGTTTTTTCCTTTATAAACAGATTTTATTGTATCAAGCTTCAAATACAATGCAGGGCTCTGGCAGCCAGAAGCCTTCTGCCTCACTAAAAGATACAGGATACTTGCAGTGACATTTAGAATAGACATTTTCAGAAAGAAAAACAGTAAAACATGAACTGTATAACATCCCCCACTGCACTATTGTAGGACTACATGTTATATTCCACCTTAACACCCACCTCCCCACATATATAGTATCACTGAGTCGTCGGTCTATCTCTCCACAATCTTGAATGATGATCATGGGATCAAGGCATCCACAGAAAGAATTGGTTTGAGGTAGAGACCTCGATAGTTTGCCCATCGCCTCCAGATCTTGGGATGTTTTTGCGGGCATCCCCTAGCCTTAAATATTGGAATCTCCAATCCCATACAGAAATCTAGGTCATTTTTCCATGCTGACAAAGAAGGAGGGGGCACCGCTTTCCATTTCCATGCAATATATCTCTTAGCGAATGTAAGCCCCAATAACAACAAATGTCATTTATGAATATTTCCCCCGACACCCTCCATTATATGTAGCAGTACCAATTTAGGCGAATAGGGGAGCTCCCACCCTAGCACCTCAGCAAGGAAGGCCAAAACCCCTCGCCAGAATTTCGTGAGTGTCATGCAATGCCAAATAGTATGGATGAGGGTTCCCTCCTCCCAGCCACATCGTAGGCAAGTTGGGGATGACACCAGGCCCGCCCTCCACAGCCTAGCCCTTGTATAGTAGACCTGATGTAGGTATTCAAATTGAATTAGGCAAAGCCGCATCGCAATCGCTGCCTCCCGAGGGAAGGCTAGTACCTCCTTTGAATCGTCTCCATCTAGTGGGCAGAAATCCCCTTTCCACACCTCTCTAAGTTTGTCTAATGGGGTGGGACTATTTTTCACCAAGGACTGCTAAATTTTAGAGATTTTATGGTCTTTTAAGTCCCCCATGAAGACTTTGGCTTCAATGGAACTGAATTCGGGAAGGGCCTCCAGTCTTGGAATACTAGGGGAAACGGCATGTCTGAATTGGAGGTATTTATAGAATTGGGTCTTTGGCATGCAATACTCCTGCTGGAGGTCCTGGAAAGATTTCAGGACTGTGCCATGCATCACATCCCCCAGGACGGAGACCCCTATATTATCCTAGCCTCGAAATCCCAAGAAGGCAGCTAGTTGTGGCAGTTGCCAACTAAACCACAGCGGAGTTTCCCCAATCAACCTGCCCGAAAAACCCCATCTTAAGCAGAGCCCGTTTCCAAACCTGGAATACTACTCTTGTGGCCAAAGGTAAAGAGTTACGCAGGGGGGCCAAATATAAAATAGTATGTAGAGTCTCTGATGCAACATCTTTCCACCGCATATGCGGGATCCGACCTGTCCCCGTACCACCCTTCATTCAGTATCAACAGGTGTGAGGCCATATAATATGTTTCAGTTTCAAAGTGCTTTATTTCGAGTATTACTCATAAAAGCAGACAAACATACATGTAATAAAAAACAATTAAATTTACAACGTCATATTAGACTTAAGCACACAATTAATATTTAGAAAAACACAATACATGAAAGAATTATCATAAGCAGGATAGATATGAAAAAGTGCCAAAATAGTGATCATAAATAAGCAATTTTTTTAAAAAGACAATATATCATAAAATTTCTAACCGATGATACATTAAAATTGAATATGTTATAAAAGGTGAAAGATGAATACAAGTCTAGCAGTCTCTGACCAAATAATCATTTTTTCCAGAGAATAGACTAAAGCCTAGCAGTCTCTGAGTATATCATAACTTATTACAGAGAATAGACGTGTTCTAACAATCCTGTAAACAACAGATTGAGTTATTACCCTCTAATCGTTCTCTGTCTTAAAACCCAAGCCCACCCCAGGTACTTTGCAATGGCAATAATAATCCAATTAGCAGATGTAGTTCTTAAAATCCGCAGTGCTACCATGCTATTTTTTGTTCCTAGGTTCCTACACATTGGGGCCAACCAAACTCTCCTAGGAATAGAGTACCTTGAACATGAGAACAGAAAGTGACCAAGGGTCTCATTACCTACCCCACAGGCAGGACAGGTTGTCGCGCCCCCTGCTTTCCATTTAGATGTTAAGTTGGATAAAGGCAAGGAACCAACCCTCAGTTGAAAAAGCAGTTTCCTGTCCATGGGCTTTAATATGTAATCCCAATACATTTCATAATTTGGGTACAGCTTGGTCTCTAAGTAGCTAGTGGTCATGGACCCACTGTTTAAACTAAGCATACTTTTATTAACAACATGTTCCCAGTAGATTCTTTTTATAGTAGACTTAGAAGGGAATAGGGCCCCGGCTGGGTCAACCCAAAGAGCATTAAGTCCTATATCGAACAAGGCAATCTTCAATGATTTAAACCATTTAATTTTGTTGTAGCAATCTCTAGTGACAACATCTTTAAACCCATTCGCATAGTGAGAGAGCTCTGGCGTGGTCCAAAGCCTACGCCAATATAAAATCGGGCGTAGTTTGGCCTTGTCAGAAATTGCTCTCCTGCCTAATTCATATCTTAGAGGCAATTGCGGGCTGCTCTGGGGGACGCCTATCAGATTCCTGTAAAATTTATTTTCTGAGGTTTGGAGCTCCTGAAGGTTTTCATACCCCCATAGTTCCGCACCATACAGGGCAGACCCTATTGCTTTTGCCTCGTAGATTATCAGGGGTGGTTTGATGGGCTTAGTAAACGATTTCCTTTGCTCTTTAATGATTGTGCCAGCTATTTGCTTATGCCTTAATATAGAAATATTAAGGTGAGACCGCCACCTGTTATCGTTGGAAATATGTATCCCTAGGTAGGTGAAGGATTTAACAACCTCCAGGGTATGACCACTCAACGAAATATTAGATTTAAAATTTCTGTGAGGGTTGAAGGCCATGAGTTTTGTCTTGGACCCATTTACCTCCAGTCCATGAGCTACACAGAAATCATCAAATATTGCCAGTGCTTTTTGCAACCCAGCTGGTGTTTTTGATAAAATTAAAGTATCATCGGCGAACATTAAAATTGGAACTTTTTCACCTGCAAGGGAAGGAGCATCAACTGCCTGGGACTGCATGGAAGAAACCACACCGTTAATAAAAAGAGTGAACAGGGTAGGCGCCATTGAACAACCCTGCCTAACCCCACGCTCAACTGGGAATTCGACGGTGTCATTACCATACCCACCCCAGCGAATTTTGGCATAATTGCCCTCATGCAGCCGCATGATTAGGGACAACAATTCCCCGGGGACCCCAAGTGTCACAAGAACTTCCCACAGTTTTGACCTTGGTACCAGGTCGAAGGCAGCCCGCAGATCAACAAATGCTGCGTACAGGCTGCCTCCGCCTAGCACCACGGTCCTCCACTGAATCAGCTGGAGGCGGAAGACTTGGTCGACAGTGCTGGTTGCCCTGCGAAAGCCAGCCTGGAAGGGGGATAAGATGTTATTATCCTCAGCCCAATCAAGCAGCCTATTTACAATTACTCGACCGACTATCTTTTGGACAGTATCGATCAAACTGATCGGACGGTAATCACTAGGCAGAGCACGATCCCCTTTCTTGTATATCGGGATGATGACGGCAACCTTCCATGTCACAGGGATATCTGCACCTCTGGCGATGTGGTTGATTAGCAGATGGATGTATTTAGACCACCTTGCAGTATCGTTTAAAAAAACGTCTGCAGGTACACCGTCGATGCCAGGAGCACGACCTTGATGGACAGATTTAAGTGCCATCATTATTTCATGCTGCGTAAAGGTGTCAGCTTCCATCGTTTCATGGGGTACACAAACGCTATCCGTAGCCAGGTTGCTCGATGCGTATTGTTCACTAAAAAATTTAACCCAATCATCCTGGGGGACGTTATTTGTAGAGGCATCTTCAATCCTGTCATGGCCCCATTTAACTATATGCCAAAATAACCTAGAGTTATTTTGGTCGCTGGCACTCTGTAACATATTCCAATGGGCTTCGTCCCAAACTTTTTTAGCCTTAATTATTGAAGATTTATATTGTACCCTAGCCATCCTAATGGCCTCCTTGTTTTTATCTTTAATCGCGGCCCATAAACGGGCCCTGGCCCCCTTACAGTCTTGGTTATACCATTTGGCTGGCCTAAGTATCCCTGGCTTTTTGTTATTAGTCGATTTTAAAAAATGGCGTTGTATTTCTTTGAAAAGGTCATTGTGGACCTGAGTAACTATGTTCTGGGTAGATGGTAACCCGACCACACCCTCAAGGGCCACAATGGCCCTATCAGTTGCCATATTTATTTTTCCCAAAGCCAGCAGGTCAGATTTAACACTGGTCCACCTCAGCCTGCGCATATCATTAGTGGGTATAATCAAAGGCGGGAGGGGTTCAGCACAGGTAATTAAAACGGCATCGGACTTCCACCAGTTATGAAGGACACATAAAGGGTCGTGATCGCTCTCTAACCTTTCCAACACAGCCATATCAATGACCTTTGGCCATAGAGACATATAATATGATTGGACATCTGATGTGGCCAACCCCCCACATTATGTCGATTGAAAGCAAGTCCGCAACGCCACTCTGGACGCCCCTCCCGCCCATAAACACTGACCCAAAGTTGCATTGAAAAACAAATCAAAAGAGGATAAAAAAGGGACACGAAAGCCACGAACCATATCACACAGACCTAGCTGTGGGAAATTCCCTTTTCAGGACGAAATGCCTCACTCACCAGAGGTGACATGCTTCATCGTGTGGGATTCTCCTCTCAAAGGAAGAACTTAGTTCCTTTGATGGCTACAACCCCCTCTCTGAGAGGGAGGAGCTCAGGGATGTTTTGATGTCTACTCTACCAGGATGTTCTAAATGCACAAACAACTAGAACTAAAGTGAGAGTGAGGCCACAGCGCAAAAAAAAAATAAACGTGAGGAACGTGGTAATAAAACTAGCTAGAAAGGATATGTACAAGCTTTATTGAAATGTACTCACTGCCAGGATTAAAAACAGTGCACCTGCTGTATGGTGTTTAAACCGCATGTGTTTGGTGGAATGTCATGGTCAACATGTTTGAGCTGTAATACGCTAAGATTGGGCAAAGCTTTCGTCAGGACCTTTTTAGATGCTGCTGCTAAAGTGTTTGAGTAAAATAACAAAAAAATAAAAATACAGAACCAATAATACTCCTGGTTCTTCTTCTTCAAAGGGTGACTGTACCTGGTAGGAACAGAACCATATGCAAGTGATATATAACCAGTGGCCTTTACAATAGGCAACCAACAGATTTCTCTATTTAGATGCTAAATCAACTGTGTATGTGCGCAAACATGAATAAAGCAAAAGATTCTTACCCGCAACTGCTGGGTAAGGGACTCCACCTAACCTGGCGACGTCTCAGGGAAGGGGGCACCACTCTTCAAAGAAATTCATTGAGGGTGCCTGTGTCAATAACACTATTATGTAATACCCACAAGTCATTACAGATACATTGAGATGAACTGACCGGGGTGGGCAAGGGGGAAGAGAAAGAGAGAGAACCCATTAGCGAAGAGTCTTACGCGATGTGGGTCACCTGCACAGCAGTAAAGCACATCGTAACGATGTGTGGAAGAGAATCAATATCTGGACAAAACGTACTATGTCGACATGACAATAAGTTAGTGACAATAATGCAGATGATAAATAGTTTGCAACTTAGTGGTATATTGTACCGCTATTCGCCTCAAGCAGAGGAACGAAGTCCAGATAACTCAGCCAAGTCGTGGACTGTCCAGCTCTCAAAGCTCCAACTCAAGCAGAGTTCTTTAGAAAAACATCTGCACTCCGCTCTAAACTTTGTGCTGCAGTAAAAGGATATCATGGTGATGTAAGCCAATATCCACAAAATACACATGGTAATCGTAGCAACGTGTCGGCATGAAATTTAATTCTCGAAACTGATGCACATGAAAGACAGTGTTCCACTCGATAGTACGTGTGGTAAAGACAACTGAACAAAGTGAAGATATAGCCCACACACGAAACTCCAACAAAAGCGGGGTTCTAAAGTAAGGCACCCACGCTCTGCTGTAGCCTGTGTCTCACAGTGAGTACCGATGGAGAGGTGAGTGTCGAGGCTGGGCTCTAGATTACTGTTTCATTAAATGTCCCCCTTGGGCGACCTCTATGTTGCCAACATGAGACCAGGGTGATTTTCTGTCTTGTGATTTTTCAACAACAGGGGATAGCGAAGTTGGGATCATTAGATTCATATTTGGAAAGGCTTTGTTGGTATTCCAAGCAAGAGCGCGATATTTCCTGCAGTCGCACTAATGTCCCAGCGTTTCCAGCGATTTTGGAATGAGCCTGTGACCGGAGGTGAGAGTCAAGAGGTTTGGGCACTCTAATATGCGGCTCGATGGATAGAAAAACTCGGAACCGGTGTGTAATGCTGCTTCCCTCATTAAGCAAAACGCATGTGTTAGGATGTGGTACTAATCCACAGCACATGCGGACATGTAAGCTGGCCTGACGGGATATGCAGTCTTTGCTTGTCCTTAAAATTGAATAAAACACGCTGAGTGAGCTTGTTTCCCAGTGGAACAAAGGAAGTTGATAAACAAAATATGAGACCCAGGTAGAAGGTGAGACCAATAGATATGCGGACTAGTTTTAGGAAATATGCTTGACATAAAAGTTGTGCTTGAATGTGAATGCCCACACAGGCCTACCGGGAATCGTAGTATTTCATGTCATGACAGTATGCTCTTTCAATAAAGCACGCTGACTCAGCTTACAAACCACAAAAACAAAATCGGGGTATTAGTGATCAGAAATGAAGCCCATGGACAGGTATTGACCTGGTGAAACCACTGGGGTGAAATGGGGTATTGGTGATTCTGCTGTTGGTAAAGCAGATGGGGAAACAATACCGACTTAAAGATGGCCGACTGACCATAAATAGGCAGGGGCCGATGAGACCACGTTTTCAACTCTTCTCGCACCCACGCCCATATCGGAACAAGGTTCCTGTCCCAGGACACACTTAAAGAATCTGACAGGAAGACTCCCAGATATTGAAATCCCACCGTTGTAACCTGTATCGCCGATGCCCAAAACCTCAATTCCATTTTTTCCTTTAAAACCAACAGAGTAGATTTGCGGGATTCATGAAGAGACCCGACGGCTCCCTGAATACTTGCATGATACGAAGCAATCGTGGCCCCATTTTATTGATATCCGTTAAAATGAAGACATCATAGGCATATAATGCACTGCGGTCTGAGAGCCCCTGAGCCATTCAAATCCAGCTACCTGTGCATCCATCCGCACCCACGCCGCCAGAGGCTCCATCACCAAAGCAAAGAGATATGGTAATAAGGGACAACCTTGATGAGTGCCCCTTCCAATGGAAGAGGTGTGGTGCAGCGGCCAGGGTGCCTGACTCCGGACCACGGGGTTCGCGGTTTGATCGCCTAATCTTCCTGAGGGACCACACCGCCGGGAAAACCACTTCGGAGGTAGCTGTGTGCTTTATAAATCCAAGGTTATTATTATTATTATAGAGAATGTTTATGATGTGGACCCTGTAATCTGCACCAATGCCGTAAGGTCTGTATATTATAGTTTTAGGTAAGACCGAAAATATGGACCCATATTGAGACGACTCAGCAGGGCAAATAAATATACCCAACTAAGGGAGTCAAAGGCCCTGTCCATGTCTGCAAGTAAGAGGGCGGCTTGTGCACCCAAGCCCCGGATGGTATCTATGGCAATGTGTGCTCAACGAATATTGTGGAGTGTGGCTCGCTGGGGCACAAAGCTGGCGTGTTTGGGATGGATCAGTGTAGTGAAATGTGATTGGAGGCGGTTAGCTAATGCTTTTGCTAGGATTTTCGCCTCTACATTCAATAAAGAAATGTGGTGATACGAGGCATGCTGATCTGAGGGTCGGCCCAGCTTATGAAACACGACCACTACGGCATGTCTTCAATCGCGTGGGAGGCTACTGCGATCCCTCGCTTCTTTGAGCACCCTAAGGAAATGAAGCCACAATTTAGAGAAATATTTCTTAAAAAACTCACAGGGATATCCGTTAGGGCCCGGGACTTTTCCAGAGTTCAAATCTCCCAGAGCCGTGCTCAGTTCCTCCTCAGTGAGCAAAAGATCCAGCTCTGCACGAGCTGCATCGGAGAGGGCCTGGGAGGTAGATCCTCTAGGAAGCGATGAACCATATCTTCCGGCAGGAATTCCTTAGGAGTGTAATATTGCGCAAATTAGTTTGCAAAGCTCTCCGCGATCAAACAGGGGTCCCCAATTATCTTTCCATAAGGACCCGGTAGACCCGGAAAAGCCTGGGGACACAAGGCACCCTGGCACATTCAAGGGAGTAGCTTGTCAGATTTGTCCCCTTAATGGTAGATCCTACTTCAGGATGCTAGCCACGGCAAGCGGGCCTCGTCCATTAGCAGATCAGCGTGGGTCTGTCTCGCCATGAGTAACTGGTGGCGCGTCTGACTTTCCCCCTCCTCCCTGCTATCCCGCTCAAGTTCCATAATATGAGCCTCTGACTTCAAGAGCGACTCCTTCTTAATTCGGCGAGCCGCTGAGCAATATGAGATATCTATTCATGGTATAGTTGGTTTCATCTCTGCCCAAAGGGGTTCGGCCGCCGTTTCCGACCCTACATTAAGGTCTAGGTATTGTTCAATCGCCTGCCCAATATGTTCTCTATATTTACCGTCCTGCAGATTGCAAGGTGAGAGACGCCATCTAAGGGGACTGCTTTACGGGACCCAGCTGTACCATAAGAACGACTGGAGAGTGGTCTGATAGACCTCTCGTGAGTATCTCCGAGGCCCCTACCCTACCGCCGCACCTAATGGCACGAATATGTAGTCAAGTCAGGGAAATGAATTGTGCACCGCCAACAGATATGTATACCCCTGTTCTTCCCCATGTAACCATCTCCAGGAGTCCATCCTGCCCAGTCCTGACACCAGGGAGTGTAGTTTGGTGGTTTGGTGAGCACAAGGTTGTCCCCCCGGTCGCCATCTATCCCTGGCCATGTCATTACAACATTCCAGTGTCCCCCTATGACTGCCAACCCTTCAGGCATATCTGCCCACAGAGTCATGAGGCGCTCAACTAGTACCCAGGACAGCGGCGGGGGTATAGATACTTCCCAATACCCTCTGCTCTTCATATATGGTGCCCCTGATGAAAACGTATCTCCTTTAGGTGTCCACCCACGTCTTGAAATGTTTATATGGAACCCTCCGATGGATAGGAATTGCAACCCTACGTGATCCACTTGTAAACCCTGGGTGGAACACTTGAGTATAACTATATCCGAGAAGACATAGTGCCTTTGTCCCATAAGGTGTGTCTCCTGTAATATCAAAACATCTGCCCGATAGTGTTTGGCCTGTTGACGTATAGCCCCCTCTTCACTTTGTCTAGCGCTCCTCTGACATTCCCACTCACCATCCAGAGTTCTCCTGCAGGGGTTTGTAACCTACCTCGGGACCGCCATCGGTAAGTACTATAGCCTTGTTGTTTGGGTCACCGAGGAGCCTGCCTACCAACAGTGATAGTACTGGACAGTAAGCAGTGCAAATATACAGCTTGAATACCCCAGACTGTGGTTTGTGTGATAAAGATCATCCATTAAGATGTTAGCCATTGGGAGATTAGATAGCCGGTTCGTGCGTGGTGATTCTGTAAAGTTGTGAAATTGTGCAATCCCAAAAATTAAAACAACCCAACTGCCCCCACCCCATACCTCAAAACCGCTGAAGTATCTGTTGTGGCGTGGGCGGCCTGCGGGCCCCAACGGGAGCACCCGGTCATCCCCTGCCACTGGATCCCCAGAAAACAGCCCATTATCGGGAGGAGTGTCCTCTGTCAATTAAGTTCCAGCAAAGGCACTGGCCTCCCTCTGTGCTTCCCTGGAATGAGCAAGGACTACCCAAAGCCCCACTATACGGTCGGGAGTGGCCTTACAGTGTCTATAAGGCTGAGGTCCCTTGTCGAGGCATCGATGTGGCCCTGCTAGGATATTTGCGGGATTGAGAACCCTGTCTGGATCTTGATCTCCTGTTTGTTGTGCCTTTGGACCTGGGCGGTTTCCGAGCCACATCACTGGAGGATGACTGAGAGTCTCTCCTGGGCAGTGAGTGGGGCCTGAATCTCACTGTCTCGTCTGTCCAATGAAAGACCTCTTCTGGTTTTTCAAAGAATTACGTTTTTGACTGATAAATCACTCGCAGTTTGGCCAGGTACAGCAAGGCATAGAGGAGCTTCAGTTCATGCAAGCGAGCTTTGGCTGCCAGGAACGACGGCCTCTTTTGTTGAACTAGCCGTGTGTAATCTGGGAACATGAGTATGCAGGCGTTGTCGTATGTCAAGGGCTCTTTAACTCCTGCCTACTTCAGGATCACATCTCAATCATGGTAATTTAACAACTTAGCCATGACAGGCCTCAGTTGGGCCCCTGGAGAGGGCTTCTGCATCAAGGCTCTATGAGCCCGTTCAATCACAAAGCAGCAGAATAAGGTTTCAGGGGGAAGCCAGCTCTCAAGCCATTGAGTAAGAAATCACTCCATATTACCCCCCTCACGTCCCTCAGGAAAGCCCACAAAGAGGAAGTTGTTCCGTCTGGCCCTGCCCTCTGGACTGCCTCCAATGAGGTAACTTTCTTCTGTAAGGTAGAGACAGAATCCTCCACACTGGAGATTCTGGTTTTGTCCTCTTTGATGCGCCCCACTGCATTGCGTAAATCCTGCCGAACGAGCATAACATCGGAGTCCACCACGCCTATTTTTGCATCCAAAGAATTTTTGGATTGTGTAATGGCCAGCATGAGGGCAGCGTTATCCGGCATGCCCCCAGTCGCTCCTCCTTGCTCTGCTGCAGAAGCTCCGGGGCCGGTGAATTTATCCAACATGCTTTGTTTGGCAGAGCCTCCCCCGGTTTTATCCTTTGTCATGGCTGCGACCTGTCAATGTATTCCTGTAAGATTACTTCTTCAAAACTGCCACCGTAGAGAATATCCCAAGTTTGTAAGACCTGTTTTGCAGGTGGGGTTCTTCGTACCACTTGAATGTCTAGTTTGGTGTCGTTCAATGCCGGAACCTTCAGGGTGTCTGAGCTTGGGTGGAGACCACCCGCCCACAAGCCGCACCGGTAACTAGCCCAGCCAGCTCCGCAGACAGGGGTGAATCCCACCCAAGTGGGTGCCCCACAGCACCCCCCTGCCACTCACGCTGGTCTGGGCAAGAGTTACACTGGGCCTCTACCAGTCTCCCGTGTTTAGGGTGGCCAGAGGGACTACTGATGGGCCCCAGTTCTCACCTCTGGTGGGGGCCCGAAATCTAATGTTACTCTTAGCGTGGCCTCCTTGCACCCTTGCTAAGTGATCGCAGGTGTGAACCGATGTATTGCCCCCCATCCCAGCAGAGCTCCAAATATTCAGTGTCTTGCCGTTGTCACTCCAGACCGCAGAGCACTGGCCCACACATTTCTGACACCTTGGGGCAAGGGAAGCTATTCAGGAGATCACAACCCCCTCTGTGGCCTCACATGATCATCGGGAACTCATCTCACCGTCCCAGGTCCCATCTGTGTCCCGTCGACACAAGACTGTCTCTTGACTCCTGGCCTCCTGTGCGACCCAATCCAGTCGCTAAGTGGGAGGCAGATGATGGGGGAGGGGAGTGGAAGATCGAGGATAGCTCACCTGTTTGCCCCAGGAGCCCCCGTTCTCAATCGGCACTGCCGCGCCACTTTCTCAGTCGAAGGATCGCGACTCAGAGCCTCCACAGCGATGGGTGGCCGCCCCGCCACCAGCACACTCCAACGTGTATGTGTGCAACCACTTCAGCTGCGGCAGGCACCCGAGACGCCCTGCTTCGATACATCAGCCTGGTTATCGGGCGTTTAGGCCGCTTTTGCCTCCGAACCCCTGCCAACATTCCTGTGCCTTCGAAAGCCTAAACAGGATCTTGCTACCATGCCGTGTAAGAGGAGTATTGTAAATGCTCAGGTAATCTGCGGAAAGCAAGATGAATTAAGGATAATCCATTTAGGCTGAGCGGAGCTCGCATAGCACACGTCTGCCATGGTGAACCTCTCAGCCACACCCCCTCAGATTGCATTGTTTTAACAGGGGCTTCTCTGTGTTCGGTGGTATTTTTCCTCATGGTGCTAAGGAACAATATTTTCATAACTGGTTTCTCACCTGCAGGACATTAATCTCACTTTACTCCCTCTGAACTGCTACTCTTTATGCAGTGACAGTGTGCTGACTATATGCAACCATTTATTTTCCCTTTTGGACAATATAAGGCACCATTTTAGGTGAGTGGGTGCTCTATTTGGTCAATTTTGTCTCTCTCCCATGTGCTATTCGAGAGAAGCCACTACGTGGATGCGTCGCTGGCACCCAAGGTGTGAAAAGACAAGGCAATTCATGCGTGTTCTGTGTTTAGCACTCGCCTCGCTGTCCGTGACCAGTCAGCTCTGTGAACACACTGTATACTCACTCAAGGGACACCCCGATTACACTCTCTCCATCGCCCATGAACTGCAATTGTTCAAAGCAGGGTAACTTTTCCTTACAAACCCAACACAACTTCAAATTTGCGCTGGTTTGTAAATCCCCCCAAAAAGCTTTTGCATAGGCTTTGCGTTAAATAAGAAATGCAAATCCAAGCAAAACTTTTGTAAATCTTGGCCTTAGCCTCTGTTTCGCCAGACCAAGCAATGCTGAAATATAATTACCTAACCGTATGGATGACATATGACCTCTACACCTTGTAGCCCTCAATGTCATTTTTCCTTTGCATTAATTTACATACTTGTATGATTCATTGTCTCTGCATAATGTGTGTTTGTGATGTAAAGAGCTTTATGTAGAGCTATAAAAGAAAGTGAATAAATACAAGAGCAGGGCTATGGAAAGATGAGCTGCACTGTTAGAGAGTGGTAGTAAGGTCATCAGTGTAAAAGGTGGGGCACTGGGACCTTTGCAAGGATGGCGCCTGTTAGAAATGGGATTTCTGGTTGGCTAGGGCTTGCGCCTCAGCCAGGCAGAAACCACCACTCTAATCAGGGCAAGGGATTTACAAACTGAAGATAACCCTGCTCACCCCCTTGGTATCTTGGTATGAGCAGTTAGGCTTATCCCAGAGGCAATATGTAAAGCGTCTCCGCAACACACACACAGCAACAAAATACTAGGCACACCACAAAAGGAACTCCACCCAAGGTTATATATAAAAATAGCCTTTGTATTATCCAAAGCATATTAGAATAGTAATCACACAATATACACTGTACCAACTGGCACTAGTCAATATTTACAGGGGAATATATACAACTGACAGGGCCAATTGGGCCTCTGCCAGAACAATCACAAGCACAAATATTAAATATAGAACACAACCAGTAATTACTGGCAAAACACTGTTCTCAGCATTATATCCTGCAACATAAATCATATTATGCAATTAGTATCACATCAGGCGTAAAACACATTATGCGCCAACATCATAAGCATAAATACATTATGCAATATCCTCATACGCATAAACCACATTACGCAATAATCTCATAAGCATAAATCACCGTAGATAATAACCTCACAAGCATAATCCTCAGATTAGGGAATAACCTCCTAAACATAAACATCAGAGGCATAAATCATGGTGCATAAATCACATTTATCCTAGGCACCACATAAATCAGATTAGGGCCTGGGGCCCTATCAACCTACTGACCCCTTGACAACTGGCCTTCTCAGGCGCTCAAATACCCTATATCCCCTAATGTCAGGGCGTGCTGCCAATGCAGCAGAATCCAAATGTGAGCAATTGCGGTGGCACAACTGTGCCTCCTGGGTCCCACAGGGACTCCTCAATGAACTGACCTAAACGTTGCAGCTGCCACTAATTGCGGTATAGCTGTGCAGATCACTGTGGGCACTGGAACTCGCGGTGCCCTCTGGGTGGGTCCCCACTGGGAATCTGTAAACAAATGTGCCCCGCGTTGCAGTTCCCCACTATGGCGGCGCAACTGAGGAAAAATAGCAGAACTGGCACCACTGTGCCGCCTGAGAACCTCTTCAGGGACTCAGATACCACTTGCCCAAGACGTTGCAGTTGCCTGCTACGGCAGCGCAACTGAGAAAAATTAATCAGGCACTGTTGCTTCGGTACCCTCAGGTGTCCACACTGGGACTCTGAAACAATCATGCCAATCGTCGCAGCTGCTCGCGCTGGTGGGATGCAGCTGTGGGTTATAAATCAAGAGGCCCTGGCACGCCTCTGGAGCCCTGCTCTGGGCCTCTCTAAACCAAACTGCCCCCCAAAAAAACGTAGCACTGGCACTAAGGGGGCATGGGGGAGCCCCGATCACTGGGCTCCTCCTGGTGCAAAGAAGAAGATAATGCCCCCTTCGTTGGAGTGGCACGCTCTCTGGCGGGTCCGCTCATAAATAGGCACTGGCAATGTGCCAACCGCCATCCCCACTCACTAGGGTGCAGGCACAGGTCCCAGCCACCGGCAATGGGCCTCGGCGGGACAGTGCTCACCCGGACCTCTCTGATCCTCTCTGCAGCGGGCGGAAATGGCGGCAATGGAGCCCGCGAGGCTCTCATGATCAGCAGCAGGCCTCGCCCACAGTCAGGCCTGTCTTCCTGACTTCCGTTTTCCACGCTCCCTTTCGCAACAGCAATGTGGGTGGGCATCCGCAGAATCAAAGGGGCATAAAGCGGTGTGGGCACTCGCCATCAAATGAAAGCAAAAAGCTGAGTGGGCACCCGCTTGGCGTGAAAGAATGCGGGTGGGCACCCGCTATCAATAAAAAGCACAAAGTGGGTGGGCACCTGCTCAACATGGGCAAATGCGGGGGAATCCCTATGTCGAGATTCCCTCCAACAGTGCTGCAGCAAATCAAAATACAGCGCTCTTGAGATGCTAAGTCCTGGAAAACACAAGGCAAAGTTCTTAGGTCCATGGGGTATAGCTGGGCCCAGGGAGGCCAGCCCACTGGGCCCTCCAGCAGGGAGGCAAGCTCTTGTGACAGTTCCTCCTGGCCCCCTTGCAGCAGCAAGCCCCCAGCAAGTACAGGAACAGCAATTTCATGGGGTCACAGCCCCAACACTTACATCCATATTCTCCTTTGTCTGCAGTACAAGGCTTGGGATAACCAGCAAAAACTGATTTGGGGGGAATTGGAGCACTGTCTTTACAAGGCTCCTCTTCCCCTTTGTCAGATTGGGGCTCGGTGATCAGACACACCACAGCAGGCACAATCCTATTCAGGGTCAGGGGACTACTCCTCCCACTACTCCAAATGTGGATGTCCTATTCAGCCTAGTGCTGACTTACCCTGCCCCTCCTGGAGCCACACACACCTCCCAGCCCCTGTCACTCAAAGGCCAGACATGCAATTCACCTCAGGCAGGCAGACACATAGCACACAGAAATGCCAACTTCTAATAGTGGCATTTCACAAAATAATAATAATAAATCTGTGCACACCATTGCTCAGCATTTATTATTAAAATTACAAATATACTAAACTTGACCACGCTGCTCCTCTCAGATCAGGAATTACCACTGAAACACTTATCAGGGAATCCCCAATGAATTCCTAAGGGAGGGCAGCCCCACAGTAGTGAGAAACCAAAATGTCTGTTTGTCACTACCAGGACATGCCCCACTCTTAAGGAACATGTCCTATTATTTACCTACAATGCACCCTGTCCATAGGACTAGCTAGGGCCTACCTTAGGGGTGACTGACATGCAGAAAAAAATGGGGTCACAGACATGGCACACACTTTAGGTTCCAAATCACAGCGGCAGTAACACTGCCCGCACAGGTCCTGCAATGGCAGAAGCCTGTGATAGGATTGAAAGGCTACTTTGGAAGGGGACACAATCAGTGCTGCAAGCTCACCAGTAGCATTTAAGTTACTAGCCCTGGGTATATGAAATACCACTTTTGAAGGGACTGACAGGTAAATTTAATAGGCCAAACAGGTGTAGACCAATCTTACCATATGTAACACAGAGAGCACACACACGTTAACAGGACAGCAGTGCTAAAGTGCCTAGAGGCCTAAAACCACCAACACCATGTCAGAGAAAAGGCTAGGAGAAAGGCAAAAAGTTTAGGGATGACCCTGCATAAAGGGCCAAGTCCAACAGCGCACAAAAAGATTGTGTCTCCGGGCGTCACCAGCACTAAAGGTGGCCCTGCCTGGTATGAAATTATAAAGTAGCATGACCTGTGGTGCTTCCATCTGTATGCAGATCTGAGAGAGGCCGCTCATTTAGTGTACAGTGACTTAGTAGCCACTGCTTTCTCTTCTAAAGTGCTAAGAGATCACCCAACATCTACTCTACTCTGCCTGGCATAGTATCACTGAAAACTTAGAGGCTAATTTAAAAGCCCCTTGTGTCGCTGATGCATCACTTTTTATGAAGGTCTGGCAGTGCCGACTGCAGACCCATATCTATGAGGCCATGCAAAGGCACTTTGTGTGGCTTTTTTTGGCCTCGTAGATATAGTGTAAGGCAACACAGTGCAAGTCACTGTGTTGCCTTACACTGCATCAGGGGGCATTCGATGGGTGTTCAGTGGATTTACCCAGACAACACCCATGGGTTTTGACACATATCTGTAAACCTAGGAAACAATCATGCCAACAACGCAGACACCCATGCACCATGCTGCAAGAGTGCCTGCGTAGACCCCAGGCACCAAATTGTGTGCTGGTGCAGGCGCAAAGGACAGGAATGCACCTTATCTTGTAAATATGGTCAATTTCTGCCCTTTCGAATTGGCGCACGGCAGCGCAGGAAAACGAGTTGTGGTGCTGCCCTGTGCAAATTCATTGTAAATGAGGCCCTAAGGGCTTGTAACAAGCCCCCAAATATATAATATGGCCTTAAACCTATATCAGTAACACTTTGCCATTTGTGCCTACTCCTGCATTTCTGATTTCGTAAAGGTTCTGCTTGCTCTTGTGTCACTGATGCCTTACCTGCTCTGCCAGCTCCTGTGTCACTGATGCCTTACCAGCTCTGCCTGTTCCTTTTCACTCATCCCCTGACAGTCCTGTCTGTTCCTGTGCCACTGATCCCTTACTTTATTTTAAATTTTTTTTATTGAATAGAGCAACGGGTGAACCAAAGGTACAGAACATGATATACTTTAGAATACAATAATCACAAATTTCCAATAAATTTCCAATAAATTTCTCAAATAACAAACAAGAGATAAAAAGGTTAAAAGTTAAAAACGATATGCAAAGACAAAAAGGAAGGTTCATCGAGATAGAAAAAGTCAGCCTACTACTGCATTAAAAATTCCCCCCCAGGACATTGAGTGCAAAATATGCAATTTATAACGTGCAACAGCAAAAACGTGCAAAACTGCAATAAAGTGCAAATGCAAAAGTGCCAAAAGTACAAAAAAGTACTATCTTAAAAAGTGCATAGTGCAATCTGATATAGGAGAAAGTGCTAGTAAATGTAAATGTCCTGGAAATCAGATAGAAGGCTATAAAAGAAGAATCATCTCCTCACAATTTTCTTCACAAATCATCCTCCCTTAATTACTTCTAGAGTCTCAAAATATTTCCATTTCCTTTCAAATCTCCCGACAGCTCCCACTCTACCCGCATAAGCTTTTTCAAAATAACAAGTTCTCCTCATTTTGTTGAACCATTTTAAGTGTGATGGAATCTCGCTGGACTTCCAGTTTTGTAGAATTAAGGAACGAGCAACTGCGCAAGAAATAAATATAAATACCTCTTCTGCTTTATTAAACCTGCTTCTGTCTTTGCATATACCGAACAGGGCTACTTCACTGATCCCTTACTTGATGTGCCTGCTCCGGTATCACTTATGCTTTACCAGCTAAGCCTTGTCCTCTAGGACTAATGCCCTAACAGCTCTGCCTGTGTCACTGATGCCTTACCAGCTCCGCCTTCTCCTGTGTCAGTGATGCCTTATCAGCTCTGCCTGCTCCTGTATCACTGATGCCTTAACAGCTCTGCCTGCTCCTGTATCACTGATGCCTTACCAGCTCTGCCTGCTCCTGTATTACTGATGCCTTACCTGCTCTTACTGCTCCTGTATCACTGATGCCTTACCAGCTCTGCCTGCTCCTGTATCAATGATGCCTTACCAGCTCTACCTGCTCCTGTATCAATGATGCCTTACCAGCTCTGCCTGCTCTTGTATCAATGATGCCTTAACAGCTCTGCCTGCTTCTGTATCACTGATGCCTTACCAACTCTGCCCGCTCCTTTACCACTGATGCCTTACCAGTTCGGTTTTGTCCTCAAAGACCGCCAGGCTGGAGCCCCTGAATGAGCAGTCTTCGTGGCTCGCGCTCCAGTTCTTCTGATCTTTTATTTCTGGGAAGTAATAGCACTTCTGTCCACGCTGCTCCCAGTGCAGAGGACAAGATGGTGTAGGATAAGCATCTCCTGGAAGAAGAAATGGAAAAAGGTTACCTGGTACTTAAAGTGTTGATTCAAACAGATCAAGTTCCATTTCCCAGTCAGTTGGCTCCGCTGTAAAGACGCCTTAGAGATTTTTGTTGTTCACTGCTGACTTGCTGTGTCCAACAGGTGTGAGTACTGGCAGGATGACTTGGTCTTATGAAATGGGGCAAAAGAAGTAACTCGCTACTATGTACAGCTCGGAAAATGGCAGCATAACCGTAATAGTGTCGCTAAAAAACACGTTTTATTGCCTTATGCCACTGTCGCAAACGAAAAGGAAGTAGCAGAGGTGTAACACAACATGTCCAACCACAAGAAAAGTGATAGTTGACCGACCTTCAACGTGTGTTAGAAGGTGAGTTTAGAGCGTAGATCAGAAATCCATGGTTAATTCACTTTGCCCTTGTTATCTTCGCTGCAAAGTCGTCATCATCAGGCTCAGGAAGGGTGCAGGGGTGGCCTTAGGCATGTGCAAGCTGTGCACCTGCACAGGGCCACCAAACCCCAGGGGCCAGCACGACAATATATATCTTTATTTTAATAATCCTCGGAGGATGGATACATATTTGTGTGGCGGCCCCTGGCAGGGATTTGGCGGCCTCCGCCTCTGTTCCACTTCCAAACACCCTCAGGGAGGCCGCCAAATACCTGCCTGGGGCTGCCCCGCCCGGCCCCCCTTTTCCGGGGCCCCCTACATATGCTCCCTGCCCAGGGCCGCCATGAGCCTAGAGCCACCCCTGAAGGGTGATATGCAGAGCTTTAAGTGGGATGAAAAAACACGGAGGGTTGGTTGGGGGAGGGAGGTGGTCTCGCAAAGTGGCATGGCTGATGTAGTTAAGGGCGTGGCTAATTTCAAAACTGAAGCTTTTTCAATATTCTACACGACGAAGCCACAGCTGTTGCTTATTTATCTTATGCAATTAACAACTATTGACAAAGCCAATAGTCCTGGCTTGTTGCAGGTGTAATGTTGTGGATGCAATGAGAGAAACAGCAAAATACCAGTCGGGCCGCACACTATGGTGAGCACAGGTTTTAGCGTAAGTAAGAAGAAGCCCCTCTCCTGCCGAATGGCTAGAAAGAAGGATAGCCACAACAGGAGGGTCGCAGCAACCAAGTCTTCCGCCAGGAGGTAAGGAGAGGGGGAAGGAATAAGGTGGAAACAGTAATTAGCAATTAATAAAATGGGAGGACTAAAACATTAATTAGAAATTAATGTTTATGCCGGAAGTTAGGAACAGCTTGCACAGAAAAACTTGGTAATATTATTGGGAACGAGTCGATATTTTAAAGCTCACATCACAACAACAGTAAGACATAATCAAGTGTATCCAAAAACAATGCAGCAATGGCAATGGAATTCGACCAGCCGAATAAACATACTCAAAGAAGATTCAATAACAGTGAACAGCGGATACCAAAAAGAAACTGAGAGAGTTGGAAAAGTTATCACAAAAAGAAATCAATGTATGGTGGGAAGTGTCAACACTGAAAAAAAGATGTAGAAGTACAGATGACAACAGGATAGTAGGGGGAGGGGTGGGGCGGATAGATGCTAAATTCCTCCCTTGGACTAGCAGAAATTCTGATAAAACATGCAGAAATAGCATTACCAAAAATTCAGCAACAACTCTAGGATGTAGATCAAGAAATGGAAGCCTTAGAACTTACAATAGAATATAACACATTTAAATAAGAAATTCTCAATAAGATAGAAAATCATGAAGAAGTGACACAAAGAAAACAATAAAAATGAACAAGGACTATATAAACATGAGACGGACCTCCCCCGTCCTCACGCCCCAATGACATGCCAGTGTGGTGAGGTACCATGACAGAGTGAACCCGCAACAAATTCAAGGCAGGGCGAGGCAGCAGGAGGCACTAGTAGAAATGTGTTTATCATTACAGGAATGATATATATGTATATAGCTCAGTTCAAGAGGACTCTTTTTTGACTTAATTTTTAATTTATTTTTATTTTTATTTTATTTTAAAGGTTTATATAGCGCTGGCTAGACCCGGAGGTATTAGACCACTTTACATGAGTATCAGACCATAATTGCAGGCTACATTGTTACAAAAGTTACATAGTTATTAGAGCCTGGCAATATAGTGACAAGTAAGGTTGAGACAAACAAAAAGGACATATACGTAAGGGTAAAAGCAGGCAAGGGGAGAGATTCAGGGGAGGTAGACAGAGAATGGAGGAGGGAAGAGGTGGGGAGGATGAGTGACACGGCATGGAAAGAAGAGGGAGGGGTGATGGGGACACAAACCGGTAGACGAGTCAGAGCTGTGCCCAAAGTCCAGTAAGCTGTGATCCCAAGGGAAGTGGTATCATTTCCCTATCTCTGTTGCGAGAGGCTCCCTATACGCAGTGGACTCTCTCAGAGGGGTCTCTGAGACTCCAAGTCCTACACACTGGATCCTTCCCCAAATAGGGGAGAGGGAGTGCTTTGGCAAGGGGTGCCATACCATTCCTCAACTGTGAGTGGCTCCCTAGGCCCTGTGGACTCTCTCAGCGGGTTCGCTGAGACTCCAGAGTATACATATTGGATCTTTCCCCAACAAGGGGAGAAGGAGTGCTTAGTCAAAGGGTACAAAAGGACAGGGGACTAGGCGGTGTAGCGGGCAAGGGGAATGATTCAGGTGAGAGGGGATAGGAGTAAAGGAAGTAGGACAAGGAAAGAGTGCTAAACGGGAACAGATATATAGATAGGAGACAAGGAAAAAAGCAGAGTTACATAAATACGATGAGGGGGTTGGGCGAGACAGGGAGATGGAGAGAAAAACTGTGCCCAAAGTCCGACTGGGTAGGTGATGGTCAGGAGATGAACCAAGGCCAATCTCCTCAATAGCTGAACAGAGCAGCTCCACTAGGCGTCGGATATAGTGTTCGGACTCCACTGTCAGGATGGAGATCAGGAGAACTTAGAGATTGTCAGATTGTGGGGGTTGGGGAGGGGGAGAAACCATGGACCGAATGAATTCCAGACACCATCTTGAGGTCAGGCACTGTAATGGTAGGATTATTAGGAAGATTTCAGCTGGGGGGAAAAAAAGTTAAAAGTGGTGGCCACGTCGCTGTGGCGCCCAAAGCAGCAGTTCTCGCTCCTCTTCACCTCTGCCAGACCAATAGGGACAGTTATGTTGCAGCAGGATAACTCTGTTGGTAGGGGGTAACAATTTCCTTATGGCTTAGGGACAGTTATGTTGCAGCATGTTGCAGTTATTATTATCCAACGGGACCAATTTTATTAAACGGTTGGTAGAAACATTGAGAAGAAACCTGCAAATGTGCTAATTTACGCTTTGCTTGCTACACTCAGTTATTTAAAATGGATGCATAACTCGGTGAGCTCTTTTACCTGGACTGTAACATGGGGATCAGAGGTCACCTAAGAATATTTGCAACAAAAGTATTTACTTACTGGCAAGTCTTTGTGAGAATACAATCTGAAACCTAACATTACATGAATTGCTCTAGACCCGGCACATTAACCCTCCGAGATGTTTGTGAGGATTCAGCACTGTGACCCGAGATTACACACAGAACTGTGCCTCCCAAAAGTGAATTCGTTGTGACTCCAGCAAGTGCATTAGGTTAAGGAGGACTAGGCACACTGGGCGCTGTGGTGTTTGTTCTTGGACTAGGTGGCGAAGCTACCAAATTAGCCTCATTTCAAGTTGTTCAATGATCTTATAGCATAGTCTTTTGAAAGAATCAGTCATTTCAGCTGCCAAAATCTGAGCTGTGAATCTTAAGCTGATAGTTGTCAATTGACCAAATGGCTTAGCACACACTCAAAAGAGAGAATCCATGCTCAAGTTGTGCTAAAATCTCTCATGTTGAGTTGAACTACCAGTGTACAAGCACAATCTTGGGTAAACACTGCAGAAATATAAATTATGATTATGTGTTCATGTTTTATGGAGAAAAAAAAATCCACTACTATTTTGAACCTATTCTTACTGCATTTTATTGCATCCTCTATGGCCTAATATTTCCCTGCCTTATTATCACATTTACTCATTGGGGTGTTCTGCAGGAGCACGGTCCTAGGATAACAGCAGCTAAGATTTTTCTTCCCCAGATTTCCACCAGCCTTGTCACTGCGCCGGGTTACCCTCCCTTGCTGCTCCACATCCGCAGTTGCACTCAAGGACGACGGGAGAACAGAGCCAGTGCAGGTGCTGGGGGCAGAGCATCTGTCTAGGGCTGGACTTCTGGCTGCTTGGAGCAGTGTCTGCCCCAGCCCCGACACAAGGGGGTGATGAGTATGTTAGGGGCTGTTATATGTGTATATATATATATATATATATATATATATATATATATATATATATATATATATATATATATATATATATATATATATATATATACACGTTGCATTTTCCTTAATTGTGCCAGGTGCACCTTTTAAAAAGTGTGTTTTGCGCAATCAAGGAAAATGTGCCGTATGAGGGTGAATGTGCTGCCCCAGGGCAACAGTGAACTCACGCTACCCTGGGGCCTGGGCATTCATGTGAAAAACAGAACAACTGCTTTGAACCCACTCCGTGTTTTCACAGTGCAAACGGCAACCGTCTGCACTTTTAAAGGGGATTAGAGCTCCCCTTGCAGGCGGGTGCTGTGAGTGACTGCACCTGCATGCAAGGGGAAGTCTTGGGGGTACACTGTACCCTCTTTCCCCCGCCAGAGGGCTGCAATCAGGGGGCACTCTGACAGTGCACCTCCCGAGAGCTTTTTTGCCTCTGCACCCGAGTCTGTAATACGATAAAGGGATTCCCTCATTTGCATGGGGCCACGGCCCGATGCAAATGAAGGAACGCCCTCTTTAGGTAGTGCTGGCACTGCATGTGCTCCAGTGCTTTCAGTATTACAGAGGGGATGCATCAGTGTCTCCAGCCCCATCTGTAGTACCAAAGTGACCCGGGGGCACAAAAAGCAGGCGCAAACACCTGTTGAGCCCCCAGGAGACTTCTATAATACGGCCCCAGGTGAGCAACACTGAGCATCAGACCATGTCACTGGGGTAATCCTGACAGAACAGTGCACAGTTTTATAGTCAGACCCATGCCAGGCCTCAGACACATCAGACAACCGTACAAAGTATAGCCACCCCGGCACTGCTGTGACTGCACTCATTTGATCCGACGTGCACAGTTGTGACCCGACACTGAAATATGATAAAGGAGGTGTTCCACCCCATACACCCACCTAACAATACAGATTTGACAATAGATATTAAACCAAGTGAAAACGGAAAGTGACACAGGTGTTTTTTCAAAATACCAAAACATCCAGACCAAGTATTAAAATATAAACAGTGAAATACAGGAGGAATAGTCATGCACTCATACACAGCACAAAAAATCAAATGCTCTAGAAACATGCTACAGAAAATCTACTTCCCTGCCATCAGCAGTGAAAGAACACACTAGTGCAAACATGTTGAGACCAAACTCCTTCTATGGGTGACACAAACACAAGAATAGGGAGGACTGACATCAAATCAGGAACAGGGAACTGAAATAGTCAAGAAAGCCATCCAATTATGAGGAAAGGGCAAACTCATAGCTCACTGTATGTATATGTTAAAGCGTTAGTTGTAAAAGTCTTTTGAAAAGACAGCTAAAGCGGTTTGTACTGACACCATAAAAAGGATATATGGAGAAAAGCTATGACTACTTGGTCATGAAAGGATTAGAACA